>NC_044350.1:30605891-30921308 GCF_007364275.1 Archocentrus centrarchus | reverse complement strand
ATAACCTTTATTACAGTATTTTTACCAGCTATAACATAATACCACACACACTTTATACTTACTTGATCTCTATGATGATTTTTAAACATTAATTATTGCTTTATATAATGATCAGTTGACCATTTACTAACAAAAGTTATTTTAAATGTGTCCATCCATCCATTTTCTTAACCTACCTATTCAAGTTAGGGGTTTCAGGGAGTGCTGGAGCCTTTCCCAGCTGGCATAGTATGAAAAGCAGTGTACACATCAGACAAGTCTCTAGTCCATCACAGAGCAAACAGAGACGTGCAGCCATTCAGACAGTGGGAGGAAACTGAATCACCCTGAGTGAGAACATACAAACTCCACAAAGAGCGGTGCAAGCCAGCCACGCGGGTCAAAGCACTCTTGTCATGATAATCGTGCAAAACGCTGCACCAAAAAAAAATAAAAGGATTCCAACAATCAGTTTGTGATTCAAATAAGATCTGGCTGCTTATAAAGGTTTGTAACTCAGCTGCGTCTCACAAGAAAGGTGTGGCTCAAAAATACATGTGCTGACCTATGGGAGTCATGGCTGATACCCAAACTAATATAACAGCAGTCTTAACATTTAATATAGCAGGAAAGGGGACTGCGCGAGCGCACATAGGCTAGAAACAAACGTTTATCTCTCTAATACATAAAATACACTATATTAGTATATTTGATCCATGCCCAACATTTAATCTGCAGTTTGCACGGGTTTATTTTTAAAGTTAGACATATCCCAACTGCGTCCTGCACCTCCCACATTGTCCTGCTCAAACGTTGCCCCATTTTAGTTTGCCGGGATCTGAACACCATGCTGTGTGTGTGTGTGTGTGTGTGTGTGTGGGAGGGAGGGGGGGGGGTCAAATGTTGTCTTGGTCTTTCCTTTAATTAGTGCGCGCTCCGCTCTTTCTCGCATCTACTTTCTGACGACTGCTCGACACAGGATTGCAACATCGAAACCCCGCCCCCGCTGGATGACGACACCGCGGGAGGAAATAACGAAACCAAACAGACCCGAAGTCAGTCCGAGTCCGCTCAGCCCGGCTGGAGGTTCCGAACAGCAGCAGCAGCAGCAGGTCCGCGGACACCGGAGTGGGTCTGAACCAGCTCGAGGTCGTTGTAATCTAAACCGGCAGACAGACGGAGGGGCAGACAGGGGGACCCGGGGACTCGGTCTGATCTCGCTTTGTTCGCTTTCTCTCCGGATATTCCCACAAAGAACTCGGAAGTTTCATTTTTTAAAAAATATTTTTCACACTGAAGTTTTGCTGTTTTTTTGTCCTGCTGATTTTTTTCTTTTTAAATTGAAACCAAAGAAGTTGCTCAGAAACTGACAGCTGACTGACGACAGGTTGCGCAACCGAGACAATAAGAAGCAAACAAAGACGTCACCACCAGTTCTCCCAGTGCCGCTGCCGCCGCTGGTCCCAGTCGGAGGTTAACATAATAAGAAATTATTTTGTTTTTATGTTTACACCAACATCTGCTGCACAGACAGACAGAGACCTGCACCTACACGCTAACTCTACTGAATTTCTACTGAACCTACCGGCTTCCTGTTGACCTGCAGTCCGAACCAGCCTGCCTGAAGGTAAGAAACCAACCTGAGAACCATAACTGAATGTACAAATGCAAGCACATTTAAAAGTGCATCAGATTTACACTTATAAAAGTACAAAGTGCACTTAAAGTGCAGAATAGTTTAAACATGCATACTACATTATGTGCACTAACACACTCGCGTGCATTTTAGTCCGTTTTATTGGACTGTCGATTTATAAAATGATAACTGTGCCATGTATCTGTCAGATATGTAGTAAGTCAAGTTAGGTGAAGTCAGCAGAGAAGAAAAACAGCAAAGCTCATCCCTAAACTTTAAAACAGCTGTTAAAGAGAACAATGCAGCTGGAGTTTCATTTTTGCTTGTTCAGCTATGACATGTTCACCATAATCGGCTTTGCTCTGCTGTCTCTAAGATGGATGGACGGAGTAAAACCTGAATCAAACTTTTAGACAGCTTCATACTGCAGGTCTGAATCGGTGAAAAGTTAGAAAAGTTAGAAAAGGGGCCTTGGATGATCTACCTTCAAATGGATGTTACGAACTGGCTGGATTCTATTAAAAAAATATTAAACCATTAAGACATTTACGCAAATAGACTCAAACCACAGGATTACGAGCAACAAATAAATGACTTCCCACAGTCACTGATTTTGTAGCACCTGATCGGGTGACTGTTGAGTGCCACACATATGAAGTAATCCGCAGAATGACACAGTACATTCAGCATAAAAATACTGCACTGAATCACTTATAAAAGTAGGAAGAAGAAAATATCTAATATCTCTTCAAAAAAAAAAAAAACAATTCTAAAAATCAGTTTGACATTAAAGTCTTTTTTTGTTTGTTTGTTTATTATCTGTGTTGTATTTTATTGTTGTCTTTTATCTGGAAAGCACTTTGGGTCAACTATGTTGTCTTCTTCAAAGTGTCCTATAAATAAAGTTGGATTGGATTGGATTCAGAAGATGCCAGAGCAGAGTAGATTTTTCTCTTGAACTTCATTCATGTTTGTTCTCAGTTTTAATGCATTCCTGCTTGATGGACAAACAGAGGTTCAGAGTTAACACTCAGATTGAGATAAGAGTGAAAATCATACGAGAAACCTAATCAAAAAATCCCACTGGCATTTGTTACTTAATCTCGGCCTCGGGACACGGCCTCTCTTAACTGTGTACAATATCTAGATAAAGTTGGCTTGTAATTAAGATTACAAAAATCTAATATTATTTAAGCAACCTATATTTCCCACAAGCCCTAGCCTCTTGCACTCTACAATAAAAAGTAGTGACTACAGTTATAACATTTAAGAAAATAATAATAAAAGAAGCACCAGTGAACATAAGGGATATGGCCAAAACCAGTTTAGGATGCATTTTCTTAATTAAAGCCTTTAATTTCTTATCTAAACTCCTGCACCAGATGTTGACTTGAATTTGAATGTGAAGAATAAACACATTTAAAACAAACAAAGAAAAAAAAATGTTAGAAGAATCAGGACATTTCAGTAGACACTTTCACACACCCTAGAAACCTTTTTTTAGATTCTTATTAAGAACCGGATTTCTGATTATGAGCTGAAGAGAACGTCATGGAGAAATCATTCAGCTTAGATTCACTGTTGGTGTGTTTGGGGGTGGATGACGTTGCTGCTGTGACTCAGGGTGTTTCAGCAAAGTAAAAGCAGCGTTGCCCCACAGCAGGCTTCCACATAGCGTTACCACAGCGACCACACACTCTTTAAAAAAAACTTTACATAAGTCACACACACACACACACACACACACACACACACACACACACACACACACACACACACACACACACTCTCTCTCTCTCTCTCTCTCTCTCTCGGATGTGTGTGTATGTAATTGTTGACTGTATTTAAAGCCTGTTTAAACTATAAACTGTTGTGCTCTGATGCAACTATCTGAAAGCTGAAGCACCCGTCAGCTTACAGGAAGTTGCATCATGAAGCCTATAGACACACCGACTGTGTAACATGTGAGCAGCAGAGACGCAGAACACAGAAAGATATGATACGATTATAACTCCTCTTACTGTAAGTGAAAGCGTTACTGACAAGTGTTCAGCAGAGGGAAGGGGCTGAGTCAGAGGGTCACCTGCAGAGGGCGCTGCAGTGCGGTGATTAAATGTCTTCATCCAGTCACAGCATCTAAAATTAAACAGCCAGGAAATCATCAAACAGTGAATGAAACATTACTAATTAATAACTAATGTGCTAATAGTAGTTTGGTTCTATTCTAACAAACCAACTGTTTGGGATCCAGGATTTCTGCTGTAAGCCTTTTTAAGAGCTTTTTTACGCCACATAAAGTGATATTTAAAACTTTTTTCCACGTTCATATTGACCCAATAATGACAATGTGCATTCATAAAGTGTACACATGCAATGCACAGACACACATACTTGCTATTAGTGCCACCTAAGAGACTAATAAAATACTAGAAATTCAGAAAATCCAGTTTAAAATGTTCCAGAGGCAACCTACAGCCAAATCAAATCATAGTAGAGAGTGTTGGAAAAAGTGTCAGAAACCGAGTATGTGGAGCAGTATGAAGCCTGGGCTTCTGGCTCACAGGCATTACTTTGATATATGCTGGCTCTGTTGATTGAAATATTGGCTGTGCTTAACTTGGGATTGTGTTTCCAGAGAGTCCTGTACTTGTTTCACAGTGAAAATGAAACTGAAACATATTACATGGAGGTACACATTAACCTGATGATGTCACTCCTTGCCTCCAATCACAGATGAGCACCGGAGTGTCTACAACCAGATCTCAACTGTGTCTGAAGAGACTTCTGGACGAGCCTCAAGACAATTCACTGAAATATAAACGAGCCCGTCTGGCTCCGCCCCCTACCTCTACTGGCATATCACCCTGCCTGAGGCCCACAAGCCCCACCCCCACGTCCAACTTGAGCCAATCCTCATCAAGAGTTGGGCCGTATTTCCTCTTTGAACGTTGTGAGAGGGAAGAGACCTACAGGGCTGTGCATGTGCACACACAGCAGCAGTACACCTGTCAGGTAATACACAGAAACATGTTCACATCTACCCTTACTCCTAATACAGCAAAATATGTTACTTAAAAAAATGTTTTATATACTGTGAATATTACTAATACAGCTGAAGTCACTGCTGCTGATTTTGAAAACTGTTGAAAGAAATAGTGCTAATGATAATATTAAGAAAAGATTACTGTAAAATACTGCTGAAAGTAGTCACGTTATTGTAAATTATACTGTCACTGTTACTACGTTACCATGACAGTCCCTCCCGGTTGCCATTGTTACAGGTGCTCCCACTGCGTGGATACCAGGAACGGCTGGCAGCCTACGACCGGATTGGTAAACACGACAACATCTGTGGTCTGCAGGATGTTGTAATTGGACAAGACAAGGTGTATGTATTCATGCCTGGTCACCATGGTGACATGCACGCTTACGTGCGGAGCAGGAAACGCCTGAACGAGGAGGAGGCGGGGCTTCTGTTCGCCCAGATGCTGAACGCTGTCATGCACTGCCATCAACATGGCGTGGTTCTGAGAGACCTGAAGCTCCGCAGATTCGTCTTTATCGACAAATACAGGTGAGACCGATACACTGGTAATAGTACTATAACATGAGTAATACCCAGAGATTGTACATAAGACAGCTGAAACCTTTAAAGGGCAGCAAGGGGCAACTCTTGTGGTTGCAAAGGACATCAGGCATATTATGTATAGTGTCAACTGAGCACTTGTTTTTCCCCAGTAAGTGTATTGGGGGAAAACAAGTGTTACAGTCTTACTGAACACAACATGATGTTATTTTGGTGAATCAGTGCCCAGGACGATAAAACAGGAGATTCTTAACTATATTATGTTAAATGCATGGATGCAGTCCCTATAAAATGAACACCCCAAAGTCCACTTTGAGGCAGAAAAATCCCTGCAGTCTGTGGCAAAAATGCATACTACTACAACAAATAGACAAGTATAAATATTCCTGCTAGCAGCAGTATAGCTGGCAGTATGAATGGGGCATACGGGGGAAAAAAACTACCTCCAGTAGTAATCTTATTGTACCTTACAGTACCAGCTATATAATCAGTACTACACAGACTGCTGCTGCTAAACGCCTGTAGAGGTAAAGTCTGACCAGTGTTTTTTTGTCACTTGTGTAGGACTTCTCTGGCCCTCCTTGGACTCGATGACTGCGTGCTCCTGCACGGTATCAATGATGACGACTCTCTAACAGACAGACACGGCTGTCCTGCCTACGTTGGCCCTGAGCTGCTGAGCAATGGCAACGGGTCGTATTCAGGCCGTGCTGCAGACATCTGGAGCCTGGGCGTGTCCCTGTACACGATGCTGATTGGACGATACCCTTTTCAAGACACGCAGCCTGCGGCGCTGTTCGCCAAGATACGGCGTGGGGCATTTAGCCTGCCTGAATGGCTGTCGCCAGAGGCCAAGTGCCTGATTGGCTGCATGCTGAGGAAATCACCCGCTGAGAGACTGACGGCGTCTGAGCTGCTGATGCACCCGTGGCTGACCAAACCCCGCACGCCACACAGCAACATGCACAAGATGCATCACAACTCCCACACAACACTACAGAATAAACAGGAAGATGATCAAGTGGTGCCAATATGGACTGAGAAAAATTAACACGCATTTCTATCTCTATACTTGTGAGGACCCTAAAAGCCTGCAACCTAAACCTGATTCACACTTCCAACTGCAAAACCTAATCTGGACTCTGAAAACAGCCCTTTAAAGATGTGAGCCTCTGAAGACACGTCCTCACACCTCACAGTCAAAACTCCAAAGTGGTCTTCACAAATACAGACGCATTAAAATCACAGGAGCACTACAGAGACAGTCTAATCCTGGATTACTTGACCCTCATGTGCCTTCTTCTCTCTGTAAGCTGTGTCTCAGTTCAAGCCCCGCCTCTTTTTGATGGCATGGCCTCCAAAGGTGGTTTTCTTTCACAGATTTTCCTACATTGGACTCTCGGTTCCACCAGTAAGGGACACAAAGGAGAACTAATGGTGTGTTCAGGTGCACATCCTCGAAAAGTGGAGAATGTCCCGAATCCCCAAGTGCTGCATAAACTGTTAAAAACAGTGTTTTGAGTAGGGTTATTTGTACATATGTTGAGGGATGGATGTTTAAGGTTAAGCATCTAGCATTGTAACAGTATATATTTATATATGACACAGAAGCATAATAGGTCCCATTTACGGGCACTGAAATGTGTTGAAAACTGCCCTGAACACACCTTTATGTTTAAACTTAAGGGCGTAAAAGGAGGCGGAGCCTAAAATGGAACATGACTTCTTTCTTTCGGTGTTTACACTGTTGAAAGATAAAAAAAATAAATAAATCTTTCTGAAAACACTGAGAAGCAGAAAAATTACCCTTTTTTTTTTTTTTTTTTTTAAGCACGGCATTAAAAATGAATACAGCTCCAGCACAGATATCAAAGTGTTCTCATCCTCTTCTGATGATCCCAGTCTGCAATTATTATACAAGCAGCGAGCAGCAATGGGTGCTAAAAATATCTTTCAGACCTCAGGATCAAAACTTTATTTTGTCATTTCCTGTTTTTGGTGAGCTAATAAAAACATTATCTTGTAGTAATTTCCTCAAATTATTTGGATTTTGCTACGAACCGATAAACAGCGTTCCCATGACATGACATTTAATTTTGCCTGAACAACAACTGTGTTTATTCTGGGACACCTGTTGTTCTCTCACCGCCGCCTAAACGACTTCAGTTACATCACCGAACAACTTAATTTCTGGACAGGCACCATTCAATGAGGCATTAAGAAAATAATGAAGTGATGATCTTGCGATAACTGGAATATGATTAGTCCTCACACTCTGGTCTTGTGTGTCCTTTGACTGAGGACAGCAGTCATTACATAACAGACAGTCAGACAATGAGCTGCTTCCTGGTGTGCTGTATGATTCTGACCCAACTTATAGATGAAGAGAAAAAAAATTATGTTTTTGTTGTATTTTAACAAAATAAACTTATGTAAAAAAAAAAAAAAATTAATAAAATCTATTTATTATGTAAATCCTGTTGTGTTCTGAGCCTGCATGCATATAGTCTTTTTTTACACTTCGGCACAACCCTGGTATTATCTTATAACAATGTTCTTTTCTCAAATTTCACGTGCAGTGAGCTGTGCCTGCATTCAGCTATCTGTGGATTTTAATTTTACATCATGTTTTTTATGCATAATCAAAAGATTTGCTAGAGCATAAGATGTGCAAACAACTTAATGAATGCCCTTTAGAGCTGTTATAGAGACAGAGTAGTGCAAAGTCTAGCATAATTAGGGTAGCTTAGAGATGATCATGGATCATGATCATGAACATTGCCAGCTAATCAGCCAGTTCCCCATTTGTTTTGTTTTTTTCTCAACGTAATGAAGAGCTGCAGTAAGAGCAGATCCACTATAACTCATCCTCATGAATAGTTGTTTTGTGGTATCTGGAACTATTTCATAGTATTACAAGAAGCACTAAGAGTGCAAACCTCTGTCAAGGGAGCTCACTGTCTGGGCAGTATTTACTTCTAAGGGAATAGTATTTTAGACTGCTCAAAAAAAATTAAGGGAGCACTCAATGGGGGGGGGGGGGGGGGGGGGGGGGGGATCATGCTTGATATCTATACTGATATTGACTGGGTAATGTGTTAGGAATGAAAGGATGCCACATCATTTGATGGAAATGAAAATCATCAACCTACAGAGGGCTGAACTCAAAGAAGCCCAGAAAGTCAAAGTGAAAAACATGATGCAACAGGTTGGTCCATTTTTCCAAAATTTCATTGCGCCAACTCAAAATGGTACTCAGTACTTTGTATGGCCCCCCGTGTGCTTGTATGTATGCCTGACAACGTCGGGGCAAGCTCCTAATGAGACGACAGATGGTGTCCGGGGGTGGGGATCTCTGCCCAGATCAGGCGAGCGTGGGGGTCAGTCAACGGTGTCAATTCCTTCATCCTCCAGGAACTGCACCAAGAGGAACCCAGGGCCCACTGCACCAGCGTGGGGTCTGATAATGGGTTCAAGGATTTCATCTTGATACCAAATGACAGTCAGGGTATTGTTGCCTAGCCTGTAGGGGTCTCCCCAGGCCACAGGGTGGCTGTGGCTCAGGTACAGCAGGTCATCTACTAATCAGAATGTTGGTGGTTTGATCCCAGGGTGTTCCAGCCTGTATGGCAAAGTATTCCTGGACACTGAACTCCAAGTTGCTCCGGATGCATTCATCAGAATGTGATTGTGTGTGAATGTTAGATAAAAAGCACTCAGATGTAGAAAGTGCTCGCATGAATGTGTGAATGGATGGATGAGACGTGCTGTATAAAGTGTTTTGAACGTTTATGTGGAGTAGAAAAGCACTACAGAAGAACCATCACTGACCCACCACCAAACCAGTCATGCTTAATGAGGTTACAGGCAGCATAACATTCTCCACAGCTTCTCCAGATCTGCTGATGGGTGGAGAACCTTCTACGGCCCTGTCCAGCTCTTCTAGAGTAACTGCCTATCTCCTGGAATCTCCTCCATGTTCTGGAGACTGTGCTGGGAGACACAGCAAACCTTCTTCTACTGATGTGGCATCCTGGAGGAGTTGGACTACCTGTGTAACACCTCTGTAGAGTCCAGGTATTGCTTCATGTTACCAGTAGTGACACTTACCCTAGCCAAATGCAAAACTAGTGGGAAGAGGGAAAAAAAAAAGAAAAAAGAAACAGCCAGAAAACGTCAGTGTCCTCCACCTATAAAACCATTCCTGTTTTGGGGGTTGTCTCATTGTTGCCCCCGTTTTTTTGAGCAGTGTACTTTGTATACATTTTGTTTTCTTTTTTCTTTTTAAATGTACTTTAAGAAGTTTGTACTGCAGCAAAAAAAAAAAAAAAATTTAAGGGCAGCATGACAGATGTTCACTTTGACTACACAAACATTATGTAGGAGTCGGTGATGGATAACAGGTACTGATTTGTAAATAACTGGACATGAATAACTTGAGCTTATTATTATATTACACTACAGTGTATTTCTAGGTAACACTTTCTCTTGACAATATTTTCTTTAAAGATAAAACACAAATGCTAAAGTGAGGTCAGAGGTCAAATGTGACATGATATTTGGATGTAAACTATAATGTGATATTTAGAATCTCCATATACCAGCATCACTTCCTAACTGTTGCCAAAACAAACAAAGGCAGGAGAATTGTAAAAAATAAGACATTTTATGAAAGTTTGACCTTATTTGACCTTGATGAAGAGGTCAGAGGTTTAAGTAATGTGATATTTAGAATGCCCAGACATCATTCCCTACATGTTTTCAATATAAACAATGGAAATAAAGTTTTAAATGGCTCTATATAGTTTTATTATCACTTTGACCTTCAGACCAATCTATTGATCTTAAAGGAGAGGTCAGAGGTGAAATGTAACATGATATTTTTAATCTTCATGTATTACTTTCCATATGTTGACAATACACACTTATAAATTCTAAGTTATAGGGCATTTTGTCAGTTCTGGAGCAATAAATCATTAAGATGACCTTGCAGACCTCTGTGGATGTCAGCCAGATTTTAACGGATTTTTAACGTGACCCCACTCTGCACCCCTACAAATTTTTATCAGAGCTATACTGTTTACAAACAGAAATAATGTGCAAAAGCTACTAAAAACATAATCTCCTTGGTGAAGGTAATAAAGTAGTTAAAAAACATAATCTCTCTTCCTTTAAAGTACCTGTAGTGGTGCAAATAATTGACAATGGTGGGGCAGCCACATATAAGCTAGTGTACCTCACAAAAAATGAAAAATTAAAAGTACGAACCAGTGTTAATTTTGACAGCAAATTTTGATTTAGTTTTAGTCATAGTCTTTTGATGAAAATGCAATTTAGTTTTAGTCATAATTTAGTCATCTGAATAGTTTTAGTCTAGATTTAGTCGACGAAATTATCCTAAGAATACAGTCGACTAAATCTACAGTGGATTTAGTGACTAAAATATAAAGGGTGTAAAATGTAAACACTTTTTCTTCAGTGAATTAGTCATTATACACACTTACACAAAATTAAAAATTTATTAAAAGTTACGGAATATTATTAATAATATTAACATTAGCGTTTCACCTGCTTCCCACACACCTGATCATTAACACCACCTTACTGAGATAATCCGAGCGTTTTACAGCAGGACGCTCTGAAAGGTACAGGGCAGTGTTCAGGACTAAGATTATAAAGGCTAATCCACCGCGGTGTGGAGATTTGCTCTAAACACAAACGCTAAACTGGGAAAAACACTTTACCCTGCATGACATTAAAATGCTGACCTTTGCATGGAGATCTGGGTGACTGGTTTGCAGATGTCGTTTAATATTTGTCGTGTTTTTACCCGAGATAGTCGCTCCACATGGTTTACACATCGTTTTGTTTGGCACGACGTCAAAGGACAAATGTGTCCATACATCGGCTCTTCTCTTTCTCCCTGCTGACATTGTTTACATAACTTAGTTCTATCGGAAGTAACGACCAATCACAGGCTAGTTTGGTCTTCCCGGGTTTAGAGCAAATTTGTGCAACTGTGCGTTTGATTGGATGTTTTTCTAACTTGTCCCGCCCTGTCACAAAATTAAATCAGTTCTGATCCGATGTCGTCCCCGCCAAGCATTTTCGTAGTTTTCATTCGTTGACGAAAGTGTCAGTTAATTTCATCAGGCGGTCCACGGGCCGCATCCGGCCACGCCCCCTACTTCCGGTCCGCGATTTGATGTCAAAAATATGATAATTTGACTCTTTGATTTACTTTTTTGACATTTCGCTTTTCCCTCCAATTAACAGGAGTTAGAGGCCCGCGAGTTTGAGACCCCTGTTTTAGGTAGTTTTTATTTAGTTATCGTCTCATTTTCGTCGTTGACGAAAACCATGACGAAAATATGAAATTAACACTGGTACAAACCGCAGAGAAATCAAAGAGCAGCCCCCACATTTGAAAATAAAAATTACAAGTAAACAAACACTGTCAGGAAATTTTTTTCTCACCTTCATGTTTTATTGTGAAATCCTATCTGAAAGCAGAGTAAATACTCTGTGTTCATTATTTCAGTCAGACCTCTGACTCACCTAATTTCTCTGAAACCTCCACAAAAGTCTGCTCTGTTCTTGTTCCAGTCTAAAACATAATACATCAGCAGTCGGTAAACTGTCCCTTATGTTGACATGTGCCACCAAATCCACAGGTCAGTGGCAGCAGCCAATTAGGAGCCAGTGTCAGTGTCCATGTCATCAGCTTCATCGCCCTCCGAGCGGCAGATATCTTCCAATGCCAACTCTGAAAGAGGTTAAAAACAGAAGAAAAAGGTGAAGGTTTTTAAGTATGTGGGCTCAAGAACAATCCCAGCAAGGCGCTAATAGTGGATGATGTAGCTAGCAGTGATACTCAATGCATACAACACAAAAATGTCAAAATGCTAATATTAATGACATGATAATATACTTTTTATGAGCAGTGCACATGGCTTCTCTGATGTGGAAGTTTTTCTATAAACTGAATTTTTTTTTTAGAACCCATAAAGCTGGTATAACACATTAAATATTTATTAAAAATCATTTAGTCATCCTGTAAATTTGGGCAGATGACTTGTTTCTTTCATTTTTTTTTTTTTTTGCACTACAAATCTCCTAATGCTAATTTAAATATCCATTGGTCGACCTCCACACAGTTGGGTATAAAGACTTTAAATGTGGGGGGAAAAAAAAAGCAGGACGGGTTCGGACATCTGCCTCCGGGGCACCTTCCTTTGGAGGTTATCTGGGCACGCTAAGCTTTGAGGAGACCCCGGGGAAGACCCAGAACTTGCAGGAGTGATTATACATTTCATCTGGCCTGTGAACACCTTGGGATACCCCAGCAGGTGCAGCAGCAGGAGGTGAAAATGTTGCTCGAGAGAAGGATGTCTCAAATACCTGCTGAATCTGCTTCCACTGTGACCTGACTTCACTCCAGAGGAGGAAAAAAAAAAAAAAAAAAAAAACAGCTGGCTGATGTTGGTATCAGATCAGTATTGGGAAAAACCTTGAGTTTTGTTTCTTTCATTAAGATTTTTTTTTGAGCTTTTTTGATACAGTATAGAAATGATGGAAGGTGGGGAGAAAGAGGGGAAATAACATGCAGCATCTGGCCTGGAGGCAGTCAAATTATAGGGCCGCTCCAGTAAGGATTTCAGCATTACATTTATGGAGCGCATGCTCTACCAGGTGAAATATAGAAGCACCCCAAACATCAACTTTAATACCAGAATATATCACAGTCCAACAGGTAAACATGAACTTCCAGAGATGTTTCATCGCTCAACTGAAGACAGATGTGCTGTTATTTAACAGCTAAAATTATCACTGGGTGATACATGTAAGATTCAGCCGAGGTGGCAATTAGTCATATCCAGGAGGGGGTGTGTGAGAACAAAAAACCTCATCATGCTCTTAGAGGTTAAGAGAAAGGAGAGCCAAAGCACTGTATTAAAAAGTTCAGCTATGTTTGAGCTGGTGTACTCAAGCGTTAACGGTTATGGTGCAATTTCAACACCACATTACGGCTTGCGATGTACACCGCTCAAAAAAATTAAAGGTATCAGGAGTATAACATCAAGTCAATTAAACGTCTGGGATATTGGTCTAGTCAGCTGAGTAGCAGAGGGGGCTGGTAATCAGTTTCAGCTGCTTTGGTGTTAATGAAATTAACAGCAGGTTAATTTAATTAACAATGAGACAAAGTGTTCCTTTAGCGATTCAGACTCCGTTTGTGTGCGTCTGTACCCTCGCTCTCGCTCAGCTCGGGGATCTTCCTCAGCGTGTCTCGTACAGCAGGGATCACCTGGTCATACATGTGCAGCAGCGGCCTGCAGCTCTCTGAGAAGCTGCCATGATGCAGTAGCAGCCAGTGCAACAGCAACAGACACTCTCTGAGCAGAGACGCTGCTGTGCTGCACCACCACGGCAAAGAGGAGGCACAGCATTGCTGCAGAGGTGAGGCCACGTCTGGATGAAAAAAACAACAAAGAAAGTGGGCTTTTAGAGACGGACTGTTGTGTTGCTGACATTTCATGTTTTCAGAAATATGACACACCTGTTGAGGCTGTTAGCTCCTGAGAACCACGGAGATCCAGCCACTGACGATGGAAAACAATCACTATTGTCTGAACAAGCTGTGAAAGAATCAAACACAAATGTATAATAATGCAACACTCATCACACTGCACATAGACAGAACACGGTTCCAGGCACTGTTACCTCAGTATAACACTGGCAGGTGCTCTGCAGGCTGGTAGCCCAACTCTCTGATCTCTGAGTCATTAGTCTGTTCAACAAACGAACCACCTGACACAAACACAAACAAATAAAACTCTATTGATTATTAACGCATATTTAAAATTCTCAAATAAAAGCAGTCCTCCAGGTCACAAAATCAGCGATTAAACAATGTATTGAACGTGTTGGTTACAAGTGTGGGAGCCTCAGTGTGCTTGTCACAAGGAAGGAAGCAGCTGAATATCTCAAATATTTTTCACGTTTCTTTGGACAGCAGGTTCATACTTCTTTCATTTCCCAGGGCTGTAATAGGTTAAGATCCCTTACACAACTGGTTCTGTCAATTTTCATCATTCTTTGAGGAGATACTGTCTGAACATGTGCATCAAAGGGTGGTTCCCAGTCACGGTTTATATATATGATTCAGAGAGTTCAGCAAAGAGAGAGTTGTTGGAGAGCGATACCGAGGATCCCGGATTAGGCCAAGAAGGCAGGATCTTCCCAGTTTGGATACTCAGAAAACAGAAATGCTAGCTTTAGATCTAGCTCACCCACACCAAACAGAATACTGCACTGCACAGTGTGTGTGTATGTGTATGTGTGCACTACCTGAAGGTCCAACTGAATCCAGTTTGTGTGCGCTGTGTGTTTGTCTGATCTGGTCCTGATGAATTGAAACAACTTCAGGAAAACACAGGGATCTAAAGTAAACCAAAAAAAAAAAGTCTTTAATTGATTTATTGTTTCACAGAGAAACTTTAACAATGCAGTGATTATCTGAGCTGAAATAAAGGCACACACACACAAAAAAAACACCTAACAACAAACATTAAAGTGTCGCTACCAGAAACATTATGAAAGCAGGAAACATGGCACTGAGATCTATGAGAGGATTCATTTAGATAGATGCTTTAAATAAGGTTATTTGATTACTGCCAGGCTGTGAGACGTGCTTCCAGGAGGACTTTGGTCTTTCAGGTAAATTAAAGTCTCACCATGCTGAGAGCAGAGCTGCTTCGCCAGCGTCTGGTGGTCGGATATTGATGTGAGGATGGACACACACTCCGAAACAGTCTGGAACCTGCTGTTCGCTGACACACACGTACACACCACCGGAAGCACACACTCCAGCCTGTGAGAGGAGCAAAGAGGAAGGAATGATTCACAAGTGACTGCCGGAGATTCATAAATTTGTAATTTTACACAAATATGCATGCAGAGTACTGCATATAAAAACATAATTAAGCTGCATCGAGCATCTTTTCACGGAAAATGAACAAACTGTAGAAAACAAACATTATCCAGATTCAGATGTGAATCTATTTTTGTTTAAACAACAATTTTGGACTCTTGGACTCCCGTCATTAGTTTGGATGATTCACAGGCAGGACGTCTGAGGAATATCACAGTAAAAAATTGATATTAGCAGCTAAAATTCACGTTTCTGAATCTGCTTTATAGAAGTCATGCTTTCTAAAAATTATGACTTTTTAAGAAATAAAGGTGATTAGGAGAAGTGGTGAAATTCTTGACACATTGTATGATTTGTCACTATTTTACAGCAACTTCTACAACTGATGACAATGAAGTTTATATTTTATCATCTATTTCTACTTTCTGTAAGATTACCACAATGCCTATGAATCACTGCAGTTAGTACACCGAGATGTTATGCAAGTACTGAGAGTCAGTGGAAAGTCAAACACACACCCACACACCCCTCTGCTCACAGCAGTATTTCACACAACTGACAGCTGTGTCATATTCATGTGTTTGTATAATGCAACACTGTTTGCACTATAATTAGAGGGTTCAATTAAAATAAAGCATCAGAAGAGCTTCAATTCACCTTCACTGTTTTCTGCAGTTCTCATAAATTTGAGAATTAAAGGCCAAGATTATTTTTGCCTTTGTTTTTCTTTCCCTTTAACTCATCAGGAGGCCTTAAGATTAAAAACTATAATGGTATTTATGCATGTATGAAACAAAAAGTAAATATTAATTTTAATGTTTGAACATGGACATTATACAACAGAGCAAAAATAAATTAAAACATTGCAAATTATGCAGAATTTTAAAGCGGGGCAAAATATTCATGTCTTACAAGTCCCAATAAAGTATTCAAACAAAAGCTAAAGTCATGTTTATTGTACTGAATAAATGTGCTGCCACAAAAAAAAAAAAATCATCAGATCTCTTAATCAGAAGATTTCCATTAAAATTGTGTGTGTACCTGTCAGTATGTGTGTCTGGTGTTCTCTCAATTAAGACACGCAGTGTCTTCATGGCACTGAGGGCAAGCTCCTCCCTCTGTGGGCTGCCTCCACTGAGCCCGTCATCACACAGACGCAGCAGCGACTGCAGCAAAGCATTCTGAGAGCAGAGGTCCACTCCGGCAGCGGAGCAGTCAGCCTAAAACCGGAGGGAGGACGGAATTACATTATATTAATCTCTGTTGTGCTAAAGGAGGGAAAGTTACCATTGTTTAATATAGCACAATAAACTGAAGAGTAATTCTCTCAGTACCTTATGGTCTGTGACTCTGCTCTGACTCTCCTTTGACAACACAGCCTCCACCACCTGAGGACCACGTAAAAGGTCACCACTGCACAACTGAACAGTACTACAATTCATTTGGATAAAACTTTATTGATAATGGTGTCTCTTGTTTATTTCAGGCTGAAAACAATGCAAAAATCATCTTAAATGTAATTATTATTCTTGATGTTTTTCTGTCATTCATATACTGAAAGTTTTTTCTACTCCATGCTTTGTATGATGTCAATAAGAACAGATGGATCATTAATCAGTGACCCTCTTAAAACAAGATGAATTTTTCAAACAATAAGTTTGGCATATCCAATGAAGGCATTTTACCTTTGTAATGATGTTTTAGACTGATAAGGAGTATTTAGACATCTGAATAATGCAAAGCGTCTCTAGTGAGTAGAATACAATACAGAGCTGTAAATGAGCACAATAGCTCCACTTGAATGAAGACTATCAGGACAAACATCCTGAGCTGCACCAGGTGGTCTGCAGTTTGTATGTTTGAGAGGCCATTAGAGATGTTTGTCACTGTTGTGTCATCACCTCATCACTGTGGACCAGCATTAGACAGAGGAGCCTCAGAGCAGCTAAGCCATTGTCCTCCACGCTAAAACCACATAAACCAGTCTCCTCCAGTCTCCCCAGCCCAGCAGAAGCTGCAGCAGTTCGGCCTGCTGGAAGTGAGCTGGCAGCTGGAGAGTCTGACCCACTGCTGCCAGCAGAGGAGCAGAGCGAGTCCAAAGACTGGCACAGCTGAGACAGGTGAAGGTCCAGCAGAGGGAGGAGGAGGACGGCTCCAGGACACGATCTGTTTACACACACAGAAATGTTTTCAAATATTGTATCTAAAGCTTATAACTTATAAACAATGGCTTACTTTACATGAAGACGTTTTTCTCATTCCAACTGAAACCATTGAAGACTTTGGCTCGACTGTTTGACTGGAATGTGATTTAATACACTGTGACACATTTTTGACTCAAAAATGATGAATCTGCCCTGCATTAGCCTTCCTCTGCAGCCATCTAATGTCTGTGGTATGTGTATCATCAATGCAGAAGTTGCCACATTGCTATCACTTCTTTAAGAAAGATGCCATTTTCTGAAAGGTCATAAGAGTTTATCTCTACAATTCTATGTAAAGAAGGAAGGCGTGTGCAGGAAGAATGCAGACAGAAATTAATCAGTTTAAGTGTTCAGTTTTTTATCTGTTTATGACTTAGTTTATTCCACTTCTCTGAAATTACACTTTAACTGGATCAAACCCATTTATTCTGCCTAGAGTGTTTGTATGTATCGTTTTTATTATACTGGGGCTTTTAAACCAATTATAGACACAATACAACACTCCATATAAATGTGTGGTAACCCCAAGGCCAACTCCCACAAAATGTCTCACCAGTGAGAACAAATGTTAACATGACTGAAGACTGAAATATCATATAGTTAGTCGGCCTAACCTAAGGGAATGTGCTTTTTTTAATTGTTAGCAGTTAACAGAAATGTAACCTTGTTATTATTTTTACATTGAGAAGTTAAAAATGTTAACTGTAGCAATACAAATGGAGAATTAGACTGGCACAAATGACCTGCCCTTAAGGCACCAACTTCAGAAAAGTTGCTGTTTCCTCTTTTTGTATTTAAAGTGTTACTTTTGCATTTTATAGGAAGACAATTCCATAAAATGACAAAGCAATAACACTCAAGGGTGTTGGGCATTTCACATCAGACATTGTCTTGATGTGCTCAAATATCACAAACTGTATCCTTCAGATTTCACTGATCAGAATTTATGTATGGTATGGTGAGCATTTCCATCCTTGGCAGAGGTAATCAGTGTTAGACTGCTGTTGCCGTCTACATTAGACCATGTAATCTGCTTTTACACTGTTCATCCACAAGAGGACTCTGTTGTCTACAGATATGAAGGGGTTTGCTGCTCTGGTGCACTTTGCAAAGGGAGAGTTTGTACTGTACCTGCCTCAGGGTCAGTCAGCCTACCTGTTTTTGCTGCTGGCTGCAGATGCCGGCTGGCTCTGACTCAGCATGTT
Source organism: Archocentrus centrarchus (assembly GCF_007364275.1). Classification (NCBI taxonomy): domain Eukaryota; kingdom Metazoa; phylum Chordata; class Actinopteri; order Cichliformes; family Cichlidae; genus Archocentrus; species Archocentrus centrarchus. The sequence continues at coordinate 30,902,764 of NC_044350.1, read as the reverse complement.
GAGTCCGGTTACTGCCAGACTCTGGACAGGATTAAGAGCAGCTCTGGGACCTCCACTGACACCGGCTGCAGCTTCAGAGTTGAGCAGAAAACCTGCTGACAGCCGACTGAACACACAACAAAAAACATCAACACATCAGTCTTATAAGTTCAATGTAGCTTTGGGAAGCATAACTAGTGATACAACCACTATTTTTGAAACACTATTAAAGTAAAGTGATCTCCCTTATTACTCAGGATTTATCCTGGCACCACAAATGTTTAACTAACATCTGTTTCCTTCCCACTTTACACACATTACACTACATGTTACTGCTCAGGCTGTCAAGATTGAAGTGCAAAGTGTTTACCTGGATGTCAGGTGAATGTCAGTCAGACTTATAGACAGCAAATGAGAGAGGCCGAGGCTGCTGGGAGAAAGGGGCTGCTGTAGCAATAACCCCAGCAGGACGCCACCTGGTTGGAGGATGACAGAGTAATAAACACACATACACACCTCTACCCCTAAATGTTTACATTAGTTCCTTTAAACTCTAAGTTGCAATATAGACCAGATTCCAATAGTTGATGATAGCTGATAATAAACTTTATATATGGTGTACCATTAACTGAAGCTGTTGGCTCATACTGTGACCCACTGTGTGTATATTCTGATGCCACTACATCAGAAGCTGACCTGTACAAAGCAGACTCTGCTACTCACTGTATGCTGCATAAGAATGTCCTATCCTGAATGTGATAATTAATATACAGGTTCTTAGGAGGTATAGATAAAATATGCACCCAAAAATTCATGTGAAAGGTTTTATATGTTGTTCATCGTCCACTTATATCAATATAACCAAGAAAAGACTCATAACAGTGACACTAGTGAAATGCTGGGCTAAGAAACCACAATATTTCCTAACACTACAGTCAGAAGATTTTGCCTTTTCATGACGACTATGTGCGCGATGTCACCAGGAAGAAGGCGCTCGCTAACTCGTTCCACAAAAGAACGTAAACAAATAAAGTGCTGTGCGCGATGCGGTCTACTTTACTCTACTGAATGATATCGGAAACATTTTTACTTTGTCTTGTTTACAGTTACACACAGATGAGGATCAGAAAAACAAAAGCAGCTGGCAGAACGCTGTGTGCCTGTTTTTAACCTCACCGAAGTGATGGAACCGCTGTGGAAGGTACAGATAATATAACCGCCACGGTACAAGGAAAATCACAAGGTCGTGAGATGTCCCAGATGCAGGGTCTTTGCAGGGTTTTTGTGACATACTCTTCAAAATAAAACAATCAACTTTCTAACGTGGGGGCTTTTTCCACTTCTGACCCAGGGTGATGCTGCACATTATTTGGGTTGGACTATAATTAGGCTGATATGTGGATGCAGCGTAAGGGTACACGGGTAGGCTGTGTGTGGAAAACAGAACTACAAACAACTGTGTGTAAGGTCAGGTTTTTTGGCAGCTTTAAAGTCTGTCATTAACCCTTTGAAGCCATACTTCAGGAGGACTGACCTCTGTGCTGCAGATGAGCAGGTCTGACGGACACGAAGGGATCTGGACGAGACACATCAGCAGATCTGCTGCTGGACGCCCCTCTCTCTGCAACGTGCAGACAGATACAGGCAGAGTATTAGTGAACTTCAAAGACGAGCGCACACACACACACACACACACACACACACACACACACACACACACACACACACACACACACACACACACACACACACACACACAAAAACATGTTTCACTCCTACTACTGCTCCTGTCTTTCTCACGACATCACCATTATCATGTAACCCACCATCTCTCCGTGTCTTCACCGGTGTCGTTCTGGATGATAACGGGGCTCCAAACATCTCCTTGGTGATGAAACCATTTCCTATTGGAGAGGATGAGCTGCTGCTGCTTCCATGATTTAGGACTTTAGGACTGTGGGAAGAAAGAAAACATGAGAAGAACTAATCTGATTACAGATGAGCAAATAATAAGCAATAATACAATACAAAAGAAATCCAAAAGATACTGTATTTCCTATGAGATACATCAACCACAGAATGGATGGAGTTTGAGCTTATAAAGAACCTCAACTCTGCTTATCTGAATTTTGCAAGAATGTTAACAAAAACAGTAAACTATTAAAAATATTTAGCAAATATAAACCTAAGTAACATCAAGTATTTGATCATCAAACCTGCCAATAATGTTGAGGATGGCTGACCTGTTTCTAGGCAGTGGAGAGGCCATTTTGTTTCTGTCTGTATTGTGGAGTTTGGTCTTCATCTCATTGATCTCTGCTTCTTTAAACTGTAGTTCAGACTGCAAGGACTGAACCTGTGCACAGAAAACACGCCGGCTTCTTGTCATTCCAACGGATTAAAAGCATCATATTATTTATGCTTGTGGGGATTTTTTTTTAGTGTCTCACCTTTCTGTTAAGCTCCTTCTCCCTGTCACTAAACTCTTTCTGTCTCTGAGTGTCCAGGAGGCTCTGATTCTGTCTCTGAGCCTCCTTCTCCTGCTGAGCTGCTTTCAGAGAGTCCCTCAGTACCCGGATCTCCCCACTCTTCAAGACAATTTCCTCTTCCACCTCTTTCAGCTAATAACACACACACATACACACACACTCATTTAAATAAACCAGAAACACAGAAAACCTGCTCAGCTTTGTAAGAAAATTAGCCTCAGAGATCTTAAATCTTAAATATTCCTTTGCTCAGCTCCTAATAAAAATATGTATCTAACATTCGCATAGATACCAAAATTTGAACTAAATCATTCTGTATTTTGGAGATATGTACAAACAAAACACGTCATGTAGAATATTTCTATGTGATGCAAAGATGAAACTACAAAAAGCATTGAGTCTTGGGTTTTTTATGGAGTGTGGACATTATAAAGGTAAAATTCAGAGCTGGAACTATTACACATTACACTCTATACAATAGAATATGACAGTGCAGACAATGATATTAAGAGCAAACAAAAATGAAAATCTGCAGCCACAGCTTTCTAAAAAACCTGGAGCTATCAGTTGTACTTTGGGACAGTTTGCAGTTTAAAAGCGGCTCACCTTCCTCTTCAGCTCTGCATGCTGAGCCTCCAGGAGACTGTAGGAGTCCTCTCTGTCTGACCTGAACTGCTGCTGCCTGTTACCTGAACAACAACGGAGCTTTAACAATGTGTTCAGCACAAAACCATCACCGACTGTATTAATGCTTTGACACCGACTTTTGCATGTGGGTGTTAAAAGACTACACAAAGCTAATTTTAATACAGTATGTACATTTACTGACAGTATTTTGTTTTCTTACCTTCCTGCTTGCATGCAAAGATCATCCATTTCACTGATCAGATGAGTTATCAGCGCCGTATCAAATGTTTTATTTACAACTTTCAGCCATTCATCGTTTTTGAGGTTTCTCCAAACTCCTTTTTCAAACATTACTTTCACATTTTGTCATCTATTGTTATGTCATCTTGTCTATCTATTCACACGACTGTACTTGTGAATCCTGCCTGCACGGACAAAACACCATAAACTGTGCCTACAAAATTTTACACGTTTCAAATGCAGACTGGCTCGTGGTCACACGCAGAGGAGCAGATTATGTCCAAGACGAAGGTCCAAAACACTTTACTTTTCTTAATGTGATAAAGAAAAAAATAACAGGAACAGATGAGATGGAATTCACACTTCTTTTTTTTTTTTGCAATTTTGGGCTGGGTAGATAAAATTACATGTAGTTTATCTTGTTATATCACTGCCTTGAAAAAGTATACAACCCTCACAGTAACTGTGTAGACAAAAATATGTTTACTGAACACTGTCAGTGATATATCCTGTTTATAAAACTAGTTTTTTTTTAAATTTATCATATTTCATGAAATATGACCATGTAACATATCTATGGAGGTTATTAAGATAAGATAAGATAAGATAAACTTTAATGATCCCACGATGGGGAAATTTGCGCATTACAGCAGCTCAGTACAGAGAAAAATGAAAAGGATGAGTAAAAACAAATGAACTAAAATAGAATAGAATAAAATAAAATAGAAAAAACTATACACATATACATAAGCACTATATATATATATATTACACTGGTTTCCAATTAATTATAGAATTGATTTTAAAATTTAAATGCTTCCTTTTAACCTCCCTGAACAATCTGAGACCTCAATATCTCATTGAAATGCTAATAACTGCACTATACTGCCAAAAGTATTCACTCACCCATTCATATCACTGAAGTCAGATGTTCTAATAATTTCCACAGCCACAGGTGTATAAAACCAAGCACCTAGGCATGCAGACTGCTTCCACAAACATTTGTGAAAGAATGGGTTGCTCTCAGGAGCTCAGTGAATTCCAGCGTACTACCGTGACAGGATGCCACCTGTGCAACAAGTCCAGCTGTGAAATTTCCCCACTACTAAATATTCCACAGTCAACTGTTAGTGGGATTATGACAAAGTGGAAGTGATTGGGAATGACAGCAACTCAGCCATGAAGTTTGGTGCAGAGTGCGCAGAGGTCACCAACTTTCTGCAGTCATTCACTACAGACCTCCAAACTTCATGTGGCCTTCAGATTAGCTCAAGAACAGTGCAGAGAGAGCTTCATGGAATGGTTTCCATGGCTGAGCAGCTGCATCCAAGCCTTGCATCACCAAGCGCAATGCAAAATGAAGGCTGCAGTGGTGTAAAGCACGCCAACCCTGGACTCCAGAGCAGTGGAGACATGTTCTCTGGAGGGATGAATCACACTTCTCTATCTGGAAATCTGATGGATGAGACTGGGTTTGGTGGTTGCCAGGAGAATGGTACTTGTCTGAGCCAAGTGTAAAGTTTGGTGGACGGGGGATTATGGTGTGGGGATGTCTTACAGGAGTTGGGCTCAGCCCCTTAGTTCCAGTGAATGGAACACTTAATGGTTCAGCACACCCAGACATTTTGGACAATTTCATACTTTGTGGGAACAGTTTGGGGATGGCCCCTTCCTGTTCCAACATGACTGCACACCAGTGCACAAAGCAGCTCCATAAAGACATGGATGAGCCAGTTTGGTGTGGAAGAACTCGACTGGCCCGCACAGAGTCCTGACCTCAGCCTGATAGAACACCTTTGGGATGAATTAGAGCGGAGACTGTGAGCCAGGCCTTCTCCCCAACATCAGTGTCTGACCTCAAATGGTCAAAAATTCCCATAAACATGTCACTCAAGTTCATATGCATGTGAAGGCAGATGAGTGGACACTTCTGGTATTATAGTGTATGAACCAGTTCTACCCCTTAGGTTATTCTCCAGGTCTCAGCTACTACTGCTGAAGATGTTATAGCTTTTATGCTGCTGGAACAACTTACAAAACCCTATTAGGTCTGTCCCACCATTGTCAGAAATCCAGTTACTTACCATTTAATTTGTTTTTGCTTCTTGCATTGCTTTTATTTTGTGGGTTTTATCAGTTGTACTAATCTACTATGCTTCTTATTTATTTTTCCTAGTTGTTTTGAGAATTTAACTTATCATTTTTTCCCCTATTCCATTTTTCATTTGTTTTTGCTCTTGTTGTTTACTGCATTTCCTAAATTATTCATTCACTTACTCATGCCGGTCTATGAACCAATCTATTGAATTACAGTATCCATACAGTTTGTGGCTGCAAAACTGGAAAATAGACTCTCTGTGGGAGCTCATTCTTCCACCTTCAGTGAAAGTGCTAGATAAATACAGTTATTCTTGCTTGCAAATTTCATTGAAATCAATTCAAATCAGTAGCAAACTGGAAAGATGAGAATCAAACTATAAACTTAATGAACATTACGAGAAGGAATTAAGCATATTAGAATGCAGTTGCCATTGGGATTAACATTCCAACACAGCGAGTTTTGATGTTTAATTATGAGCATATTTTTTTAAAATAATTATTTATTCAGTTGTATAATAATAACACACATTTAAAAAAAAACCCAAAATAAATAGGCTGAACTCACCCAGAGGTTCCCTACTTGGTATCGCAGCATTCTCTCTGTTGCTACTGTTGAAGGAAAATGCATTTTCTCTGCTGTGATTGGTTATGGTTTTGCTCACAGGTTTGCTCTGCCCAGTGGAGGATGGCCAAGATGACCCGCGGGCTGACTCATTTGATTTGGATCCTATCTCTGTCCCTGTCCTTGCTCCTGCCGAACCCGAGGTGACGGCCTGCGAGGCAATGATGTCGATTTCATCTAACACATCTTGGGTGAATTCTTCATCATCTCCAAAAGGATCATCAAAGGCCACTGCTGTTACTACATCCTGGTTCAGGCCCCGGAGGCGCTTTGTTGGGGGACAGTTCATGCTGTGTGGGGGAAAATTATCATTACCATTATGAATAGGTGCCATGCAGAAACACTAAGACTAGGCCACCCACCTGTGTGGGCCTTTTAGGAATAACTGGCAGCTGTCTTATAACACAAAGGCGAAAAGGGTGAAATCACAGCTGAATCTTTCCTTAGCACATTGGTTGGAAATAAGGGAAACACCTTTACAAATAACAAGGTGAGCTAACAAAACCTCTTAAGTGGTACTTCTGTAAATTAATGCTGTGTGGTGGGAAAAATATTGTTCGCATTTTGCAATGCATGGATGTTCAGAAACACCAAGACTCAACCACCCACCTAGGTGGGCCTTTTAGGAATAACTAGCAGCTGTATTACGACACAGAGGCGAGAGTACAGACTTCTTTATTTTTGGCAAATGTTTTACAAGATAATAACATGACAGTTTCAACATTGCAGAGATTCAATACCGGTAATAACATGAGGCATTAGGCACAAATATATAGTACTAACAGATGAAAGACAGTGAAATACAGAAAAGACTATTTTCAATAGATCTTTTTTTTGGGGGGGGGGTTCCCTCATTTTGATGTGCATAAAAACATTTCAGAGCTTCTCAACAGACAGTTACCGCTTCATATGATCCATTTGTTCCTCTGTAATTTACTCAGGACACTTTTAATCAAAGCGCGTTTAGCCGTATTTTACGATAAAAACTGACTGACTTAAGCCCCTCAAGGTTGCCCCTGAAATAATTTACACTACACACCAGATTACAAAATATTAAGCTACAAGGTCGTATTTCAGGAATTAAAAAACACCGTAAACAGCGGCATGGTCTAACTCAGTTCAGGCCAATGTCATTAAAGGAAACAACGCAGGCCTGTCATATTAACAAAGCTAGCTGTGCGAGTCAACAGGCAATTCAGTTTTTTCTGGGTTTTGTGTTACCTTGTCTTGATGCTGCTGCTGTCGCTCCTGTCTGCTAAGCTAGCGCAAACTAGCTGTGATTCCAATGGGAAGTTAGCCTGCTAGGCTACAAAACTCACTCAAACACAACAGTATTTAAATGTATTAATTAAAAATACATTGGAAGCGTGTCAAAGAGGACACCTTCTAGCGGCGCCTTGGTACTTAATTAAACTGTTAAATGCGCTATTAAATAGTTAAACAGCAGATAAACAACACGAAATTAAAGTTGACAAGACATAAGTGTATCTTCAACCCGCTCTGGTACCGCTGATAACCTGACCAATCAGAACACTGCCTTCGCTGTTCGACCAATCATAAGCGCCGAATCCCTAACTGGGTCTTTTACAGGTACCCGTTCAAGACAAACTGTACTAAATGCGCAAATAGGTCTCCTTAAAGGAGCAGTTCCGCATATTGAGTTGTGTTGTTGTTAAGAGTGAACTCCTGGCTAAAGCGTTCCTTAAGCACATTGCAAATACGGGAACCGCCTTTACAAACAACAGGGTGAGCTAACAAAACCTGTTAAGTTTCTTCAAATTTAACATGAGTTTTTTTTTCTTTGTGTGTGTGTGTGTGTGTGTGTGTGTGTGTGTGTGTGTGTGTGTGTGTGTGTGTGTGTGTGTGTGTGTGTGTGTGTGTTAGGGTGGGGGCAGGGACTATTTGGGCTATTTCTTTATTAAGTGTAGCACCTTCTTGAGGTGTCTGCTGGTTGCATGGCAACCACACAGTGATTACAACAATCCTTTATCCCGTGTCCAGTATCACTCCCTTGTTCACGCATTCGGCATCCTCTGTGGAATATTAAATGATTATTCTACACCCCGGTGGAAATTACCATGGATGTAGTAAGAAAAATTAATTTTAATTCATTAAATGGTGCCCTTATAACACCCACTATGATGGCGTGTATGATATGACATCACCTGCCACTTTATATCCACATCCTATGAATCCCTACATGTATGCTCTCTTCATATAGAGGCTTCTTGTGGCTTCTCAGCAACAGCAAGTGTGCTTTCCATTTTTAGACACAGACAGGTCTGTGCGTCGCAGCTGAGGCTCTACTGTGTGTGTGCATGTCTAACTCTGACACATGCTCACTCTCTCGCTGCCTCTTTCTCTTTCCGCCTCCATACTTCAGTACAAAAATGGCAGAGCTCAGCGACAAGCATCCAGATGTACCCTTCATCCCATGAGCAGCAGCAGCAGCACCATGACACGCACACACACACACACACACACACACACACACACACACACAAAGGCACACACGCAATCATCACCAACATTTGCACTGCCACAGTGATGCCAGTGACACCAGCACTCAGCACCACTGCAGGTCTCATCAGCACAGAGTCAGCTCCTCACATTTTAAAAAGATAATTCTGTAAATTAACAAAGCAACATAAATGCACACACGCATATACTTGGCAGGCAAGCTGGTTACCATAACAACCAAACAGTCAAAGCAGAGTGAATCAGATGAAGTGAAGCCTACATACAGTACATGTACATGTGACTGCGGAGCAGAAGAGTAACTGTGTGTTTTCTTTTCCGCAACATCCTCTTGAAATCCAGTTGTTTGTTCTGTTCACATTATGGTGGGAAGGATGATCCTCGTAATGCACACCCACCAAGTTTAAGGTATGAGTTTCTCCTTCCAAGAATGAGATAATTCAATACACTTAATTAAGCATTCACTAAGTGGATGTCGCCACCTTATTTACTGTCACACCTGTCAGGCTTCGCTGTTCGACACTGCACACGTACAATCCATTGTTTGCTTTGACATTCAGACGTGGGTGACAATTAAAGAAAGAGCTGCAGGTGTGCGTAAAATTGGGTACTTTGACAAAGGAGAAAGAAGGAGAGAGCAACAGTGTACGTTTTCTCTCTCATTCAGGCTGCACCCCTAATGGATTTTACAACTTTGCCACTTAAAATGTAATTGATGAGCATCATCGTGAGCACGAGGGACACTCTGCTGGCTTCTCACAGATTCAGATGCATCATTTAACTTTATTATAGCACAAGCTGCGAGTAACACGACAGTCAATTTGGGACCTGTATTGCTCCTTCTCATCACATTCTGCATATGAAGTGCTTTGCTGGATATTCATCTATCCGTATGCATTTGGGAGAAAAACTGATAATGTTCTCTTCACCAGTTCCTTCAAGGTGTCTTATTGTTTGCTAAAAGGATTTTATTTTCATTACACGTAACAGCTCACAGGTCACAAATCACAGATAATGAAATAACAATCTTAGAAGGGAGAACAACACAGATATTTCTGGAATTACCTTAGGCTGATGCTGCGCTTGTTAATCTGATAATATTTATTTTAATTCATACTTCTGGTGTGTGTATAATACGACTGCTGTTGTGACTTCAGTAAAAGTAACCAGACTTGTTAAATTGTCATCAGATTAAAGGGGTTCATGTGTGAAAGGCACTACTAAACAAGGACTGAAAAAATGTTTTCTAGTGGCTACCTACAGGGGTTGGACAATGAAACTGAAACACCTGTCATTTTAGTGTGGGAGGTTTCATGGCTAAATTGGACCAGCCTGGTGGCCAATCTTCATTAATTGCACATTGCACCAGTAAGAGCAGAGTGTGAAGGTCCAATTAGCAGGGTAAGAGCACAGTTTTGCTCAAAATATTGCAATGCACACAACATTATGGGCGACATACCAGAGTTCAAAAGAGGACAAATTGTTGGTGCACGTCTTGCTGGCGCATCTGTGACCAAGACAGCAAGTCTTTGTGATGTATCAAGAGCCACGGTATCCAGGGTAATGTCAGCATACCACCAAGAAGGACAAACCACATCCAACAGGATTAACTGTGGATGCAAGAGGAAGCTGTCTGAAAGGGATGTTCGGGTGCTAACCCGGATTGTGTCCAAAAAACATAAAACCACGGCTGCCCAAATCACGGCAGAATTAAATGTGCACCTCAACTCTCCTGTTTCCACCAGAACTGTCCGTCGGGAGCTCCACAGGGTCAATATACACGGCCGGGCTGCTATAGCCAAACCTTTGGTCACTCGTGCCAATGCCAAACGTCGGTTTCAATGGTGCAAGGAGCGCAAATCTTGGGGTGTGGACAATATGAAACATGTATTGTTCTCTGATGAGTCCACCTTTACTATTTTCCCCACATCCGGGAGAGTTACGGTGTGGAGAAGCCCCAAAGAAGCGTACCACCCAGACTGTTGCATGCCCAGAGTGAAGCATGGGGGTGGATCAGTGATGGTTTGGGCTGCCATATCACGGCATTCCCTTGGCCCAATACTTGTGCTAGATGGGCGCGTCACTGCCAAGGACTACCGAACCATTCTGGAGGACCATGTGCATCCAGTGGTTCAAACATTGTATCCTGAAGGCGGTGCCGTGTATCAGGATGACAATGCACCAATACACACAGCAAGACTGGTGAAAGATTGGTTTGATGAACATGAAAGTGAAGTTGAACATCTCCCATGGCCTGCACAGTCACCAGATCTAAATATTATGATCTTTACTTGCTTGCTAGTATCTGAGTGTATCAATATTTTTGACAAACAGGTGTAGACTGTAAAGAAAAGATGTACACAGCCACTGTGAGGTCATGAATGAGGAGTGGCTCTGACTTAGAACCTGAGGACAGTGCACACCCATGCAGTAGACTTGCCAGTCTCAAAGCAGTCATGTCCTAAAGCTTACCTTGCTTTATTGTTCATTTTACTGTATATATGCCCATAATTTTAGAAATAAACATGATGTATTAGCATGTCATTAGGGATTGAAAAAACAAACTCTTTAAGTGCTTCCTGAGGTCATAAATTAAATGAGAAATAATGGTCATTTTCTCAGAGATTCCTACACAGTCCATCCAGCCATTTTCTTCCGTTTATCAGGGCAGGGTCGTGGGGGCAGGAGCCTAAGCAGAGAAGCCCGGGCTTCCCTCTGCCCAGCCACCTTCACTAGCTCCCAGGCTAGCCAAGAGATGAGATATTATCCCTCCAGCGTGTCCTGGGTCGGCCCCAGGTTCTCCTCCCAATAGAACATGCCTGGAACACCTCACCCAAGAGGCGCCCAGGAGGCATCCTAGTCAGATGCCCGAACCACCTTAACTGGCTCCTTTCGATGCACTCCTCACCCGATCTCTAACAGAGAGGCCAGCCATCGTTTGGAGGAAGCTCATTTCTGCCGCTTGTATTCGCAATCTTATTCTTTCGGTCACTACCCAAAGCTCGTGACCATAGGTGAGGGTAGGGACATAGATCGACCAGTAAATTGACAGCTTCGCTTTTACACTGAGTTCACTCTTCACCATGACAGACGGGTGCAGCGTCCACATCACTGCAGATGCAGCCCCAATCCATCTGTCGAACTCCCGCTCCCTTCTCCCATCACTATCGAGACTGGCTATTGGGATATTCCTACACAGTATGCAATCTTTTTGCTATCAGATGGGCCGCCCCCTGCTGGTCTTTAGAAAGGTTTGCAGTACTTTGGCTATGGCCTCATTTTTCAGCCCTGGGGGATGTCTATCTTTATTATAAAGACTGACCAAAATCAATAATTTTTCAAATTCACACTGATTTTTATAATAAAATGTTTAGATTTTACAGGTAAACTGTAGTAAAGGATAGCAGTGCAAAGGAACACAAGCAGGCTGAGGAAAACCACATAATGAAGAAAGGGTAGATTTTTAAAAAAATCTTTATTTTACCTGCATCCACTACATTTTGAGATGAATTATTGACTTTACTTTTTAACCCTATCTAACATTTATCTATCATCACCCTCAAACAGCAGTGGTTGAGACACTTTCCACGCATGCAGGAGAATTTGGATGTGATAACGTTGCACAACAATGAAAGCCTGATGAGCACCAGAAGCTCTGCCTTGTAGTCAGCCTACATATTTTCTCATAGGTGAGACATCACACACAGTGCCGTGAAAATGTATTTGCCCCCTTCTTGAATTCTTAGTGTTTTGCATATTTGTCATACTTAAATGAATAAAATAAAATACAAATGCAGTTTTTAAATGATGATTTCATTTATTAAGGGGAAAAAGTTGTCCAAACCTACCTGGCCCTGTGTGAAAAAGTAATTGCTCCCTGAACCCAGTAACTAGTTGTACAACCCTTGGCAACAATAACTACAATCAAGCATTTGCGATAACACATTGTGGAGTTGTGGAGTAATTTTGGCCCACTCTTCTTTGCACACTTGTTTTTATTCAGCCACATTGGAGGGTTTTCAAAACATATCAATCGAATTTGACTTTGACTAGGCCACTGAAAAAACATAATTTGGGTTTTTTTTATTGAGCCATTCAGAGATGGACTTGCTGGATTTTTAAGATTTACTTTTGGTCCTTTTTGACAGATGTACAGTGAAGACTCGGGGAGGACACGGCAAACGGCGACATGGTCAGGACTCGATCCAGTGCTGGCCGCATTGCCAAACAGCATTTGTGGTCTCCTGCTCATGGCCTGAGCCGCCCTGGTGCCCTGGTGGGTTTTGTTCTGCTGCATAACCCAACTGTGTTGGAGCTTCAGGGCATGAACTGATGGCTGGACATTCTCCTTTGGGATTTTCTGGTGGAAAGCAGAAAATCCTGAAGGCAAGTCGTCCTAAAGCAGCAAAGCAGCCTCAGACCATCACACTATCACCACCATGTCTGACTGTTGGCATGATGTTCAAGCCAGATGTAATGGCATATAAACCTTCCAAAAAGTTAAACTTTTGTTTCAAATATTTTTACTGAGAAGCAGACAGAATATCAAAAATACAACCATCTTTGGCTTATACAATGCTTCATTATTTTATAATATAAGTAATAGAAGATGTGCACAAACAAAAAAAAAAAAGAGAGAAAAAAAAAGGGGTAATTACTTTTTCACACTGGGCCAGGTAGTTTTGGACATTTTTTTCCCTTAATAAATGAAATCATGATTTAAAAACATTTTGTATTTACTCCGGTTATCTTTGTCTAATAATAAAATTGGTTTGTTGATCTGAAACATTCCAGTGAGACGAATATGCAAAAACCTATGAAATCACAAACACAGTATTGCACGTCATCCATAAAGGAAAAATACCTGACCTTTCATCAATCCTGTATAGTAAACAAAAACAGTTGGCGCTGGCAATAGGCAAGACTATTTCAGTTCTAAAATGAATAACATAGTTTTATTATGTTTATTGCAGATCTGCTCTGTGAAACTGTGAAATCACTATGTTGTTGTTGTTGTTGTTGTTGTTGGTCTCTCCTACAATACTACAAACCACCAGTTATGACTGTTCAATACAGGTTTAGTCTCACAAAGTGAACTCACAGAAAAAAGCTTTATATTTGCTCTTCACTAAACAGCCCCTCTCTCAGCTTGTCTGTCTCTGACCATTTCTGTAACTTCCTAAAATGACAATTAACACTCGCACCCACTTCACAACTTGATTGGTTATTATGTGGAGGTGGTGAATGTACGCTGGGTGCGAATCTCTCGCTATTTTTTTCCATTCGTTACGCAACAACTTGTCATGCTTTTCGTGTCTACAACTGAGTGTGACACTATGAGTGCCTTTCCTGAGAGACTGTGTGAAAATGTGTTGTATTATTAGCTGGCTTTACACAATAACTTATAACCGTAGACAGTCGGTACAGGATAGATGTTATGCCTTACAGATTAATTCTTAAAGTTAATGATTACAAAAAAATAAAAGATTATAAATGAAAAACTGCAGATGAGCTCCAGCACCCCTTCATCAGCACCACCTCTCACGTTCCAAATATATATATATATATATATATATATATATATATATATATATACACTTTGTATTCATGACCATTTAAAGGCAGAATCTACATGCTTCAGCCACAAAACCATTAAGCTAAACGTTCAACTATTTTCTATTCATTTCCTAATTTATCTGTCATTTTTCTAATTGCCAACTTTTTAAATTTATTACAATTGCTATTAAAACCAATTCATTTAAATCTTATAATTCTAATCAATCTAGCCATTTATATGTACTTCATGGTTTTATAAACTGAGAAAAGGTACAAGGTAGAGCTAATGTATCCACTGTTAACTGCACAAGTACCCCTGCGGTACAACCACTCCTGTTTGCGAATCACCACTCTGGTGTACTCTGTATTCACTACATCTCCCAGCATGCATCAACTGGGGGATCCTGCATGAACAGCAAAAAGATGGATGTCTGGATAGTGTGTGTCCTCTGGTACTGCGTGTATGTTGCTGCAGTAGAGGCTGCCTTCTGCATGAGGCTTTGCTGAGGAGTTTCAGTCACAGAGGAAGACATCCACAGGGAAAATGCTTCCTCTGATTGGCTGATGGTCCATAAAAGGCCACCAATCAGACACCATTCTCATAGTGTGACTGCGTGTTTCCCTCTCCATCTCTAAACGCACCGTGTCAGCCTGCGCATATTTTGTGTTTGCAGGGTTGCATGCTTGCGTGTCTGTGTGTGTGTGCAGGATGCCAAAATCAGGAGCTGTAAAAGAAGGGGAGGGGCAAGGATAGAAGAAATAGAAAGAGGGATACATAGAAGAGAATAGAGGACAGTGGAGAGTGTACTGATGCTGAGGAGAAAGCAAGAGTAAAAGGCACACTGAGGAGAGACAGAAAGCGTGAGGTGGAGGAGGAGGAGGAGGAGGAGAAGAAGACGATCCGCTGAAGGAAGCAGCAGCATCGGTGATTATCATAGGAGCCAAGGCAGCTGTCCTCTGTTGCTGTGACGATGGGCTGCTGGCTTTCTGGACCATGGATGGGTGACCAAACGGTGAGCCGCCAAAGACCTGCCTCACTATTGTAAATAATGCTGCGTGTGTTTTACGATGATTCGTTTAAGTGGATGGAATTGAGCTCTGTTCACGTCCAGGTTTGGGTGTGTGTGTGTGTGTGTGTGTGTGTGTGTGTGTGTGTGTGTGTGTGTGTGTGCATGTGTGTGTGTGTGCGTGTCTGTATATGCAGACTAAATGGCATCATAATTTATCCAGGACTACATTTGTGTGTGTGTGTGTGTGTGTGTGTGTGTGTGTGTGTGTGCATGTTTGTAAATGGATGATAAACCTAATTCTTCAGCATCAAATCGAATTTGTCCATATGTAGAATTTTTAATGTTATGTACAAGAATGTGGTTCATCATCATCATCATCATCATCATCATCTCCTGAAGATTACTGCTGTCCTCTGTCTACACACACAGGTGCCATTTTGTGCTTCTCAGCTCATGCTGTGTGTGTGTGTGTGTGTGTGTGTGTGTGTGTGTGTGTGTGTGCACGCGTGCGTGTGTGTGTGTGTGTGTGTGTGTGTGTGTGTAGTTGAATGTAGAGGAGGGTGACTCATGGTTGTGATGTGCTGGAGTTAACAATACTGTTCATGCGTCTAATTTGATGGCCACTGAGCTGCATGTGTGTGTGTGTGTGCGTGTGTGTGTGTGTGTGTGTGTGTGCATGAAGCGGGATGATGTTCATCTTGCTTCCAGGTGTTAACCCTTTAGAGCAGCTGTGGACACCGTGTCCATATTTGTCATATTTCATTAAAATTGCCATAATTCAGCTGTCTGGGTGTCATACTGGAATAACTCTACCATCTGTCTGCAGGCGGCGGGTCTTGTGACCTAGTTGCGTAATATTGAAAATTTGAGTCAGTTTGTGGTCTGTAGTGTGTTCACACTGCAAAAAAATAGACTATATGAAGCGCCGTTAAAATGGCAGCGGGCAAGCAGAAATTTGATTGTGGTGTTGATGAATGCAGTTTTCCCACAATGCATTCCTAGATTAGAGGTTTCCTAAATTTTTCTTTGTAGAACCTCATTCTGCATTTCCCATAATGTGTATTAATTGCATCGTGTCATTAGGCAAGAAGCCACATCTTAAAAAGTCCACACCACCCACTCAGTTTGTAACTCAGGCATCCAATTACACATTAGTGTCTTTTAAGCTTAAGGCCACATATCTGTGATAAAATCACAAGGGTTTATTTTTCAGACTCGACAAAGTTCCGCCAGAGCCACATAAGGCCTGCAGTTTTCACAGGCTGTGAAGGATTAACCAGAGCTACTGTTCCGTGTAGCAGCTGTTACTTGTATTCTAGTTTATCGGAAAAAAATAAAGCCTTATTAAGACGCATACTAACAGAACCAACTGTCTGCAGGGTGGAGATTTGTTTGGTTCTGCCCGACCGTCATAGGCAATGAAAAAATACAGGTCCGTTTGCCGGAGAGCATCTTGGAGTCTGAGCATTAAACCACTGCAAAAAGATCACACACAAGTTACACAAATATTTTAGACTGGCCAACCGAGCAAAGAGTAATTCCAGTCATGCTTCAAGCTATGAGCATATTTATTTTTCCCCCCGCGTTTATGATCAGCACCAGCTCGTACAGTGGTTAGTATTTTTACTACTAACCACGTAGCAGATTTTCTAGAATAGAATAGAATGCCTTTTATTGTCATTATACAGGATGTACAATGAGATAGGAGACTATAATTCTATAGTTGTTGTGTAGTTCTTTTATAGTTCTCTGTTCTAACCTGTTGGTTGGCGTGGATTTCAGCGTGAAGTTTGCATGTTGTCCCTGTGAATGTGAGTGGGAATTGTTACTTTTCTCTTCCTGTGTTAGCCTTGTGATGGACTTCATTCACACAGTGTCACCTAGAATAAGCTCCAGCCCACCTGTGAGCTCTATTTGGTAAAAGGTTTGGAAAATACATGACTGAAATACTTAATACGGATTTGCTGATTTATAATCATACAGTTGGACAAGATTAAAAAAATACAGTGAAAGTTTAATGAGACACTTACTGTCTCAAGTCTCTAGATTAGGTGGTGAAGGCAGGAATATTAGGGCAAATGGACTTACATGTGTATTCTTGAGAAACACGTCTCAGATGGATTTGGCATTGCTAATATCTTGTTCCCTTCTTACTGCTTGTCTCAGATGAGTGGGCGGAGTCTAGCACACCTGAGCCAACGGGATGCTCTGCGGATCCTGGCAGCCAATCAGCGTCCAATCACCATGCAGATAAAGAGCCAGAGGAGGTGCGGCACCGAGGCAGACAGGGGATCCTGGGAGCCCCTTCCCCTTGACCTGAAGCACCTCAACCTACCCCTCCCTCTAATGGGGGCGGGGCTTAACACTTCTAGTCCCTCCTACCAACACAGGTAATGATGATTTGTTATGTTCTGTTTAGAGCTGTAAACCCACTTTGTCTGACAGTGATTTAAAAGAAATACCCATCATGCATTTGTCACGACCATACCATACACTAAACAAACAAATAACATCAACATAATTGTACAAACATCATCCCAAGTCCCAAAAGCTCAAAAGGAAACAAAAATCATAAATTACTTACAGTGCTGGTTATTTGAACTTCTCTACTGTATTCCTGTGCAGTGATGATTGTAAATTGCTTAACTGTACACAAAATTGAGTGCTGCTTTAATGAAATCTGTAAAAACTTTACTAGTTATTAGAATCCACTAAACTTTAGTGGTTTTAGGGTTATAGAGAGGATGCTTCTTGGTTTTTCAAAGTGAAAGCAGGGAATATTCGATCATTCTATTTTTGACGTTCACACACAAAAAAAAGGTCAGAAAAATGAAACCAATGTGGAAGTGCATTAATTCTAATAGCCTGTAAAGGGTGAATCCTCTGGTTGTCAAAAAAACCCAGATAATTTTTGTATGTAAGTCAATGGGAAGACGAATGAGGTGTCACAATAGACTTCACCAATCAGTGGTCATCGTGGCCACATTAATCTTTTATACAGTCTGTAGTTTTCACTCATACCTTTAGCTAAAATCAGTGAACTGCTGGTTATATGATTCTATTTTTTTTAATGTGTGAAATAAATTCATATAAATAAATTCCAGTAGTAGTGCTAGAACTCAAATTAACAGACTACACAATGAAACAGACACAAATGTATATCAGTGTTTTTGCAGCTGGAAAGTTACTCAACATACTGACTGCACATGTGACAATATCTTCACTTACCTACTGTGGTGGGAGTTTTTAGGGCAGCATAATTCCAAACTTTTCACCTTAAAAGATTCTAAATTTTGCGCCCTTGTCATCTCTTTCAGACATTATTACAACCATCTGTCTCTGCCACAAGATCACTGTGATGGCGGACGGTACAGCTACCTGTCTAGTTCCCCACGGGACACAGTGGATATTGGCCGCCAGGTGACATTAAGAGACACACACACACACACACACACACACACACAGAGTCGAGCATATCAGAACACTCGCTTGTTGTTGAGGATATTTATCACAGTCGCTTGATATTTTCATAAAAAAACAGCTCAGTAGCTCCTCTTATGTGGTTTATTGGTTTGCTCTGGGGATCAACTGACATGGCTGACAAAGTTCATGAAAGGAATATTAAATGATCTACCAATTATGCCACTGAATTATAGCTGTGATTCTACAGTTGCACTTTTCTGGCTTTGTAAATCTCCAAACTTCAAAGATGCATACAATTCTTCAGTGCCTAATTTGACCAAAAATGCTTTCAATTAGTAACAAAGAAGCAAATTTTTGTACACATTCTCATTTTCTTTTGTCATACCCAACATCTCCCAGAATCTAGAAGTAACTGCCCGTCGATCAAAGGGACACAACTGCCTGATGGGATGCTGCAGTAGTAACTTAGAAGAACCCAATGCCTGCCATAGTCAGGTATAAAAAAAAATCTGCTTTTCTATTGAAATGTTCATTTTATTGTTTGAAATATATGCCTGGTGATACATTTATGTTATTATGTGCAAATCCAATTTGATAAATCAATGAACTGGTTCTACCAGCTAATACTGTCTGTGTAAGTAGTGGCACAGCTAAGTTAGCTCAGTCGTGGAGCTTCATAAAGCCACGCAGCTGGACTGGCTGACACGTTGTCTCATTACCATGAATGCACACACTAGCTGCTGGAAGTATTTCCTGTTTCAATAGTATTTCATTGTCAGGGACCTGCTATTTTCAGTAGTTAGTGAGTTTTTTTCATTTGTTTTGTTTTTTAATTGAAACATAAAGATCCACATCTTCAGTATGAGCCATGAGCTTTTGGTTAAATTGCACACAGAATGGAAGACAGAGTGAGGAAGTTAGAAAGTACTGACAGGTATACATGATTGCTTTTGGTCTTTCCATGAGATTTAAAATGAAAATGACAAAAATACCGGCGCCCTTAATCTTTAGCCGTCAATGTTGACTGAATAGTCACACAGCAACTTTTAAAACCAGGCGCTAACTGAATAAAAGACGATGCTCACCTTCAGTATTTCCCTTCTACAGACACATTCAGCCAGTATTCAGGTTTTTATCGAGATGCTGCACAGACGTAAAAAATAAAACATGCATCTATTTTTAGTTTTGATCAGTATGTTGGTCCAATGACCCTGAGACTGACCCTGCCTGTTTTCCTAGACCGACGATGAGGATTTTATGCTGGAGAAGCCAATGGGCTTCCTGCCCCTTCACCACGAGCTGGACAGTGGTCTGGGCTGGACAGATGGCTCCCTTCACCAGGGTGACCTCTCAGGACTGGAGACCGAGGAGGGAGGCCTGGAGGACTGTCATTCACATGGTGCCCTCGCCCCAGGAGGGTGTGGGGGTTTTGGAGGTGGCTCTCCTTCCTCAGAGTCCTTCATTTCCTCAGAGCTCAGCGACTCAGGCTTCTACAGCGTAAGCACTGGGGAGTTCAGGCATTTCCAGAGGCTGCTGGAGAAACGAATGCGTCTGTACAATGCGAGGCTGCAACATCAGGGCGAACCGTGCGAGAGGCAGGAGCGGCGTGACAGCTGCCCCAAGAGCCACCGTGAGCTGCTGGAGGCCATACCTGAGGCGCTGACAATGCAGCCTCAGTGTCAGCATCTGCAGATTGGGATGGAGGAAGGTGCTGGGCCTGTCATGGACCTCCCATCCCGTGGACTAGTCAGGTAATTAGAAGATCAAATTTTTATTATCTGGGGCTGGTTTCCCTAAGGTCTGTCAGATAGGCACACATAGTTAAGCCAGTCTTACTTTTAATGTTACTCACTTATATAACACCAGTTGCACTCAGCTGTGCACAAATGATACCAAACTAACTGAAAGCCAACACACAAAAAATAACCATGGTAACAATAAGTGACTCTTATTACCTATGATAGACAAAGGAAGAAATATGCTTCAATTACTCTTTAAGAGTATAAAGCCATGAAGAGGATTTTTGCTTTAAATTACAATTTAAAACACACTTTAATCAATCAGCATTATTCAAAACACAGTTTTCTAGAATAAACAGAACTGAGCAGTTTTAAATGCTATATTCAAATGTTTTCAAACATTTGTGTTATCAAAAGTATGTCCTTTTAAATGTAGCCCATGAATTTATAGGGACTGTGTGTGACCTAAAACTTTTATTTTAAATTTTGATTTAACTATTTGTATTTTCAGGGTTTCCTCAGTCCAGTTCCATAAAGCTGACCGACCCTGTCTGAACCGTCACAGCTCCAGCAGTGGAGCTCTTTTCAACCCCTCCAATACTCATGCTGCAGTACCACGAATGGCAGGCCCCATCCTCTCAACCTGCAGCACTCCATCTAGCCACCGGAGACCGCTAGTACCCATGCAGCACCACCAGGGGTCAAGCTCAGTTGGGATGCTGAGGAGAAGCAGAACGCTGCATCATCGGCCACCTCCACAAGAGTACCGTCGACGAGCCAGCCACCCAGCTTCCCCATCTTACTGCGCTGCAACCCTGCACCACTGTGGAGGGGTTGCACCACACAACGTCTTGCCGCCGGGCCTGCCAGAGGAAGGTGAGCTAGTGAGAGGTGTGATGGCTTCCCACCCTGGAAGCATAGCCCTCTCACCCCAACAACATGCCACCCCTCTGGGGCACATCAGAGGTGCCAACAACCACGAGCGATGCTATGACAACAACTCCAGCAGCCAGATCACGCATCACGATTGGTGGCACTCACAAGAAAGAAGCTTGATGCCTGAGCCAATGTTGACAGAAAGGACCAGAGAGATAGAGAGGGAACTGGAGCAAAAAAGGCAAAGGCAAAAAGAGAAAGAGATTGAAAGGGAGAGGGAGAGGGAGACACAAATTCAGGAGGAGATGGAAAGGGAAAGGCAGAAAGAGCTTGAGAGGAGCCGAGCCAGAGAGCAACAGCACCTCCAGAGTCTTGTCCACCCTCCTCAGGCCGGTGATGTCAATGACACCTGGCCAAAACCCGCCAGCCGACAATCCCATGGAAGTGGAGGTGGCAGAGGCCTCTACAGCACGCTGGAAGGCCACACCGGGGCTTGTGCTACAGCTGGACAGGATGCAAACAAAGGACAAATTAATGCAGGTTTAAGCTCTAACCCCAGTTCTGGCATGCAGTCAAAACTTAATCCAAACTCTAAACCCATCGCAACCGCACGGGTCTCCAGGAGCCAGCTGCTCAGAGATCGAGCCTCTCAGCTAGCGGATGAACGCAGTGGGATGAGCACAGATGAGGAAACCAGCAATGACATGCTGCTGGGTCGGTACTGGACTCGAACGGAGAGGAGGGAACAATTTCTTTTAGCCCGTGAGCAGAGGCAGCAGCTGCAGCTGCAACAGCTGCAGGCCAGAGGATTGACTGTACGAGAAGCCGTCAGCAGAGGAGCACCCGTGGCAGGAGGAGGTGGAGCCTCCGCCGATGATGGAGGCATACTGGATAGCAATGGAGTCAGAGCTTTTGCAGAAGGCAGGTGCAACACGGTGCTGGAGCTGAGTCAGAGGAAGCTGAGTCGTATGAGGAACAGAAAGCTGTTGGATGACTGGACGACAGTAGAGGAGCTCCTGACTCATGGGACCAGGCTGGACAACCAGGATGACATGCTGTGTCCCAGCTCCCTGCTGACAGTCACCACTGTCTAATTGCATGGACACCATGTCTAACTGAAACTCTGTGTGTGAATGTGTGTGACATTAATCTAACAATACAACATTTTAGCATATGTTCTTGTTCTGTCTCTCCAGGGCCAGATGAGAAGATGATATTAGTTTTAACCACGTGTCCAGTACAGAGAGGGGTCCAGAACATATTCAGCCTTGTTCATCACAGATTGGCTGCAGCATTATACTATATTATACTCTCTTCATTTAAACATCCTTCCATGTTAAGGGGAAAAACACACCAAAACAAACCTTAAATGTAAAATATAAACTTACCTAAATTTAAATGGCATAACAGGTAAATCAGACCAGAAGATGTTTTTGCCTAGATTTAAAGATTTGTCCTGCTCCCGGTCCTTGTGATAAGCCAGGCTAAACATTACAAAGTCCTCCGTGTATTTTTAAAATAATCCAGGTTAACCTGAGGTATTTACAGCTAAATAATCCTGTTATATCTCATCCAGTTTAGTTGGTTTTTGATCAGCGTTGGAGTCATTTCGGCTAATTCATGTTTGATAAATGGATGACATAAATTTTATGCCAAATCAAACCCAAATTATGAGCCGTGCATCTCTACAGCTGCATGGGTCTACGTGACTGTCACACCTCCTCTGCTGGTGCAGAGTGTGTAATAGCTGCCACGCTCTGCACTACAATGAAACTGACATCCATTTTCTCAAGTCTCCGGGGAAGACAGAAAACAAGAAAAGTTGAATTGTTCCTTTAATGAATGCGTGAATGGGAGGGAACCTCACTGTCATTGCTGTACATCACCTCAACTGATAGCTTTATGTGTGGGTGTTTGACCACTGTACAGCACTCTGGACAAAACGTCTGTGTCAGTGTGTGACGCTTGTTATAACACACAAACGAACAAGGTCAGATGAGTGTGTTTGTTAGCGTTACGTCTTTCACGCTCCAGCTTATGCTCCATTTATTTCACAGAAGCTCTGATAGATTTACAGGCATTTGGGTTCGCACTTAAATCCTCAGACCATGATGTTCGGGGGGGGGGGGGGGGGGGGGGGGGGCAATACTGTCCTGTGATGCACCTGGCTGCGCACTAATGATGAACCACATGCTTTTATATCACCACTACAGAAAACATCAACTGTAGCAATGCAGACAATGACAAGAGATCTGATGCCAAATCCTAAATGTTTCTGTTTTTTTTATCTATAGAAACTGTTTACAATTCAAAGGTCAGTGGAAGCTTTTCTAACAGAAATGCTAAATAATGTGACCTGATTGACTGGTTTGGGCAACATGAGTAAAACCATGTTGACCAAGGGGATCAACACTTTGCCATGGAGGTTTACCACAGGTGTGAAATCAGCTGTTACAGTTATGCTGCATTCACGTCACATCATTCATGCCATGGATTAGAAGCAGCAAATTGGAAAAACGTGCCCCACCTGGTGCAAAAGAACCAAAGAAATGCCAATATATATATATATATATAAAAAAACAATAAAGCCATAAAATAAAAAATAAAAGCCATTGCCACTGGTAATTCTATCTAAATGTGATTGAGTCAGATAATTAAAAAGGAGCCGAGACGGAGCTGTACTGTCCTACATATGTGCTACCTCCTGATTGGCTAAGTCTCCTATTTTATTTGTGATGATTATATATTTAATTACAGGCCACTTGTGTGATGAGACTGAACTATGGCACCAACTTCAGTCAACATTACTAGATGGAAAAGTTATGCCCTTTAACCACCCTAATGTTGCGAAGCTGCCATAACAAAATTTTATGTCCTTTCTTATTGACGTGATGTGAACGCAGCATAAGATTTCTGGCCTTTCACGGTTCGTCGATCTCTGCTTTTTGGTGTCTTTACTGTTAGCTGGATATTTACAAAGCTGTCTGCGCACTAAATGTTTATGCATGTTTACTGATATCCGCAGTCATGCGTCGACTTTGGTGACAAGAAAAGAAAAAAGTCAACTTTGCAGCTGCAGCATATGTACAGCCAGAACAGGCAGAGCTGAAGTCAGCATCGACATTCCACTAAAAGCTGGTATGGCGTGTGAGTAAATCCCGAAAACCTACTGATTCCAGGTCCGCGGTTCAGGAAAATGTGCAATAATACCTCAAGCTAGATTTAATATGACAATGACGGGTGTTGTGCACGCTGCCTGTCAGGGTTCCATCGAATGCAGTGACTTGTTTTCCATTCAACACATGCACAAAGTGAAAAGTCACCACAAGTGCACAGCAATGGTAGAATTTACAACAGCAGCAGCAAAGGTTATGTAGATATTTACATTCTTTCTTTACATCGTTTTCCATGAGAGGGACCTAAGAAAACAACTTTTTGCACATCGTTTTTATACAAAAAGTTTTCCCTACCTTTCTGTACACACGGGGACCGAGGCCAGTGGAACGACTGTAGATAGAACGACGGTGCGTGTCAATGTTTTCTTTATAAACTATCATAGTGATTTATGGAGGAAAAAAAATAGTTTATTGTGATTGTGTTGGACATATTTAAATATTTTCTTGTGACGGTTTCAAAACCAACGTGAACAGTTTTTATGATCTTTAAAAATCTTTCCAAGCTACTTTACTTAAAAGGTGGTTAAACCCTGATTTACTGTTTTCAAGAAGTGAACACAAAAATGTGAATATTATTGTCTCTTTAAATGGATGAATTGAATTTTACTGTTGTTTTGTGTCATTATGACATGTATATATTGATTTTGTCAGACGGTGCGGTTGCGGATGGAGTCAGCGGCAGGACACGAAAAGACCATCAGACGCCTCCGGTGGTTTATGATGTGATTCTGTAGGTTTATAGCTGTGTTGTGGAGGCTGTATTAGTACACTTAAAACTCACATCCATAATTTCAGCATTCCTGGATAGTGGTTCAGTCTGATCTGAATGTTAAATGTGGCATCCATTAATTATGAGCACTGAAATACTTAAAACTGACACTGACATTACAGACAAATATTCTCTGTCTTCTTCAGAGTGAGATGTTTCAGATGCAAATCCATTTTATCTCATAGTGAGGAGCTGGTTCCATAATGTGTTTGAGCTAAATTAGCAGAAAGACTGGAAAAAAAAAAGGCGTTCGAATGACGAAAGTTGTCCGATTAAAGTTTTTAATCTAATTAATCGGTGAACGGGAAATAAACGCATATGAAAAAGGAGAAACCACAATATTGCACAATGAGTTTAAAGCTAAAAACTAAAGAGCAGGGCGCTCAAAGAGCATCACCAAAGAAAGAGTGCAGTTTGTTATTAAATTCCTCCTCCCAGCACTTATTTGTGTATTTATGATTAAATTAAGAGAAAGAGGCATAAGAAAATAAAGTGCAACACAGTTTAATGTGTAAACTGTGTTAATCTAAACTGTGTTAACCATAAAGCAAAAACAGGCAGATGGAAACTCACATACAAAAAAATTAAAACCTGGAAACAGCAGCTAACTGATATCCTGTTTATTTTGAATTTTAGGGAAAGCTTTTCCTCTTTAACAATGTGAGATGCTGTGTTGAATTTGGCATGCGGTGCAGTCATGGCTGGATTAGCACTTGGGCAAGGTGAGCAAATGCCCAGGGGATTCAGACCCCCAGGGTCCACAACAACCAGGTTTAATATTTGGGTCTACTTAAATTAATTTATTCCAAATTTATCAGAAATTTGCAGAACTCAAGTACAGTGTAAACATCCTTGTAGAGTTTAAATTCATAGTTTTAAAATATTATATACATTTTTTTTTTTGCTGCAAAATGTTTCATGATGTTATTTTTAAGAAATGAACACAAAAAAACCTCTAAAAAGATTGTATTAATCCACCTTTGAAGTGCTACAACCAAAAATTTAATATTAAATGATTTTTCAGTGAATAAAATATCAGCAAATAACATTACATTACATGGTAGGCTGTTTAAATACCTTAACTTTTAAGACAAAAAAATCTATGGAAAAAGCTCTATTTCAATATCAGCTTCCAGTCCTTGTGCTAAGCTAAGAGCATCCCACACGTCACAGAAATAACTGCTTTTCAGTTCATTAATCTGACTCGGAAGAAAACAGAGAAAAAAATATTTGCAGAAAATGCAAACTGTGTGTTTGAAACATGTTAAGCACTCAGAGAGGAGAGGCAACCTGTTTATTTTCTCCGCTTCCCCTCTCTCAGCTGTGACTCAAACAGTCTGAATAATGGATGACGAAGAGAGAAATTTTCGTTCTCCCCCCCCCCCCCCCCCCCCCCCCCCCCCCCCCCCCCCCCTCATTCTCTTTGCTTACGTTACACAAGGACACAGAGGGCTGAAAATAGCGCTGCTGTCCTCATGTGATGTGAAATTAAAAGCACACTGGAGCGGAGATACTTGCTGCTGGGGGGATCTCAATACTTGTTTTACTCCATCTGACAATCCCTCCATCCAGCCTGCAACACCAACTCCATCCGTCTGTGCAAGGGTACTTTTCACTACAGCAAGCTTTTTGGAATATAATGATGTACATGTGATTGTAATAAAGAGATTTTAATTAGCTACGAAATTGTGGTTTTGTGTTTTTATTCAAGACTTCGCTAATGTTGGTGGTCAGACGAGCAGTTTTACATTTTCACATACGGTCGACATCTTACCTGAACTGTCTCGTCTTCCTTTGTCGGCCTGGACCCATATGAGATGATCATACATCATACATTATGATGCGCATTAATTTATGAGCGGCCCTTCATTTATTAACACATTACATAAATAAGTTAGTTGATCAACTGGGGCCGTGGTTCAGGAAAAAGTGTTAGTTGTTTTTATAATCCATGTCATGACCCTCTTTCCAAAAATCAGAGCAAACTTTAAATTAATGATGGAAGCATTTGATGAGGTTCTGCTTAATGCAGATGGCAAAGAAGTTTAATGATCCACTGATAAAGACCAGGACACATCACTATTGGAGGACGTTTAAGCAGAGCTTCTGCAAATAAAAACAATGGTAATAATCCATCCATCCAGCCTTAATTTTATTACAATAGTTTTAATTCAAGTATCCTTATTCTTTGTGACATCCAAATCTAGTTATCTGTAACAGAATGATGCAATTTGATGTCTTACATAACTTTAGTCACTGCTACTCAAGAAACTCAGCTTTCAGTATGTCTGATAATATTCAAACTGAAAACAAATGGAACAATTTTGGTGTCATTTTCAGCTCCAGGTGTTGTAATAGATAACTCAACAGGTCCCTCACTGCAGCTAATCTGACCACCGTTAGTTAATATTGTGTATGTCCTTGAGTAAAAGCAATGAAAAGACAGCGTGAGGAGAAAAAAGGAAAAGTGAGTCCAGCCTGGACCAAAGATCAAGACTGGTTAAAATCTCTGAACAGAAACAGATTAAGATCGAATTTGGGTTAAAACGGAAAACCTGCTCATCTGTTTCAGAACAATTTCAAATGTGTTTATACTAAAACAACACTTAAAATTGCAGTGACAAAGTGATGAAGTTGGTTATGGCTTTTTCTTTGCTGATTAAAGTAAGTTTTATTTTTTTAGTACATCTTATTAGTTTGATTTGTTGGAATTTGAAAACCACAGATTGCAGCTAATATGGCACACAGTGAGACACAATTGTATCGATCCACCAGTAAAAGGACAGATTGTGAGAAAGCAGAGAGGACGCCCTCTCAGACCCCCAGTGGGACAGTAAATGAGATCTTTGACCTAAAAAGACAGATTAAAAATGAATATGATGGCACTTAAAGAAAACTGTGATGATTTGCATTCTTAACCACTGCAGCGCCCGACTGTTGTCCTGAGGGATTTGGCACACTTCAGGAAACAGCTGCCTCAACCTCCTCCTTCATGTAGAGACATGAAGTTTGAAGCATCCGACAACATAAAGGTCGGATGTTCTGCCTTCACCCAACTGCAAACTGAAAAAGTGGAATCAGCACTTTTGTACTACTGCTGATAATAAATCTATTTTTATTACATTTTCACGTTTTAGAAAATATTTGAGGGAGTCGTGTGATTTACCTCCAGATGGTCGGTGACATCAAGTTCAGCAATCATCACGACAGCTCCATTCAGAGTCCTTTGACCATCATTCAGTACCGAGTGTGGGAAACTGTCTGTTCACACCAACTACAACCTGCAAGACAGAAGACACACCTGCTACATTTGGACATCATAACTTTACCTAGTTTAGATTGATTTAAAAATATCATTAAAATTTTGTCTTTCCAAGTGTAAGAGGAAGTTATATACATCTCATTGTCTAAATTTACACCCACAAAGTAGAGTTTTTTTTTTAACCTTTCCTAGAGACTAAAGAATTCATAGAGATTTATACAGAAGGTGTGATGAGATGTTGAGGGTGAGCTCAATCAAAGTTATTGATCCCAGCGTCAGGCAGCAGATCAGTTTTCTCAACAGGTTCATCGCTTTCCCAGATTCACACAGAGCTGTCAGAGCCTTTTACTCCATCTTCCCTTCAGGCCACCACCTGTTCCCCTGAAATCTGACTATTGTCCCCTACTAATATGACCACTGAGCATGTGGGACGCCGGATTTCCTTTCTCTTATGTCAGGCACTCTGATTGGTCAAGACTGTGAGAAACTCCAGTCAGACCAAGACCCACACATTCATATGGAGATGTGGGACTACAAATAGGAGGGAAGAAGCTGGCAGAGACAGGGTCTCTCTACAGAGATCCAGCCATGGCACCTTCAGTCACTCCAGCAATGACTATTTCTCAGGCGCATCTGACTCTGAGCCACAAGGTAAATTGAAGAGTCACTGAATTTCAATCATTACTTGTGAAAAACTGTGCGATAATGGTAAACTTACGCACATGAGCTGGTTTATTAATTACTTTGTTCTTCTTCCTGCAGCTCAGAAAGCCTCTGGTGGAGAAGATATGCAGAGAAAGAATTAAGAGGAGCAGCTCAGGTCTCTCCTGAGTCCAGAGTTCCACAAACTGGAGAAGGCAGACATCCTGGAGATGACAGTTTGCTTCCTGAGGAGACTGCAGCTGCAGTGTGAAGCTGCGGTCTCAGCGGCTGTTAATAAGAGCTTCTCCAAGTGTGTGCAAGAGATGGTCCATTTCTTGTCCAAGGAGGAGGTGAAGACTCAGCCACAGAGAAACCTGAACCACATCAACCAGCTGCAGGTTCCTGAGAGAGCCTGATGTCTCTCCTCTGAGCTGCGCAGTCCAGACTTGCATCATCAAAGATGAGTCCAGTCAACAGCGCCCTCTGGAGGCTGTGGTAGTCAACTACAGACTGGAGTCAAAGCCTGACTGACTGCATTGATCATATTGGTCAAAAATTGCAGGACTGAATTTGTTGAGATTTTAAAGAATTGCTCTTTTGTTTGCACAGAAGACGTTACTTTGAGCATTTTGTATTTGACATTTCCTCTGGAAACTGTGCCAATATCTTTAAATTAAAGACAGAAAACCTCCTGTTATGCAGTAGATAAGCTGAAAGACCATTTTGGTCAAAGATCACAGGATTGAATTCTATTTCAAGAAACTTTTTCTTCTCTGTGCAATGAAGTTTTTTTTAAGTTTGAAACAAAGTGAAATTCATACTTTCATGTTAAAAATATTTCCCATGGAAATGATGAAAGAAGAACAGATTATCTTTTGCGTTAAGAAAGAACATTTGTCATTCTTGATGCTCCAATGAAATCAAAATTGGACCAAATGAGCATATACAGTTAGAGTACATCATATTCTGGTGATAAATGTTGAAGTTCTTATCATTTTGATAATACACAATTACTTAACACATTTTAATCTCTTTGATTATTCAGCATCAGTTTATCAGATATTTTTATTAAAGGGATTAGCTGTTTATATCACTGTGTGATAATTTTAAAGTGATCAATTTAAGTGCAATAAAATGCAGTTCCTGCTCATTTTACAGCACATGTTATGAAAATCTGATATGAACATTCATGTCATAATACTTGTGCCTTTTGCAAAGACGCCCGATCTTCCGCTCATTTTGAGTACGGTGTCGTGGTGATGTTACCAAGTTATCGTTGTGATGCATCATCACCGCTGTCGTTCCCCAACCAGAGTCTTTATAAAAATGTAATACTGTATTTATCTCGATAAAAGAATAATTGAAATCAAATTGTTTTTCTGTTGATGTTTACAATACTGGATATTGTTTGACCTTTTAATCACAGCCCACATCATGCATATCTTTATGTCATTGCTTGTAGCACATGCCTCCCTTATATAAAAGTCAGTCAACAAATCTTGGTATTAAATGACCTGCACATGACTGTAAAATGAGTCGTATGGCTTTAGTTTTTCTTTTTTTATGGACAGTGGTATTTGCCCATGAAGTATACAAAGATATGCTCCTGCACAGGAGGTTTGGGTCAGCTTACAAAACACATCATCAGTGTTTACAGACCTGAAGTAAGTCTATGCCAATGACACTGGTCTACACTGAAATGTCAGGACACTGCTGTGTGGCAGGCAGAAGATTGGACTCTAATGCAAGGCTCAGCAAACTGAAGGAAACTCCAAAAACAGCTTTACTGCTGGAGTGTTCCACAATGAAAAAACAAACAAAAAAAGGACTGGCAGGACATCAGCCGAAAATAACAAAGTCTTCTGCGAGTATTCGACACAATATGAGGGAAGATGCTACAAAGAACAGGAGGAAACAGGAAATAAATACACATGAAGTGATGAGGAAAGTGAAACAAGTCAGGAAGGACAGGTGAGAGGAAACACAACTGAATACAAAGTTCACCATGTAAAGTTACCAAAGTCAGACAGGAAGTAACTTCACAGACCTACACATGTGAACCAGACACTGAAAAAACTGAGGAAACAAGGAAGCAAAAAGATGACTTAAATCATACAAAGGGGATAACCCTCCAAAATATCCCAAAAACACAATAATCCTGGGTCCATGACGCAGAGACCCTGACAGAACTATAGAGGAGTGCTGCAATTTCTCTCAATAATGCAATAAAAAATATATTGCATTCACATATTGAAGGCGATATTTTTTTGCACCTGTGCAGTTATTTTAGGTTAATTCAAGGAAAACTGCATTTTCAAATAGACTGATGATGGACATGTTTCTGATGAACTCTTTTATCGATGCCACTATTTATATGAAGAAGGTAAGTGACTAAAAAAAGTGAAAAAATATTTCCGTCATGTCTACTTGAGTAAAAAAGGTCAACTAATTGGTCACTGAACACTTTGGTGCAGTTCTCATTTCCAGAGGGGGGGGGGACGCGAAGTGGTCAAAACTTCAAAGCTAACTATTGTCTCATGTGAGCGGTAAGGAGACACACTTCTATTGTTCTTCTTGTGAAAGCAGTGAAAGGACAGAGTGTGGGAAACCAGAGGAAACTCACTCACAGACCCCCAGTGGGACGATGGACGCTGACCTTTGCCCTGAGGACTTAGAGATCAGGAGGGTAGATATGTGAAAGGCTATCTATTAAGCTAATATCAGGGAACATTAAAAATTCTAATTAAAGCTATGGAAAAACTAATCAAGTACAACAGACAGGTGCACAGGTAACATTTTTGTGATGCTATGCTAGCTGTGTTATCAAGAGGACTAAATCACAGGTTTTACAGACAACCATGATATGACACCGAGTCATAATAAAAAAAAAGGAAATTAGCTCACTGCAAATATCAGATGGTGATTCTGAACAGTGCATATTCAGTGCTTTACACATTTATTAGACCACAACACAATGTAAGGTTTATGCCACAGCTGCCGTAAACTAACAGTATTATGTTTCTGTAATGGTTATTCCACCAGTGTGCACGAGCGCTTTAATTCACATGATATTTTTAATGCTAAAATATAATTACAGTTATTATTCATGAATTTTCAAGTTTACAGATGCACAAAAAAAAATCAGAAAAAATAGTAAAGCTCATTATGAATTTTTAATTACGATGCCAAATTATAATTTATTATAAACAGTTATTTACTTGCATTCCTGAACAGAAAAAAATAATTTTAGTAGTTAAATATTACGGTTAAATAATTTATGAGTTCTCAGGGAAGTCCAGTGTTCCAGCTTAAATTTGGGTAATTCAGGTTATCATTTGTCTAATAAACAACAATGTAATTTTTAGTTTTAAAACACTTTTGGGCAGATTTCTAACCTGTTTGTTTTCTTGTTTTAATAACCGGTGGTCTATTAAATTCATTAAGCACTGTATATTTCAGCGTATGTTGACGTTGAGATTTGGTTCGCGTCACAGGAATGCCTCTGCAGCTACCATCATTAGAGACTGTGCTTCATGAAACACACCTGAGTGGATGCTGTGTGTTTCTTCATGAAGATAAAGGAGTTCTGAACTGATGCCTGCTGTTGGTAAATTTGCCAAAGATATTCCTATTTCAACTTCATTCCTTCAGTGAGCAGAGCGTGTGAAACTTTGGTCCACTGGATCGTAGCTAAGTTTGATTAGCATCATAAACCAGTGAGATTTGGCGCTCTTCACAAGCAGCTGTCTCACTCTCTCACCCTCATTTATGGCTCACATTAGTTAAGGATGTTCATTTTTCTACAGTTTAATAAGTTCCTGCAGATTTAGCATGGTTGTTGACAAGAAATATAACTGTGACTGTATTTCTATTTTGATCAGATTTATAGAGACAACCAATCGGGTCATTTTCCTCCAGATGGTCGGTGACATCAGACTCTGTCTCTGTTAGAGCACACGACCACCAACCATCACAAAAGCTCTTTTCAAAGTCCTTTGCGGTGCACTGACTGCATCATTCACACTGAGTGTGGGAAAGTGAGAGCAACTTTCTGCTCCCACCATCTACAAACCCCGAGACAGAGGGCACACCTGCTGCATCTGGATGAGATGACTTTAAAAAAAAAGACCATGAAAATTAAAATTTTTACTTCAGTAATTTTTATCAGTCTGAGTTTAACTCAGTTTGTTGATGTTTAAATACAATGAAGGAATTTAAGAAATTAAATGTTGTGTGCATGAGAGATATTATGATATGATAGTAGATTATATATAACAAGATATGAATCCTTGCACCAACAGAGTGCTGAATTAGTGCTTTATCCATACTGGTTTGCTGATTTACTCTATGGGTTCACAGGCTTGATGGACTGATATGCACATGGCAATCAAAGTCATTGATCCTAGCATCAGGCAATGGATCAGTACTCTTTAAAGGGTCACCACATTCCCAGAGTTACAGAGCTCTCTGACTCCGTCTACCAGAAAGTCCACCACCTGTTCCCTTGAGATCTACCTATTGTTCCCTACCACTGAGCAGGTGGCACGCCAGATTTCTTCTTATGTCATGCACTCTGACTGGTCATGACTGTGAGAAACTCCAGTCAGACCCAAGCACACATATTCATATGGAGATGGGGAGGTGGGGCTATAAATAGGAGGGATGAAGATAGGAGAGATCAGATTCAGGCATGGCACCCACAGTTACTCCAGCAGGAGCATCTGACTCTGACACACGAGGTAAACTGAAGATTCACAGAATGAAAGATTGTGTTTTACAATGCTAAACCCATAATCCTGAACATGATTATTCATGACTTTCTTCTTCTTCCTGCAGCTCAGACCGCCTCTGGTGGGGAAGTTATGCAGACAGTAAATAAACAGCTACACTGAGCAGCTCAAGCCTCTCCTGGTTCCAAGGTTCCTCAAATAGAAGCCAAACTCCAAAGTGGAGAAGTCTGATCTCCTGGAGAGCTTCCCGAGAAGACTGCACCAGCTCCATCAAACTGTGGACTCAGCAGCTGTTGGCAAGAGCTACCCCAGCTGTATCCATGTTGCACTTCGTGTCCAGGGAGGAGATGACGGTTCGGTCCCAAAGATGACCAGCTGCAGAATTCCTCTCGCTGAGAAAGGCTGACTTCTCTCCTCTGAGCTGCACAGTCCTCAACACCTCCACGCAGAGATGAGTCAACAACCCCCTCTGGAGGCCTTGGTAGACTTCTACAAACTGGAGTCATTTCTAGACTTAATGGGATAACCATCACTGGACTGAGTTCTTCAAAACTGAATTATCTTGTTTTTCTGCATCAACAGAAGGTTTTAGTTTGTGTGCATTTAAGAGGACAGCAACAATATATTTCAGGCTAAGAAGGAAAATTTCTTGTCATGCATGTTGCATAAATGAAATCTGATTGCATGTGCAATTACTGTTTTTTTTTTATATTGTACTATGTTGTACCTGAAGTTCTGATAATGTCACAGTAACATTTGCTGTAATGCTTTTTTTTTGATCAGAACTTTAAATGCTCTTTTTATGGAGAAATTCTGATAATGAAACTGTGTTTATTCAAACAGACCTGCTCTACTTTTTCATGTTTAACATCATATGGTCTCATATTTTTGAGATAATTTTAACGTTCCTGCATATTGTGCATTAGTCAAAGCAGCTGTGATATTTTAATCACTGATGCTTTCTCAAAGTTTTATTTTTGAAAACATCATTTTATGTAATTATTGAAAAATGCTCTGTTTTAGGATCCTTAACTGTAAAAGCTGCTTTTGTGTAACACTATCACTGTTTTCAGTGTCAGTGTAACTGCAAACATTTCTTAATCAGTTCAGATTCAATATAATTTGATCTGTTTTAAGGTCACTCTTAATATCTTTATGTTTTGTTCATGAAACTTTTTGTTCATTTGCTAATTAATGTCAAAGGATCCTGAGTACTGAGTACTGCGTACTGCGTACTTGTGTGTTTGTCTTTCATAAAGACAGCTGTTACTTTACTCTCTCTGAGTAGTGTTACTTGTAGAAATCTACAAGTTGCAGATGTAATGTCTCATCACCTCCTCTTGGATATCATATACTCTCTGTGGTTTATTGTGCCTTGTTGAATAAACAAACACTGCCATCTGACAGTTGTGTGTTCTCATGAGATTATGTGCATTTATATTGATAAAAGGCTGACAAATGACAATACTGTCCACAAATAACCCAAAACGATTTCTGAAGCCAATTTAAGCTTGTTTGATGAAGTAGTTTAATTCAATTACCTCAACCCTAAATGCAATAGCTCGAGCTATCAAAATGATTAGAAATACTTTTAAAAAATGTAATTATTACATCATTGTGTCAGCTGTAACTGACAGTTGTGCGTGTTTTCATTTAAGAAATGTAGCTTTAACAATTTCCTTATTAGTGACGTCAGACAACGTATTTAATGTGATGTATAATGAGGCACACTTCTGTTGTGTGGGAAACCAGAGGAAACTCGTTCACAGAGGCCCAGCGGGACAATACAGGCAGACCTTTGCCCTGAGGAGATAAGATATCATTTTTAATCTCTCTGATTACTCAACATCGATCTGTTAGAGCAGCCATTCCCAAAGTTGAGTGCTGTGGCACACTTAAGAAACAGAAAATGCCATGCCCCCGCCCCCAAAAAAATCTTCCCTTGAATCAAAGTGCAAGGGAAAGTGATAGATTTGCTTGAAATTTTAATTAAAAAACATAAACAACACATATAAATTGCTAATGCTACCCAGTCATATGTAAAGTGCTAATGTGACCCACCTGCCACTGGGACACAAACTTCACTGTGAGAGCACTAAATTTAGGCCAAAGTAACCACCTTGTATTACCAGTTTTGATTCGCTTTTTATATAAATTATTACATTTATATAAATATATAACTGCGCTTACTTTAAACTGAATTTCTGTTATTACTTAGTGCGGCCCACCTGCAGTAGCTTCGCGGCCCACCAGGGGGCCACGGCCCACACTTTGGGAATCACTGTGATAGAGGATCACCATAAATTTCTAAACCTTTTGCCTGAAAGGTTTGCCTTCTAATCTGGTCCTGTAGAAGACCAATGGACAAGAATTTTAAAAACATTTTTTTAGTTTATGAACTTCAATTTAATCTTGTTTTGGCACTTTGTGATTATCTTAACCTGGTCGTTTTAAGGTCAGTTCTTGTTCCTGTTCACTTTTTTGTAAATGCATATAATTCAGGTTTTGATATTTCTTGTAAACCCAAATGAAGATTTTCTTTGTTTGTTTGAAATAAAAACAAAATCAGATCAGCTACATGCATTTCTTGTTTTAATGGGCAGATTAATGTACTGCAGGTTCCCTAAGTGTTCATTTTGTTTTTTCCTAATTTGATTTAATAACTTATCATCACTCTTTGATTCAAACCTGGGAAATTATTTTCTATCTGCCCCAAACATTTGCAGTGTAACTAACGTCTTAGTTGATTTTTATATGGCTTAGTGAAGAACTTTGGTGAACAGGCAGTTCGTGTCACTATTTTTGTTAATGAGTAGGTCGTAACCATTCATATAAATCAAGTGGTGATGTTGTCTTTTAGTGCCTGATTAGCGTGTTTATCACAGTAAATTAGAACTGAAGTGAAACAAGCATCTCAGCTCTGTAAACTAACTGAAACTAAACTGAGCTGAAAACAAAAGACTTAAAACTAAACCAAAATCAAACTAATTAAATATGAACAATGATAATAACTCTGCTGATTAGACTGGACGAACGGCTCATTTTGACATGTTAGAATTTAAAGCTTTAAGGTGAAATTTCTCACCAAAGAGGCCACTTGTGAGAAACTCTTGCATTCATCTACCTGTCAGATCAGCAAAGGGAGGGATTCTGGGAAATCAGGTGAGCCCCAGTGGGCCAGGAGACGGTGACCTCATCTCTAAAGAGACAGACATCAAAATAGAATATGATGGCAGTAACTGCCTGTGTCGTATCAGTCTTGTAAATTTGATGTTCACCTGTGGCACCATGTGTCACTACCTTTACTCCATCATAAACTGTTTATTTTATATTGTTTATATTATAATGCCTCTGGTGTTCCAATTACCACCAATTTAGTTTCTTTTTAGATTATTGTTACTTTTTATATTTATTCTTCTTTAATGCACTATTTAGGGGCAACACTGGGACCCGGGGACAGAATTTCATTCCATTGCATGTAAATGTGAAGCGAATGGCAATAAAGAACATGTGAAAGAATGTACATCGAGTGTTCAGCACTGTAACAATGTAGCAAATGATCACAAACGACTTATTTGATGGTTTAAATATATTTACAGGTACATAACTATATAAACCGAACAAAAAGCGATTATGACCTAAAACAGTAAAATGAGTGAACATTATCTTATGTGCAGCTGTTAAACAAACAAACAAAACCAAAAAAATAAACAAAAACAGTTATTATTGTTAGTCAGCATAGGTTTTGGCATGACAATTATTCCAACAAATGTGACTAACTGCTCTACAGGAGAACATTGTTACATATCTAGTATTGTTTAAATGTACATCTTCTAATAAAATTAAATGAAGCCTTTATCTTATAAAAGATAAAATGCATAAAGGTAAGGTGACTATGTGTGCCAGCTTCTTAGATGACATGACAAACTTTCATTAATGGAGAGAGTGTGGGAAACCTCTGAGGAGAAGAGTCACACTTCAAGCTAATTTGCATCCTAAATCTCACCAGCACCCGACTATTGTCCAGAGGGAATTGGCACACTTTGGGAAACAGCTGCCTGAGCCCCCCCCATTTATGTAAAGACATGCAGTTTGCCCACTTCATTGGTTCACTGGATATTAAAAATGAATGCTCCAAATTTAAAAAAGAGGAACTCACATTTACTATTATTTGTTGACAATAATTTCAGGCACTGTAGATTATATTTTCAAATTTTATCAAATATTCGAGGCAGCCAATCACGTTGTTTCCCTCCAGATGGTTGGTGACGTCAGACTCTACGGCCAGTAACATCACAAAGGCTTTTTTCAAAGAACTTTGTGGTGCATCATTCAATACTGAGTGTGAGAAAGTGAGAAATCTTCCTGCTCGCACTAACTACAGAGAACACGCCTGCTAGATGTGGATAGCAGAAAAAAAAATACGTTGACACAATATTTTAGGCACATAAAAGGTGCCTAAAATATTGTTTTCCAGTATCTTGCAGGCCTAAGTGATAGTTATAAAAAATGGTCATGGTTGTATACTACAACCTTTGTGAAATGTATTCAGTTGATTTCACATTTCCACTTCAGCCGTGTACCTTTCCAGACCTTTCCTGGTAGATCAAGTTAAAAAGTTCATACCTTACCAGCTTCTTAGTGTGAAGTCCAGGTGACTTCTGACTGACTCATTACAGACTGTTGAAGCATGGTTTAGTTTACAGCGAACAAATGGATGCAAGTGTGTGAGAAGTGAGAAGACATCCGAAGCAGAGTAGCAGCTTGCTATGCTATAAGAAAAGGCAAATTAGGATATCCACACGTGATTCTCTCCACATTGTGTTGAGTTCATGTGTGAAAATACTCTAGACAGAGGATGTTTAAACTTGGATATTTGCTTTTTGTGGATTTGTGTTGTATTGTAGAGGTGGTGGTACATTTCCCAGTTCTGTTTTATTCAGTTACCAATAAATTCTACGCACTAAAAGTTGAATTTTGCATTGATACATGTTCTGTATATACAGTTGTGTACAGACGTGACTGTGTGTGCCCACTCAAAATCAGTGATCTCAGCATCAGGTAGACCAGTTTACTCTTCAGGGTCACCAGATTCCCACAGAGCTCTGTGGGGCTCTCGCTCCATCTCCTCTTCAGGCCACCACCTGCTCCCCTGAGCTGTAACTATTGTCCCCTACTAATATGACCACTGAGCATCTGGCAGGCCAGATTTTCTTTCTCTTTTGTCAGGCACTCTGATTGGTCAAGACTGTGAGAAACTCCAGTCAGACCAAGACCCACACATTCATATGGAGATGTGGGACTATAAATAGGAGGGATGAAGGCAGCAGAGACAGGGTCTCTCTACAGAGACCTCTGCAGCACAGAGATCGAGCCATGGCACCTCCAATCACTGCAAAAATGAGCATCTGACTCTGACTCACAAGGTAAATTGGAGATTCACAGAATGTCAGTCTTTATTCATGAAAGATTGCGTTTAATAATGCTAAAGCTATGCTCCTGAATGAGTTTTTTAATGACCTTGTTCTTTTTTCTGCAGCTCAGAAAGCCTTCTTGTGGAGAAGATATGCAGAGAGAGAATTAAGAGAAGCACTGAGCAGCTCAGGTCTCTCCTGAGTCCAGAGTTCCTCAAACAGCAGTGAGACTCCAAACTGGAGAAGGCTGGAGATGACAGTTTGCTTCCTGAGACAAGTGCAGCAGCACCATCAAGCTGTGGCCTCCGGTCAGGGCTACTCCAGATGTGTGCAAAAGATGATGTCCTTCCTGTCCTGAGAGGTGTTGTCAGATTCAGTCACAGAGACACCTGCTGAACCACACCAACCAGCCGCATATAAAAACCCGAGAGAGCCCGATGTCTCTCCTCTGAGCTGCACAGTCCAGATTAACATCCTCCAAAGACAAGAGTCCAGTCAACAGCGCCCTCTGGAGGCCGTGGTAAACACCTACAGACTGGAGTCACTACTAGATCGACTGCAGTGATCACATTGGTCAAAGATTGTTTTAAAGACTTCTTCTTCTGCATGTACAGAAGGCTTTACTTTGTGTGTTTTTTTTTTCCTGCGGAAACGACACCAACAATATCTTTCAAGTAAAGAGAGAAAACGTCACGTCATGCAACAGACAAACTGAAAGACCACGTTGGTCAAAGATTGCAGGACTGAATTCTGTTTTTAGGAACATTTTCTTCTGTATGCACAGAAGGTTTTATTTTAACCTATATGTCTTTCATATAAAAAAATTATTTCCTATGGAAATAATGAAACATCTATTTCACATTAAAAAACATGTCACACTTAGTGCTCAGTGGTGCAGATGAGTGCACTGTAGCTGCTTATTACTACTACTGCATGTAACACTACATCACATTTTGGTGATATATGTTAAAATTAAGTTTATTACTTCTCGAGCGTTATTATTTTAATAACAGATTATTGCTTGTTCATTGGGACACTGAGTCAGTATTGATCTGTTTTCAGCTCTCAGTGTATTTTTTCCTTTTGTATAAAAGGATCGATGGGAAGCGTGCTATTATCTGCACTGTAAACCCAGTGATCAGTTTTTTTCTCAAAGAAAAAAGATTATGACTTGTTATGAAGTACTAAAATCAATTTGTGATTATTTTACATGATGCATTTCAGTGTCACTTTTTTCTTTACCTTTGTTATAAAGGCCATTTGCGCTCGTTTGGGAGCATATTTTATGAAAGTCTGATACGAAGATGTCATAATGTTTATGTCTTTTGTAAAGACGACTGATCCTCCACTCATTTTGAGTACAGTGTCTTGGTGATGCTACCAAGTTGTTGTTGTGATGTATCATCACTTCTACCTGCCTTCAACAGGAGCGTTTATAAAAAATAAAGAAACACTGAAGTCAAAATCATTTTTCTGTTCGCGTGTCATTATGTTATACATTATTATCATAACATTACAGTTAAGATAGATGTAATCTGATGAGATGTATGTCATGCAGGCTTTCCTGAGCTCCAGATGCAAAAACTTTGACGATAACTATTGTCTCCTCGTGTGATGGGGAAGAGGGCACACTTCTATTTTCCTTATGGAACCAGAGGAAACTCAATCACAGATGATGACCTCTGTAACCAGCGAGTGAAAGGAAATATAAAACCTGAAAACAGATCATAGATTTCAGACTGCTGTTAAATACTGAATAGTGAATCATAACATGTTGGTACACCAATGGAACAGAAACTGGCAAAGTTCTCACAGCTTCACCATCGTATTATTTAGAGTTTAAACAAAGTGAAATAAAAATCCTGACCTCTGTGCTGCTAAAGATATTCTCTTTTTAGTGTTTTGAAACCATTTCAGCATCTTTGGACTATTGTCCACATCAGAAACAGCTTCTCAGTCTCTCAGCCCCATTTCTGTAGCTGTGATGTTCAACGACTCGATGGCGTTCATTTAAATACTTTCTACAGGCACGCGTTTAATAGGTAGGTGCACATTATTATGAGAAACAGCTGATGTAGTATTGACTGTGGTTTGAGATTTTATCACAAAGTTGAGAACATCAGTGTTTCCCTCCAGGTGGTTGGTGACGTTAGACTCTGTTAGAGCACAAAACCGGCAGCCATCACAAAAGTAATTTTTGGTGCACCGTCTACCTCATTTATGCAGAGTGTTGGAAACTGAGAGCTGCCATCTGCTCACACCAACTACAAACCACAAGACAGCGTGCACATCTGTCACAGCTGGGTGAGACGACACCCAGTTTTATAAAATTAATAAAATTAAGTGAAGAATTTCTGAATTTACAAATACTTTCTAAGTATATGTATACGAATATATACATAATAGGATGTGCAAATTTTTAACCTCAACACTTCATCGGGGTTTTAATCTGTTGTGCAGATATTTCACAGAATTCACACAGATGATTAAATACTGCAGAGCCTGAATTTTGTCACTTTTTCAATTAAAAGCGATGAGTCCTGAGTTATCGAATCCCTTGAGGAAGGATTGGCAAATATGTGCAGTTTGTGCTGGAATTTGAAACATTTTGGTGATGTCTTTGCAGAGAAGCCACACACCGCAGCTATGACACATTTGCACAGATCCACCAGCTGATGCAGTGAAAAAAAAAATAGTTCATGTGAAAATAGAGAAGACTCACTCTCAGAGTCCCAGGAGGAAAAAGTTTCACTGATGAAGAGAGTGTGAGAAGTCAAGTCAAGTTCAAGTCAAGTCAAGTTTATTTATAAAGCACATTTAAAACAACGACGTTGACCAAAGTGCTGTACAAGATCTGTAACCCCAAGGACTATACTAAATAAAAATAAAAATATATAAATAAATAGATAAAATAATAAAATAAAAATAAATAAATAAAAACATTAAGAACAATAAATAACATAAGAAAATTAAAAATTAAAACGTTTAAAACAAGTACCATAAAATACCATAAAACAATCATCTAAAAGGAGGTAGCACTGCAGCCAAATGCCAAGGAAAAGAAATGTGTTTTTAATAGAGATTTAAATGTGTGTATCGTCTGAGCTGTGCGGATATGGAGAGGTAGATCGTTCCATAGCTTTGGTGCTGCTGCTGCAAAAGCTCGATCACCTCTCTGTTTTAGTCTAGTTTTAGGCCTCTGTAAGAGCAGCTGGGTCGATGACCTCAGAGCTCTTACAGGGGTGTGACAGTGAAGCAGCTCAGACAGATACAAAGGTGCCAGTCCGTTTAAGGCTTTAAAAGTAAGCAATAAAATCTTAAAATCGATTCTAAAACGGACAGGGAGCCAGTGAAGGGATGACAGGACTGGGGTAATGTGTTCATGCTTTTTTAAACCGGTTGCTTTTTTTAACCGGTGAGAAACCTCAGAGAAGGAGGGTCACAGTTCAAGTTGATTGGCATCCTTAACCGCACGAGTGCCTGACTATTGTCCAGAGGGATTTGGCACACTTCAGGAAACAGCTGCCTCGACCTCCTCCTTTATGTAAGGATATGAGATTTGAAGCATCTGAAAACAAAGGTTTCATGTTGAGTGACCATCATCTAACTGCAAACTGAAGAAGTGGAACCTGAATTTTGTTATTACAAACAGTGAGCAAATTTGTTGGATTATATTTTCAAATTTTATCAAATATCTGAGGCAACCAATCATGTTGTTTCCCTCCAGATGGTTGGTGACGTCACACTCTGCCTCTGTTTGAGCACACGACCGCCAACCTTCACAAAAGCTCCTTTCAAAGTCCTTTGTAGTGCACTGACCACATCATTCACACTGAGTGTGGGAAACTGGGAGAAACTCTCTGCTCACACCAACTATAAACCACCTGCTACAGCTGGACCTCAGAAAAATTAAATCAATAATATATATTTTAATAAAACAAGTGTCACTGGTGCTGTGGCTCTGCAGGCATACACTATAAATATAGAAATATATTTCGTACTTTCACACATGGGCTTCAGCCCTAAGCCTTTGTTAGTAAAGCGGTATGTGAGAGGTGAGCGAGTCAAAGAAAGTAAGTGGATGTCAGGCAAGAAGTGGAACAGAATCCGAAGCAGAGAAACTCCAGTTGTTCGCTACATCTGCCCAAATCCTACTCAAACTGATTCGATAGACACTGTGTGGAGTTCATATGGAAGCATACGCTAAATGGAAGTTTTAGATTTGTGTTGTTGAGAGCAAAGTACAATTTCCAACTATATTCTTATTCAGATATATAGATATTTTTAACTGTTAAATAATTGTTTGACAGGTCTGAGAGTTTGGTTTGATGAGCGTGTGTCCAGTCAAAATCATTGATCTCAGCATCAGGCGACAGATCAGTTCTCTACAGGGTCACCACTTTCCCAGATTCACACAGAGCTTTGTGAGTCTTTTCCTCTGACCCACCCATCCATCCAAAAGTGCTCCACCTGCTCCCCTGGGATCTATTTATTGTCCCCTACTAAGATGACCACTGAGCATATGGCGGACGAGATTTCTTTTCTCTTACACGCAGTGCTCTAATTGGTCAAGCCTGTGAGAAACTCCAGTCAGACCAAGACCCACACATTCATATGGAGATGCGGGACTATAAATAGGAGTGATGAAGCCAGCAGAGATCAGATTGTCTCTACAGAGACCTCTGCAGCACAGAGATCCAGGCATGGCACCTACAGTCACTGCAACAATGAACAGTTCTCAGGGGTATCTGACTCTGACTCACAAGGTAAATTATAGATTCATAGAATGTCAGTCATTATGAATGATTATGTTTGATAATGCAAAACCTATGAACCTGAAGCAGTTTATTAATGACTTTATTTTTCTTCCTGCAGCTCAGAAAGCCTCTGGTGGAGAAGCTACGCAGAGAGAGAATCAACAGCTGCATTGAGCAGCTCAGGTCTCTCCTGAGTCCAGAGTTCCTCAAACAGCAGCCAGACTCCAAACTGGAGAAGGGAGACATCCTGGAGATGACAGTGTGCTTCCTGAGGAGACTGCAGCAGCACCACCAAGCTGTGGACTCAGCAGCTGTTGACAAGGGCTATTCCAGGTGTGTGCAAGAGATGGAGCACTTCCTGTCGAAGGAAGCGGTGAAGACTCAGTCCCAGAGAAAGCTGCTGAACCCCATCAACCAGCTGCAGAACTCCTCTGATAAAAACCTGAGAAAGGCTGACTTCTCTCCTCTGAGCTGCACAGCCCAGCCTAGCATCACCAAAGAGTCCAGTCAACAGCGCTCCCTGGAGGCCGTGATAGACACCTACAGACTGGAGTCGCAACCTCACTAAACACGAGGGTCATATTGGCCAGAAATTACAGAACTGAATTCTTTAAAAACTTAAAGACTTGTTCTTCTGTGTGTACAGAAGGTTTTAGTTTGCTTTGTAAAGTAAAGGCAGAAAACATCCCGTCATGCCACAGTCGAGCTGAAAGACCACATTGGTTGAAGATTACAGGAACTTTTTCTTCTGTGTGTACAGAAGGTTTTTGTAAAAAAAAAAAAAAATTCATTAAAAAAAATGTTTCATATGGAAAGAATGAAATGAGGACAGGCTATCTTTCACGTTAAGAAAGAACATTAGTCATTGGTGTGCCGATGAAATCAAAATTGCTTAAACAGCTACTGCTTACTGGCAATGTATGAAAAACTGTACACCATACTGTGGTGATATAT
Source organism: Archocentrus centrarchus (assembly GCF_007364275.1). Classification (NCBI taxonomy): domain Eukaryota; kingdom Metazoa; phylum Chordata; class Actinopteri; order Cichliformes; family Cichlidae; genus Archocentrus; species Archocentrus centrarchus. The sequence continues at coordinate 30,857,921 of NC_044350.1, read as the reverse complement.
TTTAAATGAAGTTTGTTACTTCCTGAATTTTATCATTTTGATAAGACATGATTATTTGACTTTAGTTGAGACATTTTTCCCTAAACTAACTGTAATCGCTTTGATTACCCAGCATTGTTCTGTTATCAGAGCCAAATTATTATTCTCCTTAATCTAAGAGGATTATTTACGTGACACTGTTTAGACTGTAAAGTCTGTGGATTTTGATAAACCTGTTTATATGATTTTGTGATCATTTTAATGTGATCTGTTTTCTGTCTTTGCCCTTGTTATAAAGTGCAGTTTGTGCTCATTCAGGAGATTATTTTATTATGATTGTGTCTTTTTTAAAGACAATTGGTGCCCCACTCATTTTGAGTACAGTATCACGGTGATGTTACCAAGTCATGCATCATCATTTATTTGTCTGCAATTTGAGTTTTTATATAAATTTAATATTCTGTTTGTCTTAATAAAGAAATGTTGAACTCAAACAGATTTTTCTGTTAATTTCATGTCATCATATGTGTCTCATTTGGATGTCTAATAGAGTATTTTTATAGCAGAGCTAACAGAGTGCTGCAATATCACTGTATATTTTAATGACAAATAGCAAAGTTCACACATTTTAGTTACAATGTAACAGTATTATGGTTACAATAGTATTTAAATCAAATTAGAATAAATCTGATGTTATAAATCTCATGTATGTCACTGTGTATGCAGAAGCTCAGTCAGAGCGATCAAATTAAGTGATGATATATTTGTTGTGTCCTACTTCAACAGTAAACATAAACAAATTATTGAGTCGCCACTTTGAAACAGTCCTTACGTGCAGCTGGGTGAAAGCCAGAACTTAAATGACAACTATTTTCTCCCTGTGTGACGGGTAAGGAGGCACACTCCTATTGTTCTTCCAGTGAAGGCAGTGAAAGGACAAAGTGTGGGAAACCAGAGGAAACTCACTCACAGAGCCCCAGTGGGACAATAGATGCTGACCTCTGCCCTGAGGAGACGGAGCGTGGAAGGGACTATGGTGGCATGAAAACTGAAAGCTGATCATGGAGAACGGCAACACAGCTCCACGAGATCACATCGTTTTAAACGTACCGTGAAATAAAATACCATAAAGAGTTGCTGCTGATCTCCAGGGATTTGCTTCACTTAATAATCTGATTTCATTTTAAATGCACTGAAATTACACTTTCCATGTGTATGTGCATGACAGCAATTGATTTATACATGGGAATTTTTACCTGCAAAACTTTCAACTGGTGTTTTTCTTATGAACATATTTAACAGAATTCAGACAGATTCATACATACTGCACAGCCAGCCAAGCTTCTTCTCTGTGTTTGTAGATTTGAAAATGGAGCAAGTTTGATGTGTTGGAATGTGAAAACTTTAAGCCGACGTGTCTTCTAAAAGGGGCCACATGTTGCAGCTAATGTGACGCATAGTGAAACACAACTGTACCGATCCACCGACAAAAGCAGCGAAGGAACAGACTGAGTGAAAATAGAGAAGACCCACTCTCACAGTCCCAGTGGGACCACAGACTGATTAAAAATGATGATTACCTTTCTCAAATTAGTGTCGAAAATCTCATTTTCACATAAACAGTTCACAGTTGGTTACAATTATTGTGATAATAATGCCAACTAAAGAGGTTTTTTTTTACTCTTTTTTTTACTTTGTCTGAATATATCATTTGCATAATCTCACACTAAAATTCAAAGTTTACCAAACTTAGTCTTAGCAGCAGTAAGAAGCTTAATGACATTTTTGATACAGCTCTCAAAAATATCTGATTCTTATTCAGCATGTGATTAAACACTGTAAACTTTCTAAAGAATATGACTGCTCCACAGATCTGCAATATTAAATCTCATTAAATTTTCACATATAATGACATGAAATCTTCAGGAGTCTTCATCTTATCGGGAAATGATAAGATAAGTGGTCTACATATGTGCCAATATCCCAGAGGATGCACAAAACTGATCCAAATTGCTTCACTGATGAACAGAGTGTGGGAAACCTCAGAGAAGGAGGGTCACGGTTCAAGCTGATTTGCATCCTTAACCGCACGAGTGTGTGACTATTGTCCGGAGGGATTTGGCACACTTCAGGAAACAGCTGCCTCGACCTCCCCGTGCATTCAAGGACATGAAATTTGAAGCATCTGAAAACATAAAGGTTTCATGTTGAGTGTATGTTCAAACTTTGTCCAACTGTAAATTGAAAAAGTGGAATGTGAATTATGTATTATTGCAGAAAGTAAATATATTATGAATATAATTTCAAATTTTATCAAATATCTGAGGCAACCAATCATGTTGTTTCCCTCCAGATGGTTGATGACGTCACACTCTGCCTCTGTTTGAGCACACGACCACCAACCGTCACAAAAGCTCCTTTCAAAGTCCTTTGTAGTGCACTGACCACATCATTCACACTAAGTGTGGGAAACTGGGAGAAACTCTCTGCTCACACCAACTATAAACCACCTGCTACAGCTGGCCATCAGAAAAATTAAATCAATAACATATATTTTGATAAAACAATATTGTCACTGATGTTGTTTTCCAGTTGCTCTGAAGGCCTGACTAAATTATTTTTATGCATTTGCCTAAATGCACTACATATATTTGGTATTTTCATACATGGGCTTTAGCTTTGTTAGTAAAGTGCTGTGTGAGAACACTGAATCAGTCATTAACTGATCTTTACTGTAGCAGCTCCCAAAGTCCACGGTATGTCTGATTGAGTCCGTGTGAGAAAGGGTGACTGATGGTAGAATTTAAAGGCAGTGAGTAAGAAGCAGAGAAACTTTTTACTTTAACACAGATACTCTATATTTCATTGTTTGACAGGTCAGTTTGGTTTGATGAGCGTGTGTCCAGTCAAAATCATTGATCTCAGCATCAGGCGACAGATCAGTTCTCTACAGGGTCACCACTTTCCCAGATTCACACAGAGCTTTGTGAGTCTTTTCCTCTGACCCACCCATCCATCCAAAAGTGCTCCACCTGCTCCCCTGGGATCTATTTATTGTCCCCTACTAAGATGACCACTGAGCATATGGCAGGCGAGATTTCTTTTCTCTTACACACTCTAATTGGTCAAACCTGTGAGAAACTCCAGTCAGACCAAGACCCACACATTCATATGGAGATGCGGGACTATAAATAGGAGTGATGAAGCCAGCAGAGATCAGATTGTCTCTACAGAGACCTCTGCAGCACAGAGATCCAGGCATGGCACCTACAGTCACTGCAAAAATGAACAGTTCTCAGGGGTATCTGACTCTGACTCACAACGTAAGTTGGAGATTCAATGTCAGTCATTATGTTTGATAACGCAAAACGTATGAATCTGAAGCAGTTTATTAATGACTTTATTTTTCTTCCTGCAGCTCAGAAAGCCTCTGGTGGAGAAGATACGCAGAGAGAGAATCAACAGCTGCATTGAGCAGCTCAGGTCTCTCCTGAGTCCAGAGTTCCTCAAACAGCAGCCAGACTCCAAACTGGAGAAGGGAGACATCCTGGAGATGACAGTGTGCTTCCTGAGGAGACTGCAGCAGCACCACCAAGCTGTGGACTCAGCAGCTGTTGACAAGGGCTATTCCAGGTGTGTGCAAGAGATGGAGCACTTCCTGTCGAAGGAAGCGGTGAAGACTCAGTCCCAGAGAAAGCTGCTGAACCACATCAACCAGCTGCAGAACTCCTCTGATAAAAACCTGAGAAAGGCTGACTTCTCTCCTCTGAGCTGCACAGCCCAGCCTAGCATCACCAAAGAGTCCAGTCAACAGCGCTCCCTGGAGGCCGTGATAGACACCTACAGACTGGAGTCGCAACCTCACTAAACACGAGGGTCATATTGGCCAGAAATTACAGAACTGAATTCTTTAAAAACTTAAAGACTTGTTCTTCTGTGTGTACAGAAGGTTTTACTTTTTTGTTCTTGCTGCACGATTTCCTGAGGAAATGAAAGCAACAATATTTTTTGTGTTATGAAACAAAACATCTTATCATGCACATTGCATGACTGCAATCTGATTGCATTTGCAATAATTATTATTTCTCACTATGTTTCAGGTACTGATGATGTTAACATTTGTTATCTGTAGGTTTTTATTGACAGTAATAATATCTAAATAATATCCTGTCAATCTGAAAGACCTTGCTGGTTAAATATTACAGAATTCTTTTTCAAGAAACATTTTTCCTTCTGGATTTTTTTTCTAAACAGACTCAATTGTATTCTCATTGGTTTGTTTGCAGAATTGTTTTTTTTTTAATGTAATCAGATCCAAATTTATATTATTGGTTTTATTATACACTGTCTAGACTGTAAAGCCAATGGATTAACCCACTTAGATCACTTTGCGATAATTTTAATGTGATCCGTTTTAGTGTCACATTTTTTAAGTGCAGATTGTGCTCGTTTCAGAGCCTATTTTCTGAAAGTCTTATGAAGATTCATTTCATAATGTTTGTGTCTTTTGTAAAAATGACTGGTCCTCACTTTGAGTTGATTGTCTTGGTGATGTTACAGAGTTGCTGTGATGTATCATCACCTGTATCTGCTTCAAATTGAAGATTTTATTTAAAAAAAAATACTAAGTTTATCTTAATAAAGAAATAATTTGATCGAACAAGTTTTTTGTTTACATGTCTATCCATGTTATGCGTACTCTGTAAAAGATATGCATATCTGAGTGCTGAAATATCACTCTACATTCAATTTATAATTCAGTGGAAAAGGTTAGAATTCACCCCTGGAAAAGGACTTTAGTTAATCTTTGATATCTTCAATGATAAGTTTTATCTCTTCGTGTGATGGTAAGGAGACACACTTCCATTGCTCCTCCAGTGAAAGCAGTGAAAGGTGGGAAACCAGAAGAAATTCACTCACTCAAAGTCTCAGGGGGACAATAGATGCTGATCTTTGGCCTCAGTAGACTGAGACTGAAAGGGAATATGATGACTTAATACTGAAAACTGATCGTGTTGAACTGACAGGTGTAAAGATACCGAATAACCAATCATAACACATTTGTATCTTACATAATAATACCAAAAAAAAGAACAAAAAATTCTGACAAATGCAGCACTTTAAAAATCTGAAGAAGGTCTAAACAAAACAGTAAATTAAAAAAATAATGACCTCTGTGTTGCCAAAGATAATCCAGCTCTAATATGGCAGCCACTTATTCTAAAATGTAAAATGTAATGTACATGACATTTGTCAGTTACACCCTTTCAGCAGCAGACTTTTCATAACCAAATGAGGCTGTGAGATCATCATTATCGGTCTCTATTTGGTGATGTGTAGTCCAGATTTTTCCACATTAAGTTTAACAGGTAGGTGCAGATTATTTAGTGCAAAATAAAGAAGATAGTTTGGGATTTTTGTCAATCCCAGTCATGCCAATCCAGATGGTTAGTGATGTCACATTTGGATTCAGACAGGATACATCTGTTTATCTGATGTTTTGTAGATGATGAATCTAATTACCTCGCCCACTGATGGGTGGAGGGAGGTCATGTTTTCAATTGCATTTGTTTGTCTGTCTGTCTGTTAGCAGGATAACTCAAAAATGATGAAACTTTGTGGAAAGCCCAAGAACATATGAGGCCCAAGAACATATGAACATATGAGTTCAATTCCAAGGTCAAAGGTCAAAGACCAAGGTCATCAAAAATTTTGATTTTAAAATCAGTGTCACAACATCCCTCTTTTTAGTTTATATATTTTTTATAATTCAGATTTGTGCATTTTGCATCATGTAATGTGCTGTAAGGTCAGCCATAATATTTTTTCTATCTTCGGGGTCACGAAATTTTTGGTCAGTTAGAAAAGAAATATCTCAGAGTACTGTGTCCTCAAATATTGTAAATTCAGTTTTAAATATTGTAAGTTTTTGGATATTATATAAACATCCACCTCACTTTAAAACAAATATTTGTGTAATTCTAATGCAAAAGGTTTCAATTTATGGTACACTTCAGTTTTGAAGTGACAAAGAAATATTTAGAGAATTTTCTTTTTGAGCAAGTTGTTGTCATCAGCTGAATAACGTAACTGCGCTGTCTCTTAAAAAAAAATTATTTGTATTTTGCTCGTGTATACTTTTTCCTCAGGGTCACCATACTTTAGTTACCACAGGAAAGTGCATGACTTGTAAGATCTGTTGGCTTCCCAAAAGGAAATCGTTTGTTCACCATTACAGACAAATATTTTTAAGAATACTGTTTTGTCAAATTTAATAAAAAGTTTGGACCGGGTGGAATTAAATCATTCAAGTGGTCCCTTAATGTTTTAACCAGTAGATATACATATCAAGTATATATTCCTGGATCTATGAGGGTTCAAGAAATGCATTTAAGGGCAAATGAACAATGACTTGTTGAGAAGCCCACCCGCTGTCTGTGGCATCTGCACGTGTGCTGGGATGAAAGTCTAGTTTTATGCAGGCACCTGCTTTTTTGCTAATAGCAGGACTGCGGCAACGCTCTGGTGAGTGAAACACAGTCGTTTATAAATGACATCCACTCCACCAGCAACCGTCTATCACTCCAAAGGGATTTGGCACACTTCAGAAAACAGCTGCACCCCCATGTAAATCTCCCACCCTCACAGCTGAACTTTCAGTGATGGTTCAATTAATGTTTTGTCATGTAATGGCTGTGCGGAATGCAGAGTTGGACCCAGAGACAAAAGGAAAGGATGCACAGCATGAAGGAGGATAGGAAAAAACTGAAGAAAACTTAAATACCAAATGAGGTAATTAGGGAGACAGGGCACAGGTGGGGAAAACAAGACACAGGTGAACAGAATCTAACCAACCAACACAAGGGGACGCAAAACTGAACAGAATGTACACTGGGCAGAAGACCCAGGACCGTGAGGTGCCACTCTGAGCTTTAAACTGCCAAGGTGATATTTCTGTAGCATGAGGAGCAAGTGTGGGAAAATAAAATTAGCTTGTTACTCCCACTGACTGCAAGACACGTGTCAACCCCCGCAATCCTCTAGCTGTCCTCCTGAGATCTAAATATTGCCCCCTGGACAAAAACAGGAGCGTGTTGCTGCTCCACACGGCTTATTGTCTGACAGAGCTCTCGGATTGGCTCAGACTCTGGGAAACCTCAACCAGAGTAAGACCCACACATTCATATGGAGATGCTGGAGAATAAAAAGGAGAGATTAAACGGCACCTTTTAAGCCAGAAGAAAATCAGATTCTGACTACAGTGACCTCTGCAGCACAGAGATCCAACCACGGCACCTATAAACACCACAGCAATGATCAATGCTAAGAAGCATCTAACTCTGAGCCACAAGGTAAATTGATGATTCATGTAATCTCAGCCTGAGAACAAACACCATGCGGTTGCTTTTGTTTGATAAAGCAGCATCATTGACTGGTTATTTGATTATTTTGCTCTTCTTTCTGCAGCTCAGAAAACCTCCAGTCGAGAAGAGAACAAATCAACTGCTGCACTCAGCAGCTCGAGTCTCCCCTGAGTCCAGAGTTCCTCAAACAGCAGCCAGACACCAACCTGCAGGGACAGACATCCTGGAGATGACAGCTTGCTTCCTGACACGGTTACAGCATCAGTGCCGCCAGCAGCAGAAAAGACTGCTGACCCACTTCAACAAGCTGCAGACGAGAGCTCTTCTCTCCTCTGAGCTGCATAAGGCTGAATTCTTTGAATTTCTATTAACTTGTTCCTTCATTTTACAGAAAGCATCACTTTAAAAAAAAATGTTGTCTGTTTTCTTTATAGTAGATGATGTTTTCTGGGGAAATAACAGCATCGTGCACATTGCATGAATCAAATTTGATTGCATCCGCAATTATTATTTTTCACTCCACTGACCACGTTGGCTGGTACTGAACTGATTTCTCTGAAATTTGGTGGACTTGGTTCTTCCATGTTTTTACTAACATTTGTGATCTTCTCTTTGTTATTGATCAATGTTAAAAAATCAAAATGTCCTTTGTTAAAACTGTTATAAAGGATTTTATTTCCCTTTATTTCCTCTGAGTTGATTTGTTTCAGGATCCAAATGTTATCCTTGCATTTTAAAACACTATTTTGATCTAATATCAGAAATGTATTTCCTGTGGACTTTTATGTTAATTTGTAGTTACTATGGAATTATTGGAAATGATTCTTTTTATATTATACAATATTTATATTACACAAGGTTTGTGCGAGTACTCAGTCTTCAAATACTGCAAATGGTTTGTCTTTCATAAAGATATTTGGTGCTTTACTCTCTCCAACTACAGTGAATCACGTGATGTATCATCGCCTGTTTTTGTTGAGATTTGTAAAATTTATGTGGGTGTTATTAATTAAAGAAACAATGCCAGCTGAAATTGATATTCTGGTGTCGTCTTATGTCACAGTTACCCTCTTACTAAAGAAAGACAGATGTTCCCAGTTTTCTTTCACTTTATCATGCTTCAGATAGATCTTTGACAACTAGGGTTTATAAAAAGTTATGTGCATTATGTTTATACTGAGTAAGTAAAGTCATCTCATTGAAAGAGTACAAAGGCATCTTGTACTAGTGTAGCCCGTCTACCATATATGTAAATAACGATGTAGATGGGGCCCTAGGTTCTTTTCTCTATCTACTGTAACTGTTAACAATTAAAGATTATTCAACACAAATTACCCCCAGAAACTAACATACACTAACACACAATAGGATTAGCAACAGAGAATGTACATTTACTACTACCACCTTGAAACCTTAAAGAGAATGAGCTTTACTATAAACACAATAAACACAACAGTATTTGAAATTAAAAGAGTCAATTTACTAATAGTTCAATGAAAATAAAGAGAAATACAAAATTAAAGTGCCTTCTGTTATTCAACTTAAATTTCAAATCATCCTTATCCTTTAACACTATGCCGGCAAAACAATATAAAAGAAAATAAATGTTGCAGGCCTGAATCGTGGCTGGAGATCGTAGTGACCTAAAACTCAGTGGTCGTTTCACTCCACCTGGAGCAACAAAATAAAATGGTGGTACCTTTTTGAAAGACACGTGTCCCGCAGGAAGAAGCTAGCCAGCAGGCCTCATCTCCGGAGCAGAACAGAAGCTCTCAGGAATCACTGCAGAACAAGATGGACTTCACCTCCACTAGAGGAACCACGGGCGTCCCCGGGCCACTCTAATTGTTGCTTGGATGCTATCTCTTTTCCTGGCCCACAAAATGTCCAGACCGGGCAGCTGTCTTGAAGCTGGGTTAGCTACTAGCCGCTTACAGTCCGATCGCTCAGTCATTAGCTACTCACTTCACCAACGAGCAGCAAACTTCCACACAGCAAACTTCAGGTCGACTTTTGCTGTTCTCAGAATGGCCCACAGTCTCTGACTTATCTAACCGACAATCCAAAATGTCTGTAGCCATAAACTTTTGCCTCCGATCTCTGCGGGAATCCACTTCTCTGCGGTAGCTCCTCTCGTCTCCTCTCGTTCTCCTCTCGTTCTCACTCCGCCATTCCACCTATGTCCCCTTCACTTCCACTCGGAAAAAACAGTTCTTTCAAAGAAATACAGTTTTTAAAACCAAAAGAAATATACAATAATTAAAACAAATGGTTTTTAACATTCTTAATATTTCAGCCATGAACTTAACACAACTAAATATATTTTTAACTGTTTTTAACCAAATATCACAAATTTATTATGAACAGCTTATTTATTACAGTTTCCCATTTTTTAACCGGGCTACACCCTCCCCCTTCTAAACGTCTGATGTCCTCATCAGGCTTCAAACATCTCAAAACATAAAACACATAAGGAGGTGTGAGCAAGCATCCTGTTTTTTTTTTTTTTTTTAGCTTTGCCCAATCTTTATGACAACACCTCTATGTATGATGGTGATTGGTTCATCTTTGGCAGTACCTGGTTTGTCATACGTTAGCCTAACAACTGGCTTCACTGTTCTCTTGGGGCGGATCTCAGTTTTCTCATCATGCCTGCAATCTGTCTCTCTCACATATCTTGGAGCTCTAGCATGGTGAGATCCATCCCCTTCCAAATCTTCTTCCTCAAGATCAGTTCCAGAATCAGGAACAGAATCCTGAGATTGCTGGTCTTGATCAGTCCAATACTCTTGCTCAGCATGATCCAGCTTTGGACCTTCATCTAACTGAGAACGCGATCTCTCTTCCTCTAAAACAACAGATGACCGCCTAGCAGGTTGCCACATTTGTTGCCCCAATCTTGCTGAGCATTCATCGGCAATCCTTGCTGGTCTATAATACTCTAAATCAGAGGATGAGTCAGAGTCTTGCACCTCTCGACTCTCAGGTAAGTTTTGGGTCCATCTCTGGGTAGATGAAGTTCTGGTGTTTGGTCTGGTGGGTGGACTGCAATCCCTATTAGTCTTTGGCAACCTCACAAGTTGTCCAATAGGCAGGATATGGTCACGATGAATAGTTTTCACGCCTCCACAGCCATCTTCAGGTTTGACTCTATAAACTGGAAGATTGGGCAGTTTTTCCACTACAGTGTAGGGGACAGGACTCCACCGGACTTGCAACTTATGCTTTCCTTTAAGCCCCAAGTTCTTGAGTAACACTCTGTCACCTACTTTGAGAGACTGAAAGCCAACTCTTTTGTCGTACATTCTCTTGTTCTTATAGTGACTCTTGTTGGCAGTTTCAGTGGCAAGCTGATAAGCTCTCTTAAGGTCTTCCTTCAACTTTGCCACATAGCGTGAATGGCTCTCTCCTTTTCCATCCTCACCAGTGCCAAAACACAAATCCACTGGGAGCCGGGCTTCCCTGCCAAACATTAGATAATACGGGGAATAGCCTGTTGCATCGCATTTAGTACTGTTGTAGGCATGCACCAGAAATCCAACATGTTGACTCCACTGTTGTTTTTTCTCATCACTCAGAGTAGCAAGCATGGAAAGCAAGGTCCGGTTGAACCTTTCCGGTTGAGGGTCTCCTTGAGGGTGATACGGAGTAGTTCGGGACTTCCGCACTCCCATCATCTTCAGCATGTCTCGAATCAGGTGACTCTCGAAATCTCTGCCCTGATCTGAATGGATTCTAGAAGGCAGACCATAATGTACAAAATACTTGTCAACCAGTATCTTTGCCACAGTCTGAGCCTTCTGGTTCTTGGTAGGGAAAGCTTGTGCATAGCGAGTGAAATGATCAGTGATCACTAATACACTGCTCATGCCTTTACTATCAGGTTCCAATGAAAGGAAATCAATACATACTAGATCCATAGGGCCACTGCTTAGGATCTGATGTAATGGAGCTGCTCTCTGCGGAGGTGACTTACGGGTAATGCACTCTCCACAAGTCTTTACATGCTGCTCCACATCTCTTGACATTTTGGGCCAAAAGAACCTTCTCCTCAGGAGATCAGCGGTCCTTTCAATGCCAAGGTGTCCCAAATCATCGTGCAATGATGTCAACACAATCTTACGGAACTCCACAGGTAGAACAAGCTGAGTGAGTTCTTCACCTGAGGGTTGCCTGCTTATTCGATAAAGCAGCCCATCCTTTATTACCAGCTTATCCTTGTCTCGTTTCAGCTGGGAGAGCTCTGGATTATTCTCTGTATCCTCAGGCCATTGTTTATTCTGAACCGCTTGCAAAGCTGCTCTAATTACCGCATCCTCTTTTTGGGCACTGACCAGCTGTGGTTTTCTCAGACACTCTAAAGACTTCAATCCCATGTACGTCGGGAAAGAGTAGATGTCTGGCACACAAGCAGGAGAAGCTCCTAACTGATCAATGTACCTTGGGGGGCTATCTGAGGACTCAGAGACACAAACCTGTTGACAGACTGACTTTACATCTGCCTGCGGAATGATCTCCCATTCTGTGTTATCACTGTCTGGAAAGTTTCTGGAAAGGAGGTCAGCATCTATATTATGCCTTCCAGGTCGGTAATGGATGTCAAAGTCGTATGTGGAAAGGGCAGCAAGCCATCGATGCCCTACTGCACTAAGCTTGGCTGTGGTGAGCACATACGTCAAGGGATTGTTATCGGTGCGCACCGTGAATCGAACCCCATAAAGATAATCATGGAACTTGTCCACCACAGCCCACTTAAGTGACAGGAACTCCAGCTGATGTACTGGGTATCGTTTCTCAGATTGGCTAAGCTTTCTGCTGGCAAACGCAACTGGTCTCAATCCTTCTGGGTATTCCTGATAAAGGACAGCCCCAATCCCCTTCAAGCTTGCATCCACATGCAGGATGTACGGCTTTTCAGGGTTAGCAAAAGCTAACACAGGGGCATGAGTCAAGCAGTAGATGATCTGATGGAATGCATCTATGCAGGACTGATCCCATCTTTCACCAAAAGGTTCGGACTCACTCAGGTAAGTCTTAGTAGGGTCTCTGTTTTGCCTCTTACTTTTCTGGGTGGGAGCATAGCCTTTTGTCAGCTCAGTCAACGGTCTGACAATGGCAGCATAGTTGGCTATGAACCTGCGATAGTATCCGCAGAAACCCAAAAAGGATTTCAATGTTTTCAGGTTTGTTGGCTGAGGCCAGCCAATGACTGCCTCGATTTTCTGTGGGTCTGGTGAAACACCATCTGCGGATACAATGTGGCCAAGAAACTTTACTTTTGGCTGGCAGAACTGACACTTCTCAAGAGAGAGTTTCAGTCCAGCCTCTGCAAGTCGGTCTAGAACTTTGAGGAGCCTTTCCTCATGCTCTTCCAAGGACCTTCCAAAGACAATTAGGTCATCGAGGTAGACCAGTACTTGCAGCAAGTTCATGTCTCCAACAGTCTTTTCCATTAACCTTTGGAAAGTTGCTGGGGCTCCAGTTATTCCCTGAGGCATTCTTTCGAACTGGAAAAAGCCCAGAGGACAAATGAATGCAGTTTTTTCTTTGTCCTCCTCAGCCATGGCTATTTGGTAATAGCCGCTCCGCAAGTCGAGAACAGAGAACCACTGGCTTCCAGACAGGGAGTCCAGTACTTCATCAATACAAGGTGTAGTGTATTGATCGGGAACTGTCCGGCTATTCAGTAGCCTGTAGTCAATGCACATCCTTATAGTCCCATTTTTCTTCCTAACGATCACAATTGGTGACGCATATGGACTACGAGACTCCTTAATGATGCCTGCACACAGGAGCTGTTGGAGGTGCTTTCTGACATCCTCAATGTCTGCAGGAGCCAGGCGGCGGGAACGCTGCCGAAAGGGTCTATCATCAGAGAGGCGAATTGTGTGCTCCACATCTCTGGCTAGCCCAACATCCCATTCCTCCTTGGAGAAGACATTTGATCGTTGAGACAGTTTTTCTCCTAATCGTCTCTTCCATTCTTCTGGGACAGGTGAATCCCCAAAATTAATCAGTTTGGCATCAATGTCTGATGTTGATGCTGACTTGGCCAGAGGAACTGTGGCAACACTCTCAGTGAGGTACATGTGTCCCAGGACCGTGCCCACTGGTATGACTGTCTCTTTCAGAGACTGGTTCTGAACCAGGATTCTGAAATTATTGACATTCACTGCATGGCCTGGTACTACCATAGGTTGTAGTAACACACTGGCCGGAAGTGGAGCCGAAGGAGAAGAGTCAAGCATCAGGATCTCTTTATCAACCGGTTGTGTGAGATCAACTTTGCAGACCACCTGCTGGTCTGCACCTGGGGGCAGAGTAAGAGGGCCAGGGCCCTGCCATGTCACCATGCCAACACTGTCCTCTGACTCACTGGCAGATGATGTAGTCTCTGCAGCTGAATGCTCACTGTTAGACTCAGCCGGTATGCCAAGAGTTTGTGTGATATCAATGCCACTTGCTCGACACTGTTCCACTAGACTCCTGACATGACTGGTATTTGTCCCTATAATAACTGGGGTCTGGTCATCAGTTCGGGGACTGGGGCAAATCAGGGCAAGAACTGTCACAATCTGACATGTCCCTGTGACCATGGCTGGGTATTCAAGGTCTACCACTACATAGCCACGATAAGGATAGCTAGCCTCTGACTCACTCAAACCCCACAGAGCAAGACCGGACACTGGTTGTATGGGGACATCCGGGAGGTACTTTTGGTACCAGGACTCAAAAATTATAGTGACCTGAGAGCCACTATCAAACAGGGCATGGCATGAGTGTCCATTAACTTTTAACTGTACAATGCTAGGTGGCCCAATCAAACCTTCAGGGATTCCAGAGACCTGTGGTGTAAGTACGAGACTTCTCTTGACACCACAGTTAACCTCTTCCCTTGCTGGTTTTGCAGAAGGTTGGTGCACCTTTGCTAGCTTTAGAGCTTGAATCAGTTGCCTAATGACCTTACTCTGATTTTCTGGATTACGGCATTTTGCGGCAAAGTGACCTTTCTCCCCACACCGGTAACAGAACTGTTCCTCTGTGTGTCTGGAGGGTCTGGAGAGGGAGCTAGCAGAAGCTTCCATAGTCGAAACTGTAGCTGGTTGGGCCAGAGTGTCTGATTCAGGCACTCTTTTATTTACTTTTTGCTGCAACCTCTTTAACTGCTTTTTTAAAGATGTCAGCTCAGACTCTTGAGTGTTCTCAAAAGTGTGTTCTTTGATCACAGTACCAGCACTGGGATATTCATCCTTAGGTACATGGGGCTTGGTCCCAACTGATGCAACCATGCTCTTGAGCTCTTTGATTTCAGCTTTTAGACTTTGGATCTCGGCCTGTCTTAGATCCACTGTCTGTGTTGCTTCTACTCGATGCACTGAAGTTTTGAGTTTCATCCTAGAGGCTTCATACTCTTCCTCAGCCCGAACTTCACTCAAAAGCTGCAGAAAGGTAGGAGGAGCTGTCTTTCGCTCTCTTAAGCGTAGCTGGATTAACATCAGGTCAGAGGCCACTGCCCCTCTGAGTAGTTGCTCCAAACGAGCCCTATCCCTACAACTAGGGGGAAGGCCACCTCTCTGAATGACCTTTGAGAGAGCGCGCTCCAGCCTTCTGAGGAAATCGGAAAGTTTTTCTCCAGGTTGCTGCTGCATCAATCTGAATGCGAAATACAGATCATCCCCGGATTCTGCTGTTCCGAAAGCACTTTCTAGGGCTTCCAAATACACAGCAGGGCTAGCATCCGGATGGGAGGTTCGCACAGCTTTTGCAATTTCCAGTGCTGGCCCCTTTAAACTTTCCATTAATCGCCGCTTTTTTTCTTTATCAGTGCATTCACTTTCTTCTATCATGAGCCATGCCTGTTCGAGCCAGTACTCAAACTGCTCTTCCCCAGCTGGGACAGGCTGTGCTCCTGAAAAAATGCGTAAGCGTCGATAAATACCTTCTAAGGAAGGTTTAGTAGCCTTTTCCAAAAAATCCCCAACTGCTTGGAGGATGGACTCAGTAGAGTCCGTGGGGCGTTGACCAGTAGTCAGCAGGACTTTAAGGTCCTCTATGGTCTTTCCTTCAGCTGCCAATAGCCCTTTTAGTTTTTTGTCAAACTCTTCATCAGCAGTGTCAGGGGAGTTTCCTGTAGTGACTAAGGGCCAGGACCCCCTTCCCTCAGGAAGATGGACCTCTGAAGGAAGACTTGCGCCAGATAAAGTTTCTCTACTTTCACACAAAACCATCAGGTTGTCTGATCTGGCATCAAAGATCCTTCCTCTGACACGAACTCGCCCTAAGCACTTAATAGTTTCAAGAGTCTCTTCAATTTTGGATATTTCTGTATCTTCTGGAACAATGACCATTAGTCCATGGGCTTCATCCAAACCTTCACCCCTGCACCATCTCTTCAGCTCAGAAACAAGGTTTACCTTATCTGCCATTCTTAAGAGTATTGCTTCTCTACGGTTTCTTAGCTAATCCATTGAAATCTAATAAAAGGGGGGTTGTGAACATCCCAGCGGTGCCTCCATTTTATGTAGCCCGTCTACCATATATGTAAATAATGATGTAGATGGGGCCCTAGGTTCTTTTCTCTATCTACTGTAACTGTTAACAATTAAAGATTATTCAACACAAATTACCCCCAGAAACTAACATACACTAACACACAATAGGATTAGCAACAGAGAATGTACATTTACTACTACCACCTTGAAACCTTAAAGAGAATGAGCTTTACTATAAACACAATAAACACAACAGTATTTGAAATTAAAAGAGTCAATTTACTAATAGTTCAATGAAAATAAAGAGAAATACAAAATTAAAGTGCCTTCTGTTATTCAACTTAAATTTCAAATCATCCTTATCATTTACCACTATGCCGGCAAAACAATATAAAAGAAAATAAATGTTGCAGGCCTGAATCGTGGCTGGAGATCGTAGTGACCTAAAACTCAGTGGTCGTTTCACTCCACCTGGAGCAACAAAATAAAATGGTGGTACCTTTTTGAAAGACACGTGTCCCGCAGGAAGAAGCTAGCCAGCAGGCCTCATCTCCGGAGCAGAACAGAAGCTCTCAGGAATCACTGCAGAACAAGATGGACTTCACCTCCACTAGAGGAACCACGGGCGTCCCCGGGCCACTCTAATTGTTGCTTGGATGCTATCTCTTTTCCTGGCCCACAAAATGTCCAGACCGGGCAGCTGTCTTGAAGCTGGGTTAGCTACTAGCCGCTTACAGTCCGATCGCTCAGTCATTAGCTACTCACTTCACCAACGAGCAGCAAACTTCCACACAGCAAACTTCAGGTCGACTTTTGCTGTTCTCAGAATGGCCCACAGTCTCTGACTTATCTAACCGACAATCCAAAATGTCTGTAGCCATAAACTTTTGCCTCCGATCTCTGCGGGAATCCACTTCTCTGCGGTAGCTCCTCTCGTCTCCTCTCGTTCTCCTCTCGTTCTCACTCCGCCATTCCACCTATGTCCCCTTCACTTCCACTCGGAAAAAACAGTTCTTTCAAAGAAATACAGTTTTTAAAACCAAAAGAAATATACAATAATTAAAACAAATGGTTTTTAACATTCTTAATATTTCAGCCATGAACTTAACACAACTAAATATATTTTTAACTGTTTTTAACCAAATATCACAAATTTATTATGAACAGCTTATTTATTACAGTTTCCCATTTTTTAACCGGGCTACACTAGTATTTTATTTAAATGATCTTTTTTTAAATTTTCATTTAAAAGTTTAAAGCTTAGTTTCCCTCCTTACATAAGTCACACACTGTCTGTAATATAATATATAACATAATTTTATTCTTCTTTCAGTAAAAGCAGTGAATTGACAGAATCCCGATGGGACAACAGATCCAGACCTTTGCCCTATGAAAAAAAAATAAGAGATGCACTGATCAATCAACTTTTGATCAGAATCGTATTGCTTTCAAATTATGTACCAGATTCTTTGTTGATCCACCGCAGCCTGATGTTCATCCTTTGCTGCGATGCAGGTCACAACAGATTGTTATGCTTGCTAAAAACATACTGTGAAAACACAAAAACACACATCTGGATAATTATATAAAGGAGGACGTTCTGCAGCTTAGCTGACAAGCTGCATCTTACAATCATTAGCTATGAAAACGCTGAGACAACATTGGTTGTGTTGCAGCTGACGCCTCCTGTTTTATTCATTAACTGTTAAAACAGGAGACTGAAAATATGATATGCCAAACCGATTTGATTTTGATAAATTTCATATATTACTATCTCTCAAAGCCATCCAATGAGATCCTTTCCCTCCAGATGGTTGGTGAGGTGATGCACACAGACAGCATCTGTCTGCCAATTCAATAGTCTGTTTCTTATTTTTACACACTGCTTACTAGATACATTTTTTAAAGGTGATTCTGAGGGATATTTTATTTTATTTTATTTTATTTATACTCTGGAGAAAGAGTAAGATGCAATCACCACACTGAGACTGGGCACACTTCATGAAACTTCAGTTTTAACAACTGTCCAAACCAGCCAATGGGATCCATTCCCTCCAGATGGTTGGTGATGTCATGCTTTCTCTACAACAACCCGCAGCCAGCATCTGCCACAGAAGTTCTTTTGTGGTTCATTTACAGCAGCACAGAGAGTCAGTGTGGGAAACTGAAATCAACTTGTTACTCATGCTGACGATCCGGCACGTGTCTAAGGACACAGCTGCATCCGGTCAGCTGCTTGATTATTTTCAGTTAAAATAAGAGTACAACACCAAACAATTTTGTTACAATTGTGCATTTTTTTTGTAAAACAAAATTTAACAAAACCTTGAACAGAAGTATAAATGTTAAAGTCTAATTAAATTATCAGTTAAAACCAAACTGATGTTTGCAGTGACAATTTAGGGTTTCCCTAAAAACTGATCACATTATAAACCACACATGCAAAAGAAACCACTAATCCCACTATTTCATTTCATACCTGTAATTTTTACATTAAAACATGGATGTTTTTCTTCGACTTGTGATGGGGTAATCAATGTGTGCTCGGTCAAAATCACTGATCCCAGCATGAGGCTGCAGATCTGCTTTCTCTACAGGGTCACCCCTTTCCCATAATCACACAGAGATCTGTTACGCTCTCTTAGTTTGCCCACAGTCTTCCACCTGTTCCCCCGAGGTCTAACTATTGTCCCTCAGGCATTAACAGCGCCTTATTGTCTCACAGAGCTCTCTGATTGGTTCAGACTGTGGGAAACCTCAACCAGAGCAGGACCCACACATTCATATGGAGATGGTGGAGTATAAATAGGAGGCATGAAGCCGGCAGACATCAGATTCTCTCTACAGAGACTTCTGCAGCACAGAGATCTGGCAATGGCACCTACAGTCACTGCAGCACTTAACAGTGCTACAGAGCATCCAGCTCTGACTCACAAGGTAAAGAGAAATTTATGGAATTTAGTACTATGCATTACATTATATATGTTACATATTTTGTTGTAAACACAAAGATCCTAAACAAGTTTATTAATGACTTTGTTCTTCTTTCTGCAGCTCAGAAAGCCTCTGGTGGAGAAGTTACGCAGAGAGCGGATCAACAGCTGCATTGAGCAGCTCAAGTCTCTCCTGAGTCCAGAGTTCCTCAGTCAGCAGCCGGACTCCAAACTGGAGAAGGCAGACATCCTGGAGATGACAGTTTGCTTCCTGACACAGTTGCAGCAGCAGAGAAACCTGCTGACCCACTTCAACAAGCTGCAGACTTCCTCTGATGAGAAGCTGAGAGAGGCTGACTTCTCTCCTCTGAGCTCCACAGTCCAGACCGGCACCACCAAAGACACGAGTCCAACCAACAGCGCCCTCTGGAGGCCGTGGTAGACACCTACAGAGCTCTCACCAGACAAGCTAAAAAGACCACATTGGTTAAACATAACTGGACTGAATGCTTTGAAATTCAGTGAACATGTTTTTCTGCGTGTACAGACGTTTTACTTTGTGTGTTTTTGTGTGTGTGTAAGAGGACATTTCCTGAGGAAATAACAGCAACAGTACCTTTCATGTTAAGAAAGAAAACATTGTGTCATGCATGTTGCATGAATCAAATCTAGTAATTTCTTTGTTTTTGATCATTGTGGTCTAAGATTTAAACGTCCTTTCTCTGGACTGATTGGAACAACGGACTTCAGCTCCATTCAATCTCAAATGACCTAAAACGGATCTGTTCTGAGATCCTGTTCTTTATCCTTTTAATTATAAAAGGTTTAATATGACAATTTTTCACTCTTACAAGTCACTGTGGGTTAAACACTGTCATATTTGTACCTCCTGATTAACACATTGATCACCTGGAGCTAATATCTAATATCTACTATCTTTCTGTCTTTCTCACTTTGTGATCACCAAAAAATTAATCTGTTTTAAGATTTATATTATTGCATTTTATTGAAAAATGTTTCACACTGTCAACTTTGTTGTGATAGTGTCATTTTTTTCTCTTTGGAGAATTTAAATGATCTGTTTAAAGGTCAATATTAACAGTTATCGTTTTGTTTAGCAAACATTTTACTACATTTGTAAAACAAATGATTGCTGTGCTCTAAAAATGCTGTAAATCTGTCGTCTTTCATAAAGACAGCTGTTCCTTCACTCTCTGAGTACAGTGTAAGTTGCTGCTGTGATGTATCATCACCTCCTGTTTGAAGCATTTATATTTTATGTGGGTCTTGTTTAATAAACAAACACGGAAAGCTGAAAACTGTATTTTCATCTTGTTGTATGTTGCAGTTACACCTGTATATAATGACAAGGTGTTCTCCGTTCACTCCCATTTCACATTAATTCAAGGGGAGTTTATCATTAACCCACATTTAATCTACATATCAAATTACAAAATTCAGCAGGGTCATAAAAACATTTAGGTAAAACACACATGATTAGTGTAAAAGAACAACACGGCTCAATCCTGTTTTCAATCTAAACTCATAATTCAAAGACATTTTTCCCCCACTGCTACTACTAATGATGTGTGTGTGTGTGTGTTTAATGTAAAAGGTTTAAACTTATTAATTTCCTTCCATGAAACTGTCACAAATTAAATCTAATGAGATGCAGACTAAGACACACTTCTATTGTTCCTCCAGTGAAAGCAGGGGAAGGACAGAGTGTGGGAAACCAGAATAAACTCATTCACAGAGTCCCAGAGGAACAATGGCTCCAGACCTTTGCCCTGAAGGGACAGAGGATAAAAGGGGGCATGACCCCATAAATCTGATCTTGATGGGTTTCTGTTTTGGTCATGATTTTTTTTATTCATCTTATACATAAAACAGGATCACCATTTCTTTAAAAATATTGTCATTTTTTCTTGTTAATCTCCATTTTTAACATGAGATGTTTGAAAACGATTCTTGTGTGGATTCAAATTGAATAAATTCATGCAGAAAAAATTTGAAAGAGCAATTTTGCTATTAACAGTGGGCACGACAACGATCGCACGCGTCACACGTTCGATCACCGTTCATTTTTTATAATCTAAATTCTATTAGACATGCTATTTTTTTTTGTCAGTTCAAGCCCGAATTAAGAAAATTTGCTGCACAAAGATGATTTCACAACTATTTGTGGATCCAAGATGGAGAGAACAGTGGAAGGTGTTAAATTAAAGGTGCGCCTGTAGGCTCTCTAAGCAGACATCTAAAGATTATTCAAAACTAATGGCTAGAAACCTCAAGTTCATTCATTCACTTAAGCCTCTGCTCAGTCTGCAGACCCATTTTTTCACTCTTGACATATTGAAATCTTGTTAGATCTCAAATTACTGTAATTTCTTTCTCAGGAAAATATTTTCCATGCTGATCTGAAACAAAGAAACTGGACATATATGTAATGGGTTGCCTCCATGCCTCTGAAAGACTGGATGGATGGACTCTGCAACTTATCTTGTGAATGTAGCTGATTTTGTTAATTAACAGTCAGTTTCTGAGGGAAATCCTTGTGGTAATCAGACCACAACAGTGAGAGGAAACGAATGTCACTGAAAGCAACATTTGACAATGTTGTTTTGCTTTGCATAGGTGAAAATAACGCTAGAGGATAAAGATAAAACTCTAGTTAACAGGTGTAATGATAACATCCATATTTTCTTCCTCTGATGTGTTTCAGGGTCACGCAGGGGACTGGATCCTGTCCTAGATGTCACACAGCAAGAAGTGGGGTACACCGTTGACAGGTAACCAACACACACACACGGAGAAAGACAACCATTCCCACCTACGGGAGAATTAAAATGACCAATTAAGCTAACCCCGAGCATGTCTTTGGATATTGGGAGGAAGGCAGAGCACCTGAAGCGAACTCACACAGACACAAGGAGAACATGTAAATTCTGCACAGACAGGCTGCATTCGATCCCTGGACCCTCGCGCCGCTTTGAGGCAACAGTGCAAACCACCACACCATCGTGCTGGCCCTCAGTCTTCAAGTATAAAGCATAAAGTTTTAGTAGCCGTAAGTAGACTTGTGTTTGTAAATCCAAAAATCACCTGTAACATGGCAGGAGTCCCAGCAGAGAGCCAAATGATGGCGATACAGTCAACCATCAGCTATTAGCTGAGGTGCTGACTTTAACCTATTGCAGCTGAAGTCATCTGTCACAGATATTGAACTTCTGTGTGCTTCTTTATGTGCTGCTCTGTCTTACTTTTATATTCCTGCTGCAAAGGATCATAATTGCTTTTCCAGTTTGTCAAAAATATTTAATATGAACTTTCACAGATTGAACTATGGGTAAATAATCTTCAATCTTCACTTATACCAGAGAGGATACTCATAAAATGAAACTGTTAATGGACACATGCTTATTTCCTGATAATGGAAGAATTGTGGGAAAACCCACGAGAAAAGAGTTCAATGACAATCACTCCAAAAACTCGTGTCACCCAGGAAAGCTCCCACCATCACAGCTGAAACTGAGTTATCAGTCACCATTAGGAACAGACTATCAACATGTATCACAGTGATTATTGTATTCTTGTGGAGTCTTTACCTTACAATATAAAGTGCCTTGAGATGACTGTTTGATGTGATTTGGTGCTATGTAAATAAAATTGAATTGATTAAAAAATTGAATTGATTTTATATTTGCTTAGAGCCAACCAATGGGATCCTTTCCCTCCAGATGGTTGGTGATGTAATTCCCTGTTTCCATAACAACACACAAGCAGCATCTGTCACAAGAATCCCTTTGTGGCTCATTGGCCACAGCACGGGCGTAAGTGTGGGAAACTGAGATCAACCTGCTACTCACAGGGGTTGCACGGCACGTGCCACAAGACACAGTGGCATCTGGATGGCAGCACAGTTATTGTCTTGAGTAATTTAAATTAAATCAGCGGGCACAACACTCAAGGATCTCATGGTACAGTTTTGCAAAAGTGTGTGTTTTTGATTAAACAAAAAAAATGATGGTTAAGCTGACCAAAAGGGGAAAAAGTAACTAAATTAAATTAAAATTAAAATCAATAGATGCACAAAAATGCACCAACATTACACCTAGCCTATCTTTTCTTTTTAATTTTTATTTATTTTTAAAATTTTGCCCATATGTAATTCACATATTACAACTTTATTATTATCCCACACGTGCACTGCAATGATGAGCGTGGGCTCTGTCAAAATCATTGATCCCAGCATCAGGCAGCAGCTCTGCTCTCTACAGGGTCACCACTTTCCCAGATTCATACAGGGATCAGTGGGTATGTCTCCATCTCCCCCCAGTCCTCCAGCTGCTCCCTTGAGACCTAATCATTATCCCTTTAGCATACAGCAGCATGTTGCTGCTCCACATAGCTCATTGTTTCACAGAGCTCTCTGATTGGTTCAGACTGTGGGAAACCTCAACCAGAGTAATACCTGCATATTGATATGGAGATGTAGCACTATAAATAGGAGGGATGAAGCCAGCAGAGACCAGATTCTCTCTACAGAGGCTTCCACAACACAGATCCAGGCATGGCACCTACAGTCACTGCAACAATGGTCAGCTCTAAGGAGCATCCAGCTCTGACTCACAAGGTAAATTGAAGATTGCCTGAATTTAAACTAGTGTACAGTAGACAGTATATTTTGCCAATAAACAAAAACTCGTGAACAAGTTTATTAATGACTTTGTTCTTCTTTCTGCAGCTCAGAAAGCCTCTGGTGGAGAAATTACAGAGAGCTGCACTGAGCAGCTCAAGTCTCTCCTGAGTCCAGAGTTCCTCAGTCAGCAGCCGGACTCCAAACTGGAGACGGCAGACATCCTGGAGATGACAGTTTGCTTCCTGACACAGTTACAGCGGCAGAGCCAACAGCAGAGAGCCGCAGACTTCCTCGAATGAGAACCTGAGAGAGGAGAGGCTGACTTCTCTCCTCTGACCAGCATCACCAGAGCCAAGAGGCCAATCAACAGCGCCCTCTGGAGGCCGTGTCAGACACCTGTAGACTGGAGTTAATCGATAAGCTAAAAAGACCATATTGGTCAAACATACCTGGACTGAATTCAGTGAAATTCTATTAACTTGTTCCTCTGTATGTACAGAAGGCCATATTTTATGTATTAATGTCTGTGTGCAAGATGTCATCTCCTGGGGAAATGACTGCAACAGTAACATCTTTTCATGCATGTTGCATAAATGAAATCTGATTGCATCAGCAATTATTATTATTATTTCTTACTGTACTTCATGTGTCCATTTTAAGGACAGCCTGAGATAATACGTATTAATCTCTCTGGTCACAAAGAGTCGATCTGTTCTAAGATCCAAATGTTTATTGTTTCTTCCTAAAAGGTTTTCTAACTCCTACAGTTCAGTGTGGGTTAGTCGTGTCGTTGTCATGTTTGTGATCATCGATACTGATCAGTTTAACTTCTTAATTGTCCTTTTTCGTCGATAAAGTCTACCTCAATGTATGTCATTATGTTTTAAGATCAATATGTTCACTGATAAAGTGAAAACATTGCTTTTATGTTACTCTCAGATTTGAAGAGACAAAATAATATTTGAACTCAGCAGATAGCAGCAATGTGGTTTAAGGTCAGTTTTTGGTCACTGAGTGTTAATCTGTAGAGTACTGGTTTCTTAAACACATTAAACTGATTGTCTTTCATAAAGACGGCTGTTCTGCTACTCCTGCTGAGTTCAGTGTGTCTTGTAGAAATCTACAAGCTGTTGTTGTGATGTATCATCGCCTCCTGTTCATCCATGCTGAATAAACAAACACTGCCAGCTGAAAACAATGGGCTTTCATAGCTGCCATAGTTTACCTGTTATATTACATTGATTAAAGGCATAAGAAGTGTATTATAGCGCCACCCAATGTAAGGTTTATTAACATTATTGGTCATTACCAAAAATCATTTTAAAAATGTTTCTGTAATGGTTAATATGCAAGCTAATAATATTTTTAATGCTAAAATATAATGATTGTTGTTATCCACAAATTTCAAATTTACTGTTTTACAAAATAACAAAATATATATATATATTATTTACTTGCACGCCTAAAGATTTAGCTTTAGTGGCTGAACGTACATTGTGCCGGATCAAATACAGGTATGAAAACACAAAGTCAGTTTGTTATTTGCCAGATAAATAACAATGTCATTTTTAGTTTTAAACAAGTTTCTGGCAGATCTCTAAGATATTTGTGTTTTCTTGTTTTTGTAACAGGTGGTCTAATAAATTCATTAAGCGCTACATGTGCTTAATTTTCTTTCACTTTAAGTTGATTGAAAATGTCTCCATCTTTGTCTCAACAGACAAATACTTAAAATGTGATTGTTTATGCAGAAACATACGTTCTAACATGATGAGAAGGGTGATCAAAGCTGTTTCAGTGTCTTTAGCTGGAAGTTGAGTCATTAAACCAAACAGATTAGTTCAAACGGGCTGAACAGCTTCTTTGGTGCAATTATCAGTTTTACGTGGTTTAATAAAAGTTATTATTATTTCCATTCTAAAACTAAAAGGATGTACATTGTATCTAATGTGATGCTCAATGAGACACACTTCTATTGTTCCTCCAGTGAAGGGCAGACTGTGGGAAACCAGGACAAACTCACTCACAGAGCCCCGGTGAAGGAATAGATCCAGACCTTTGCCCTGAAGGTGCAGAGGATAAATGGGAGCAGGACTCCACAAACTCAGACATGCCTTATATCATCATGATGGCTCTTCTTACCTTACATAAAGCAGCATTAGCATTTCTTTATAAGTTATATAAGTTATATCACCTTCTTAAACTAAAAGCACCATTTAAACATAAGTTGTTTGAGAATGATCCATCTGTGGGCTGGGACTTTTTTTAAAAATAAAAATGTTATTTTTTTCCTTCAATAGATTTCACACACTGCTGCTTTGTTGACTAACATATTGGCACGTGTCAATTTTCTGCTAAAAAAACAGCGTGTGGGAAAACAGAGCTGACACCCGACCAGCAGCTGGCTAATGCTCCAGAGGGATTTAACACACTTCAGGAAACTGCTGCCTCCCAGGAAACCTCCCTGTGTCACAGCTGAAATTATAATCCATTTGATGGTCAGTAATCAGTTGTGATTATGACTGACGTTCAAAATGCATCACAAGTTCAATCACTTTGAGATTATTTTTATAAAATAAACTGTTAACGGTAATTTTACATTTTCAAACGTCAAAGTCATCCAGTGAATCTTTTCCCTCCAGATGGCTGGTGATGTAATGCTTTGATTCTCTAACACCACGCAGGCAGCATCTGTCACCTGAAGTCCCCGTGGTTCCCTGAACACAGCACGGGGAGTCAGTGTGGGAAACTTTGATCCGCTTGCTGCTCACACTGACTATACGGCACGTGGCAAATGATGACTGCATCTGCTCAGCAGCATGATTATCATCTTGAGTAATTTCAAAGAAATCACTGAGCATTGCACTCAGCTATCTTACTACAGGGAAAATTTTTGTTTTCAAAGATAAAAAGTAAAAAAATATTAGATAAATATTATGATAAGCGGATAAAAAATAATATCAAATATAAAGGGATAATATAAAATTAAAGATGTAGATTTTATATTTTAGTGATACGTTGATAAGTATGTGCTCAGGCATCAGATCCGCTCCCTACAGGCTCACCCATTTCCCAGATTCACATAGAGCTCTGTTACACTCTCTTTATCTCCTCCACCTGTTCCCCTGAGACCTCACTATTATCTCTCCAGCAGTAATGACAGCATCATTCCCAGATTCACACAGAGCTCTGTAAGTCTCCCTCCAGTCCTCCACCTGTTCCCCTGGGTCCTATTATCCCTGGACATACAGGAGCCTGATGCTGCCTCATATGCCTTATTGTCTCATGGAGCTCCCTGATTGGATTAGAGTGTGGGAAACCTCAACCAGAGTAAGACCCACACATTCATATGGAGATGATGGAGCATAAAAAGGAGGGATGAAGCCGGCAGAGATCAGATTCTCTCTACAGAGAACTCTGCAGCACACAGAGATCCAGTCATGGCACCTACAGTCACTGCAGCAGTCAGTGCTAACGAGCATCTAACTCTGACCCACAAGGTAAACTGAAGTTTGGTTTATTTTAAACTGCATACAGTAGAAAATACATTTTGTTACAAACAATAAACTCCTGAACAAGTTTATTAATAGACTTTGTTCTTCTTCCTGCAGCTCAGAAAGCCTCTGGTGGAGAAGTTACAGAAAGCTGCACTCAGCAGCTCGAGTCTCTCCTGAGTCCAGAGTTCCTCAAACAGCAGCCAGACTCCAAACTGGAGAAGGCAGACATCCTGGAGATGACAGTGTGCTTCCTGACACAGTTGCAGCAGCAGAGCCAACAGAAGAGAAATCTGCTGAACAACTTCAACGAGCTGCAGACTTCCTCTGATGAGAACCTGAGAGAGGCTGACTTCTCTCCTCTGAGCTCCACCGTCCATACCGGCATCTCCAAAGACAAAAATCCAACGAACAGCGCCCTCTGGAGGCCGTGGTAGACACCTATAGACTGGAGTTAATATCAGACACGCTAAAAAGACCATAGTGGTCAAACATGACTGTGCTGAATTCTTTGGAATTCTGTGGACTTGTTTTTCTGTATTTACAGAAGGCTTTATTTTTGTATTCTTCAGTGTATGTGTGTGTGTGTGTATGTGTGTGTGTGTGTATGTGTGTGTGTGTGTGCGTGTGCGCATAAGATGGCATTTCCTAAGGAAGTGAGAGCAACAGTATCTTTCACGATGTCATGCATGTTGCATGGATGAAATCTGATTGCATCTGCAATCATTATTATTTTATTTTACTTCATGTACTGATGATGTTATAATAACATTTTTACTGTTATTGATGTTTGCAATGCAAAAATGTCCTTTTTTTCTGGACATATTGTAATAATTTACTTCACCTCCATTTAATCGCTCATCACACAAAAACGATCTGTTTAAAATCCAAATCTTTTCTGACTCCGTCTTCTTCCACTTTCATTGTGGGCTAGTTGTGTAATTGTGATATTTGATCAACTCTGATCATTTTTGTTCTATTTGTGGACATTTTGATAAAGTTTAACTCAATGTATGTGATTACTGAAAAGCGATCTGATTTAAGATCAATATATTTACAGTTTTACTATAAAACATTTATTTTATGTCATTCTCAGATCTGAAGAAACAAGGTAATATTTACCTTTTGAGAATTCAGTTTATTTTAGTGGGCTTAAAGCATAATTTGATCTGTTTTAAGGTCAATTCTCGTTCAATAAGAGTTCATTTTTTACTCCAACGAGTATTGGGTTCTTAAATCCTGTAAATCAATTGTCTTTCATAAAGACGGCTGTTCCTCTACTCTCTCTGAGTGCCGCGTGTCTTGTAGAAATCTACAAGTTGTTGTTGTGATGTATCACCGCGTTCATCCATGCTGAATAAACAAACACTGCCAGCTGAAAACAATGTGCTCTCATATCATTTTATGCCACAACTGACTTGTTATCTTATAATAATGAACAACACATGTTTTCTTTCGCCACATTACACAGACAAATACTTAAAACGTCTAGCAGCTATTATAATTCTTTAACAGAAACATGCATATTCAGTGGAAAAAAGCTCTCAAATTTTTAATGAGCTCATTATCAGTGTTACTTAATTATGTTAAGGTGGAAATCAAACCATTAAACCAAATAACTTATATTAGTTCAAGCACACTAATGCTATTTTAGTGCAGACACCAGTTTCATATGTTTTAATATAAGTTTGAAATTATTTCCCTCCTAAAAGAGTTTGGACATTGTGTCTAATGTGATGCTCAATAAGACACACTTCTATTGTTCCTCCAGTGAAAGGACAGAGTGTGGGAAAGCAGGAGAACCTCACTCACAGAGCCCCGGTGGAACAATAGATCCAGACCTTTGCCCTGAAGGGACAGAGGATGAACGGGAGCAGGACTCAAACTGAAGCCTGTTTTTTTGTAAATGTAATTTTCGCCTCTTCTTCTATTAGAATAAAGCAGCATCACCATTCCTTTAAAAAACATAATAATTCCATCTTAAATAACACAGAATTAAAACAGACCAGAATTAAAGATGTGATCTATAAAAGGATTTCTGGAGAAAAATTCTGAAAGAGTTTTCTTTTTTTAACCTGTGAAAACCAAGAAAGCTGTCAGATTATTTTCAGTCACTGTTAACCATTAACATTCTTCTGGAAGCCAATCACTTAAAAAATGTCACAAATCTGATTTAACAACTACTCGCAATTCCAAGTGTGGCCCAAGAAATGAGGTACTACTACTATACTGAAATTTAGCAACTGCATCCACCGGTCCTGCTAGAGATGAAGTTAGGAAAAGAGAGGTGATCACATCCTGAAACCACTGCATACGATCCCTCTGCAAAGCCAAGTGCTACCATAAACCACACCACCCCAGTGCGCACACAGCCTGTCACCAGGAAGCACTGACAAAGGTAAAAGGCCCAGTGTTAAAATCACTAGAACAATATCTTACAATATCAAAAGAAACACAACAACCTATATATTAAGATTACTGGACAGGTAGACACATTTGAAACTGCTCTGAAAACAGATAAATCAGGCAAACATGTGACGGGGTTGTCTCCATCTCTAAAAAGGCATGGGTTTTCTAAAGAGGTGTTATAGATATTACTTTAGGACCATGAGTACTGATTGATATAAGGGATATTGTTACATTGACACATTGAAAAATAAGGATTTAACTGACTGTGTATAGTCTAATTCACAGAATAAAAACCTCATTGTAACTTAGGCTTTCAAGAGCAGACAGAGATCTCCTGCACAGGCCTCAGATGCTGAGAAGCTGTTTAGTCCACCAGGTCAAAAAGCCAAAGATTACTGAGAATACTGAGAGTATGAATAATGATTCTCAACTTACTTAAGAAACCAAGCATGAGCTTACTTTGGAAAACTAATACAAACTCCAGTCCTACCTTATTAGTTAATTAGTTACATGATTGAATTTATTGGTGATGTTCTTACAAGTCTGCATACAGACAAATGCTGGAAAACTTACTCCTGCAGCACAGCAGGGAAGAGTGTGTGGTATAACATAAAGCTTTAGTCAACAGTGGCTTAGCAGTGCAGCTTGAGAGGACTGCGTCCTGTTGTGAAACTTCCCAGGATAATTATCTCTTGTGGCTGAAGCAGTTTGAGATTTGCGTAAGTCTGTGCTCTTCAAATTGTTGCATAAATAAACAGAATAAAGTTAAAGATGACGACAACCAGTCCAAATGTTACCTGTAGGCTACGGTGGCAGAAAAGTCGGGCTGCACCTGAATAAAGACAGTACTAACCCTGTGGAGTGTTGCCTTCATTGCTTTTGAATTTGCCAGATTTCTTTAACTCAAAGCTGGAAATGTTGTTTTTTACAGATATACCTAAATGCATTATTACTTAATTCATCCATAAAATTAAATGTTTGAGTTACAGAACAAATCTCATGGCTGTGGTTGGTAAATTTCTCATACACGCAAGATTCTCCTCCTTCCCAAATCCCTATCATTTTCCTGGTTGAATTCAAAATATCCATCCATCCATCCATCCATCCATCCATCCATCCATCCATCCATCCATCCATCCATCCATCCATCCATCCATCCATCCATCCATCCATCCATCCATCCATCCATCCATCCATCCATCCATCCAGAATTCAAAATGTGTTTATAAATGAAAAATAAAGACCAATTGTTACAATTTTAGATTTTTGTTGCCCCCATTAAAAACGTGATGTCTGTTACTCAGTTTTTTTTGTTTTTTTTTTTAAATTGTGTGTGTGCGTGTTTTGTTTTTGTTTTTTTGTTTTTTTTGTTGTTATATATTTTCTGGCCACCAGCTGAATGTGTGGATGTTCATGATGTGTAATAAAGTGAGAGGAAAAAAGAAATTCACCTGTATGGGAACAACTATGTCAACCTTGTGTTGTGACCCAGATCCAAACAGCAAACACAGAGATTTGAGATTTTTGTTATGTATTATTTTCAGCACAGAATGCAAGTATCCATTTATTTATTTTTAACTACACTTTGGCCAAAAAGAGGGGGGAAAAATACAAAATTCTGCGTGCAGATGGGTACATATCAATTTTCTACTAAAGGAGGGAATGTGAGAAAGCTCTGGAGTTGAATCATCACTCCACCAGCAGCCAGCTAATTCTCCAGAGGGATACGGCACGCTTCAGGAAACTCCTCCAACCCAGGAAACCTCCCACTCTCCTTCATCAATTTGATGTTCAATAATCAGTCATGATTATGAATTAAAGTACAAAATGTAGTGGTATAAAACTGAAAGTGGGACAGGCAAAACATCTGATTTCACTTTTGATAGATATTTCAAAATAATTAAAAAATTTTCAAACTGTCAAAGCCGTCCAATGGGATCTTTTCCCTCCAGATGGTTGGTGATGTAATGCTTTCATTCTCTAACAACACACAGGCAGCATCTGCCACCAAAGTCCCCGTGGTTCATTGAACACAGCACAGAGAGTCAGTGTGGGAAACTGAGATCAACTTGCTACTCACACTGACTATACGGCACGTGGCAAAGGACACAAAGGACAGCAGTGTGTTTATTGGATTGAGCGATTTAAATGAAATCAATGGGCTCAACACTCAACTGAGTGACAGCACAGCTTTTTGTTT
The DNA here is from genome assembly GCF_007364275.1 of Archocentrus centrarchus. Lineage (NCBI taxonomy): Eukaryota > Metazoa > Chordata > Actinopteri > Cichliformes > Cichlidae > Archocentrus > Archocentrus centrarchus. The sequence goes on along the minus strand of NC_044350.1, from coordinate 30,826,408 downwards.
TTTTCATTAAACAAAATGTAAGAAAGCTTAATAAAATGTGTTAAATTAAACTTTTAGCTAGATTATCAGTTCAAGCAACATCAGTTTAACCAGAAACTTTTTAGGTTTAGACTCGTAGAAGCATGATACAACAAAAATGCCACTAGATTACATATCACCCCTTTCCCTAGATGAACCTCACACATTACAGTTTTGTCATTCTACACACACACGCAATGGGATGATAAGTGTGAGCTTATTCAGAGTCACTGATCCCTGCGACAGGCAGCAGATCTGCTCTCCTCAGGATCACCACTTTCCCAGATTCACATAGAACTCTGTAAGTATCTCTCCATCTCCCTCCAGCCCTCCACCTGTTCCCCTGGGACCTATTATCCCCCGGGAATAAAGGAGCATGATGCTGCTCCACATGCCTTATTGTGTCACCGAGCTCTCTGATTGGCTCAGACTGTGGGAAACCTCAACCAGAGTAAGACCCACACATTCATATGGAGATGGTGAAGTATAAATAGGAGGGGTGAAGCCAGCAGGGATCAGAGTCTCTCAGCTGAGACTTCTACAGCACAGAGCTCCAACCATGGCACCTACATTTGCTGCAGCAATGGCCAATTCTCAACAACATCCAACTCCGACTCACAAGGTAAACTGAAGATTCAAAGAGATTTAAATATCAGTTAGAGGTAATTGCATTTTATACATGCTAACACTGCCCCTGAACAAATTTATTAATGACTTTGTTCTTTTTTTTAAACACAGAGAGAATCAACAGCTGCACCAAGCAGCTCTAGTCTCTCCTGGGTCCAGAGTTCCTCACAAACAGCAGCCAGACTTGGAGAAGGCAGACATCCTGGAGATGACAGTTTACTACCTGACAAAGTTACAGCAGCAGAAATAACAGGAGAAGACTGCTGACCCACTTCAACAAGATGCAGACTTCCTCTGATGAGAAGCCGAGAGAGGCTGACGGCTCTCCTCTGAGCTCCACAGTCCAGACCAGCATCACCAACGACAAGAGTCCAACCAACAGCACCCTCTGGAGGCCGTGGTAGACATCTACAGACTGCAGTTAATAGACGAGATAAAAGACCATATTGGTCTAATTGGATTGAAAATTTTCAAATTCTATGAATTTGTTCTTCTGTGTGCACAGAAGGCTTTACTTTGTGTGTTCTTGTGAGTGCGCATGATGACGTTTCCCGAGGAAATGACAGCAACAGTACCTTTTGTGTTCAGAAAGAAAGAAATCTGATTGCAATCGCAATGATTATTATTTCTTACTGTACATGTTATAGCAACATTGTTGCCGTTTGTTATTGATTTTTGTGATGCAAAATTTAAATGTCCTTTTTAAAGGACAGATTGTAATGATGACTTCACCTCTCTTTAATGTCTCTGATCATGCAAAGCTGATATGTCATAAGATCCAGATGTTTATGAGTTCTTTCTAAAACATTTTCTTAGTATCAGTTTTCTTAATCCTACAATTCACTGTGGGTGCAACATGTGACAGCGATATTTGTACCTATTGATCAATACTGATCAGTTTAATATCTTAAATTTTCTTTTTTGGAGATTTTGATACACTTTACCTCAGTATACATCATTACTGAGAACTGATCTGTTTTGAGATCGATATGTTTATTGTTTTACTGTAAAACTTTTTTGTCTCACACTCAGATTTTTCAAGACAAGGTAATATTTACCTTTAAAGAATCAATTTGAGTGATTATTAAGAATTCTGTGATCTGTTCTAAGGTCGATTTGTGTTTAGTGAGCATTTATTTGTTGTCTTATTTGAAACAAAATTGTCAAAAGACACCGAGTACTGTAAATGCAAACTTGGTCTTATATAAAGACAGCTGCCCTGCTACAGTGTGTCGTTGTTGTTGTGATGTATCATCATTGGAGCGTTCTGCTTTGTTGAATAAACAGACTCTGGCAGCTGAAAACATTGTCCTTTCATATCAGTTCATGCCATAGATAACATCTTTATAATGATGGACGTATGCTCTTCATTTTCTTTAGTTTCAAGTCGACTGAAAAATGCCTCTCATCATTTGCACTGCTTCTTTGATACAAGCATCAGGTTCAGGTGAATAAAAAAGTTAAAGTCAATTTCCCACCTAATAGAGGATGCACTTGTATTTTATGTGATGCTCAAGGCACACGTCTATTGTTCCTCCAGTGAAAGCAGTGAAAGGCTAGAGTGTGGGAAAGCAGGAGAAACTCACTCACAGAGTCCCGGTGGAACAATAGATCCCGACCTTTGCCCTGAAGGGACAGAGGATAAACGGAAGCCGGCCTTCAATAAATGATTTTGTTTTCTTTAACCATTGCTTGCTCCTCTTTACCCAAAGCAGCATCATCATTTCATTTAGAAATGGGCCATTTCATCTTTTTAATCTAGAACCACTATTTTTATCTTAAGGTGTAAAAAAAATTTAACATGTGGATGAAGAGCAAAGATGTGATCTAAAGAAAAAAAAAAAAGGAAAACTGCTGGAAGGGCATTTTTCTTAACCATGAAACCTGAGGATGGTGTCAAACAGAATATATTTAACTCAATGCATAAATTACATTATTCTGAGATACAGTCTCATGAAAAATTACATTAAATTAAAAAAAATAAAAATAAAAAAAGGCAGCACTATGTTAATGGGTCCTGAGGAAAATGATGGTAAATTTGTAATATTTCTACAATGAACTGCTAAACCTTAATTGCAGTATTAAATATAAAAAAAACCTATTTAAGTACATTGTTTTTAGTTACACCACTATAATAACACAATAAAGTCAGTATTAACTAAAAGAAAGATGTTTGTTTTTAAAAAAAATAAATAACCATTCTTATTTGTCTACCAAAATTCACACAGTCTTTCATGATCTGGTTTAGTTATGCTGTCATTCACCTACTGTATCTGTGTCAGTATGGCCTTCAGAGGAAAACAATTGTTTTTATTCCTGCTCTACAACTTCTCCTGTATTTGATTCTCAGCATAAAGACCTCACTATAACTCAAGTTTTCAGCAGCAAAGAGAAAACCATGGAACAGGCTTCATTGGCCAACAAACCATTTAAAACAAAAACTATCAAAATAAAAACAAATACTACCAAGGCAAAGATTAACAAAAATATGGAGAAGAGGCATGACCTTATCTGAATATCTTCAGAAGCACTAGCATATATTGGAACACTAATACAAGCTACAGCATTGGAAAAATACTAAGTGTTATTAGCTAGTTAGCTACTTGGTCTGTAGTGAAACTTCTCAGGAATTACCTTTTATGGTTGAGGCAATTTGAAATGAGCAGAACTCAGAGCTCTCCTACCTGTTACGTAAATAAATAAAAAAGAATGATGGCCAAATTTGGTTTGTTTGTAACGCCACAAATTCCTGTCAGAAAGCTCGGTATTTGGGGGACGGAAACACTGAGGTTAGCAGGAATCCTCTGAGCTGCAGCCTTCATTGCTGCTTCATTTTCCAAATGACTTTATCACAAGATCGGGAATTCTTTATCAAGTATAACTAAAGAAATTATTGCAGTTATTCTCATTGCAATTATACCTAAATATGTTATTGCTAAATTAGACAGCAAAAATGAACCTTAATCTCAGCAAATCTCATACCTGTGGTTGGAAAATTTTCACATGCATCAGTTAAGATTCTCCTTCTTGCCAAGCTCTAAAATTTTCCTGGTTCAATTGAAATGTGTTTTATGGATAACACCTCATGACAATGAAATGAGTTATGACTCGTTAACTTTTTCGATTTTTATTGCCTCTGTGAAAGTTGTCTTTTCTGTCTTTTATTGATGTCTCTTTTTGTTTGTTTGTTTTGTCTATATTTTTGGCCACCAGCTGAATGAATGCATGTTTGTGATGTGTAATTAAGTAAGAAGAAAAGAAATTCGCCTGAATGGGAACAGTCTGTCAAATATTTCAACCCCAAGCTTTGACTCAGATTCAGAAAACACTTTTTTTTTTCCTGCACAAAATTACATCTAATTTTTAACAGAAATGATGCATATTTTAAGAGTTTTATCACACTTTGGCCAAAAAAAAGAATCCTCAAGTCAACTTGCAGATTGACTCATGTCAGTTTTCTGGTAAAGGGGGGAATGTGGGAAAGCTCTGGAGAACAGAGAACCAGCAGCCGACTGATTCTCCAGAGGGATTTGGCACACTTCATCCCATGAAACCACCCACCCACCCTCACAGCTGAAAAATCAATCTATGTGTTAGATACTAATCAGTCGTGATTTTGAATTAAAGATCAAAATGTATGATAGTGATAGAAAACTGCAAGTCAGACAGGCCAAAATATTTTGTGTTCACTTTTGATAAACTTGATACTTTTAAATCTGTCAAAGCCGTCCAATGGGATCTTTTCCCTCCAGATGGTTGGTGATGTAATGCTTTCAGGCAGCATCTGCCACCGAAGTCCCCGTGGTTCATTGAACACAGCACAGAGAGTCAGTGTGGGAAACTGAGACCAACTTGCTACTCACACTGACTATACGGCACGTGGCAAAGGACACAAAGGGCAGCAGTGGATTGAGTAATTTAAATGACATCAATGAGTGCAACACTCAAGTGATTAATGATCCAGCTTCACGCATTATAATTGATGAAAGATTATTAAGTTGTATTGGATTAAACTTCACACGACACCAATTTGATAAACTACATTTTAGGTTTGGGCTCAGTAGAAGCACAAAATGTGACTAGACTATATATCACCTTTTTACAGTTTTGTTATTCACCCATATGTGCAATGGGATGATAAGCATGTGTTTATTCAGAGTCACTCATCCCTGCAACAGGCAGCAGATCTGCTCTCTTCAGGATCACCACTTTCCCAGATTCATATAGAACTCTGTAAGTATCTCTCCATCTCCCTCCAGCCCTCCACCTGTTCCCCTGGGACCTATTATCCCCCGGGAATAAAGGAGCATGATGCTGCTCCACATACCTTATTGTGTCACCGAGCTCTCTGATTGGCTCAGACTGTGGGAAACCTCAACCAGAGTAAGACCCACACATTCATATGGAGACGGTGGAGTATAAATAGGAGGGGTGAAGCCAGCAGAGATCAGAGTCTCTGCAGAGATCCAGCCATGGCACCTACAATCACTGCAGCAATGGCCAATCCTCAGGAACATCCAACTCTGACTCACAAGGTAAACTGAAGATTTAATGTCAGTAATCATCTGTGAGTGTTTTGTTCATGCTAACACAGTCCTCCCGAATGAGGTTAATAATGACTTTGTTCTTCTTTCTGCAGCTCAGAAAGCCTCTGGTGGAGAAGTTACGCAGAGAGCGAATCAACAGCTGCATCGAGCAGCTCAAGTCTCTCCTGAGTCCAGAGTTCCTCAAACAGCAGCCGGACTCCAAACTGGACAAGGCAGACATCCTGGAGATGACAGTGTGCTTCCTGATACAGTTACAGCAGCAGAGCCAACAGCAGAGAAACCGACTGAACAACCTCAACAAGATGCAGACTTCCTCTGATGAGAACCTGAGAGAGGCTGATCTGTTTCCTCTGAGCTCCACAGTCCAGATCGGCATCACCAAAGACAACAGCGCCCTGTGGAGACCGTGGTAGACACCTACATACAGCAGTCACAGCTACGATAGTTAGAAAGACGTTGTTGATCAAAGATTGTTGGACTGAATTCTTTGAAATTCTATGCTCTTGTTCTTCTATATGTACAGAAGGTTTTACTTTGTGTGTTTATTGTGTAATTTCCAGAGGAAATGACAGCAACACTGTATTTCGTATTAAGAAAGAAAACATCTTGTTATGCATGAATCAAATTGATTCCATCAGCAGTTACTATTATTCCTCACCATACTTCATGCTTAGGTTGTCTATAATGCTATGGTAACAATTGTTATCTTTTAAATCATTTTGATAATTTGATCAGAAGCTTTAGCCATTCTTCATCTGAGCCGCGGGTACACGTAAATGTTTATTTTTTTCCCTTAAAGGGTTAATTGATATCACTCTGTCACAGTTTTCCAGTGACTCTGAATGAACATGTGTGTGTGCCGATGTCATCATCACATTGTGATAAGAATTTTTGATCTGTTTTAAAGGTTGTTTTTTATTATTAGTTGTGTTTATTAAGAGTGAATTGACTTGTCTTTCATAAAGACAGCTGCTTCTTTATGCACTCTTGAGTGCAGTATTTTCAACATCTACAAGTTTTTGCTGTGATGTATCATCACCTCCTGTTGGAGCATTTATATTTTATGTGGCTCAGTTTGTCTCGCTGAATAAACAAAAGCCATATGGAAATGATGCCTCTTTCTTATTTCTAAAGCCATTTGATTACTTTGGAATATGAGCTGAAGTAGAAGTTTCACTCTGCAGTCTCACTCTGGTTGAAAGCTTTAAGTCATCTTCTCTGGTTTCAAAATATCTGCTTTTAGTCAGATAGATTACTCTTTTGGGAACCTTTTGAATTCTTCTTGTCTCTTTTACATAAAAATGCACAGTATAAAATAAAGTTACACACACATGTTTACATATTGGTTGTGGTGGTTAAGGGCATGGTGGTAAATCTTTGCCAAATCATCAAGAATGAGATTGCAACACCGGATTGATAGGGTCCCAGGTTAACATCGACTGCCTCCGGTGCTGTTGGCCAACAGGGTGCCCGTGGAAACTGTGCTACTGTTAGCCAAAGACAGTGGAAGAGGGGAGAGGGAGGGTGTGTTCAGAGGCCACAAGAGAGAAGCAAAGGCAGAAGTGTGGAGGTGAGAGTGGGGACTTAAAGGGATAGAGCTGATGGAGAGGAGGAAAGGACATCTATGGGGTGTGCAAGAGACCAGGTGGAAGAGAAGCAAGGCCGGGAGCTTTGGAAGTGGATTCAAACACTTCTACCATAGTAGAGACTGGAAGTGAAATGGAGTAGAGGTAATCTGGAAGGAACAGTACGTGAATAGTGTTGTGGAGATGAACCTAGTGTGAGGAATGTAGAGTAACATGAGTGGAGGAATATGCAAGCAGGTGAACTACATTTTATACAGAAGGTGCAATCTAAAAGAGATGGGAGACTGCAAGGTGGTGGTGGGGGAGAGTGTAGCTGGGCAGCAGTGGGTGGTATGCTGTAGGATGGCTTTGGAAATCAGGATAGGGTGATTAAAACTAGGAAATGTACTAATCAGTTCAAACTCAAGGGTAAATGCACTAGTAGTGCTTTTCTGCTCTACATGAGAACTTTATACAGCATGTCCCTTTAACCCATTTGCATACACATTCATACAAGCACTTTCTATTCACACAAGCACTAACATTCACACACACAGTCACACTCCGATGAACGCATTAGCAGCAACTTGGGGTTCAGTATCTTGCCCAAGGATACTTTGGCATGCAGACTGGAGCAGCCAGGGATCAAACTGCCAACCTTCCAATTAGGAGATGACCTGTTCTACCTCCTGAGCCACAGCCAGCCACAGTTATGTGATGTGCAGAGCTGTAATAACTACAGAGGGATAAAGTTAATGGGCCATACCATGAAGCTATGGGAGAGAGTTGCTGAAGCTAAGTTAAGGAGATAAGTAACAATCAGTGAGCATCAGTTTGGCTTCATGCTGAGAAAGAGCACTTCAGATGTGATGTTTACTTTGAGAGTACTGATGGAGAATTATAGAGAAGGTCAGAAGGAACTGCACTGTGTCTTTGTGGATTTAGAGAAAGCACATGATAGGGTGCCTGAAGAGGAACTGTGGTACTGCACGAGGAAGTCAGGAGCGTCAGAGAATGAGAGGATGGTGGAGGACATGTATGAGTCAAGTCAAGTCAAGTTTATTTATAAAGCACATTTAAAACAACGATGTTGACCAAAGTGCTGTACAAGATCTATAACCCCAAGGACTATACTAAATTAAAAAAAATTAAAAAAACAGGGGTGAGGTGTGCGGTAGGAGTGGCAGAAGGATTCAAGGTGGGGGGTGGATTACATCAGGGATCGGGTCTGAGCCCCTTCTTGTTTGCAGCAGTGATGGACAGGTTGACAGATGAGGTCAGACAGGAGTCTCCATGGACCAGGGGTGGGCAATTAATTTTCCCAAGGGGCCACATGTGGACGGCCAAAACAGTGAGCCTTAAAAGAGATAAAATTAGCACTGAGCAGAATTTAGCTCAGCTAATAACCTGCCTAACTTTACCTTCATGCAAGCAATAAATGAATGCCGCAAAATATAGAGGGACCCATTTGATAGTTATGTCAGCTGGGCTCCTGCCCTCTGGGTCCTGGGGTACTGCTCCGCTGAAAGTTAAGTTTTTGGCACCCTTCTTGTGATGGCTGCTTCCAGCATAATAATAAGATAATAATCACAAAGCATAAATCATCTCAAACTGGTGTAACTGACAAACATGCAGCAAGTGTATTATAAGCAATTCTGGCCCAGTGAATACAAACACACAATCTCTTTTTATCTTTTTAATCTATGTTTTTAATTACAGCAAGCACCTGAAAAACAACTGCAAAACTGACATATAATCAGGCTCGTTCTCTGCTTATCTCCTCTCCATCTGTTTGCGTCTATCTGCTGTCTGTGTAGGGACTCAGGCCTCTCATTTCCCCTCCTCTGAGCCCCCCCCTGCAGCTCCCCGCACAAGGCTGAACGTGCCCCAGTCACACGCCCTCCTCTTTCTCTGCTGCTGGGAGCCACAGCGACACACGGCTTCCCACACTCCTGTATGCAGCCTGCTCAGCAGCGCACACAATAGAAGTGTGTCTGCTCTAACAAAGCCTCAGGACCGTTCTCAGGCAGGGAGAGGACAGAGGGCCACTTCACAACCATCTGGTTTTGCTGTAACTCACTGCTAAGAAACAGAGTGAGAAAATGCAACATTGATGAAGCTTTTAGTTTATTTTGAAGATTTATTCACATTATTTATTTGGGCTTTCTTTGTTTTATAAATAGAAATAAGTAAAGACAGAAAGACGGGCACTATTTGTGAATAATTGTCCATTTATTTCAAGAAATAAGTTGTATTTGTATCATGCATGCAGTCCTTTTTACATTTTTAGATTAGTCTCAATAAAATGTCTGTGCTATGTTCCCTCATGGTCATTGTCCATGGTCTAAACTTCACAGAAGGAAACAAAATTTTCCCATGTCCACTTCAGGAAGAGCATTTTCCCACTGACCTCACTTATGTATGGCATACAGATAAAGCATCCCACCTGTTCTCCATGACAGCCATTAAATTCGCTCTATTGTCCTGAGCGCTGAGGCCCCTGATTGGCCAAAAAGCAGCGAGAGCGCAAGATTCGCAGCATAAATAAGGAGCAGACATGCAGATTTAAGCAGAGACATCGTCTGAACCTTGACAAGCAACACCAGGAAGCACCAAAACCTCGTCATGGCTCTCTATGCGGACCTCACTCTTCAGGACACCGTGAAGGAGCAGCTGTTTAGGTGAGCTTAAGTTCTATGTCTTTTTTCCTACTATGAGCTCTCAATCAGAAATATACTCTTCACAAAATTGATAAATATATTAATGTAATTGTGACTTTTCTCTCAGGTGTAAACTTCACATGTTGGAGAGGAGATGCAGCACCGGAGTGGAGAAGCTGAAGGCCCTGATAGCAGAACATCTGCAGAATGGTCTCCCCCTCTCAGACTTACTGGAGAAAACAAAGTCATTGCTCACCTTAAGAAAAGCCCTGCTGACGCACAACGGCTACTCCAAATATTCAAGGGACATTCTGCGTCTGTTTCCTGACGCAGAGGACGACGTGGCTCCACTGTGCTTTTAACAAGCCACAACCAACAAAAAGTCACCAACACTGGATTCAATTCATTGCAGTTTTAATGGCAGTGATGAACTCGGTGTTAAAAATCTACTGACTGCATTACTTGCATTGTGACAAGGAGATTCTCACAGGCGCGCGAGGCTTGGTTTTTAAGTAAGCGTTTGTTCCACCTCATAAAATGTGATTTCAGCCTCACTTTAACAGCAGCCGGTGGAAGATGATAGTATTCAGAGTCAAAGGTGGTTATTGACTGTGCAGAAAATGTGTTTTTTGCTGCTATTTGTGGGATTTGTGCTTCTGGTGGTTGTAATTTTTGTTTGAAGGCCACAGAAGATAAACCCAACCCTGAAACTATGCAACAATTAGTTGTTGTTTGTATTATTAGTGTTTTTTTAATTTCACCATCAGAATTTTGTCGGTCTAACTTTCGCATTTTATGCCAACAGTGCCGTGCTGACTTATTGTTACTGTGAAAATCCTGCGTAGGCATTGTGTGATTATACTTTGCATGTGTATCTCGCTGCCTTGTTTCAAGGTATGTTTGATTATATCCTTTAATACAAAAACCTTTCTTTTGAAAAGGGATTCGTCTTTGTTTATGCTGTGTATGCATATTTTTTTATTTGTTAGTTTTGTTTTAATTCATCCAAAGTGGATTTTAATTTGTTTTTGTGTTTTTGCATATTTCAAGAAAATAAATGCCTGAAGATCAGAGTCTTGTTATGTGGCTTTATTTTAATTATTTTGGGAGAATTAAACCATTTAAACTTTGTGAAACATTTTCTGCGTTGATTTAAGAAGCTTCCCCTGAGTGTACGTGTAATTTTAAACACTGTGCTTCATGACAGATGCTTTTTTTAAATGCAAAGAAATGTTGAAATGATGAAAAGATGCAAATCATAGACTATGACAATCATGCGATTTGAAGACATAGAGCTGGGGTCCTCAAAGTGCATCCCACAGGCCAATTGCAGCCCTCGGCGACCATTCTCGTGTGACCGACAGGCACAACAAGGAAAGCACGAACTGCTCTGCGTTCCCCTTTATCCAGTCTATGATATACCACCTCAGAGTGAGACCAAGAGAGCATTTCCTTAATTTCCCCCAATTCAACTCCTCTGTTCTAGCCATCATGGGAGACTTAACGTTTTTAATACTGACAAATACTGTGGTGGCGAAGAAATACCACATCACAAGGGTTAAAAAAACAACAAAAAAAATACAGTACAGCAACCAACAATAATGTGTGCATTTTTCTTGTGTAGCCCTCAGTCATATGCTGACTCCCTAAATTGTCATCAATGCATTGGGAACTGCTGAGCTACAGTGTTGCATTGAGCTCTGCCGTTAATCCATCATTCAAACACTAATGTGCTTTCAGAAAAGTGCTTTAAACCCCTCCCGGCATGTGCTGCAGCTGTCACGGGGGCTCACACCTTATTGAGAACCTTTACACTGTTATTTTCCTTCTATGCTGCTTTATGTAACACCACATTTTACAGTCACTGAATGTGCTGTAAGCTATGAGCTCATAGAAGAAGGGTTTACCCAGCATCTCTCTCTCGATCTGCTCTACGATCTATCATATTCTTATGTGATCCTCACAAACTGACAGTCACTCCCTGACCAAGTGATAAGCAGGCTCAGCATACTGCAGCTAAAGCTATGCTGTTGTTGCGGGTATCACATTTTTAAACATGCAGCAGAGATTTGTTGTTTTCTGTAATTTCCACGAGTAGCTGATAGAAATAAGTCAAGCAAAATTTGTTGTTTTTTTTCTGATTGTTTTATTGCGCATCACTTGGCTTGAAGAGATACATTCATTTTGAGATATTTTCCAAATAACAAGGCCTCCACTGAAGGCATGTGCGCTGTCACTCACAGAGCCAATAGGCAGCACATTTGTCTCCAACTTTATCTGCTAAAAATGCAGACAGTTAACAAATTTAAAGGACAGAAAGGACATTTCAGTCGTTAGAGTGCGTGGATATCACATTAAATTTTAAGCATGTTCAACATGCATGCACAATTGTTAGCGCAACCAACAATATTCGGGAATTCACACTGGGAATAAAAATGCCTACTTCACAGAGTAATGCCTTAATCTGAATGTGACTGCTTTTGAAATACAAAATAACGACCCACCCGCTGTCTGCAAATATTACAGAAACACAGAATCTCACCTTTACAAAAGGCAGTATAAATGAAAGAAAAATGCAGCACAGATATCAAAATAAGATAACCACAGGAACAAGTACAATTACAGGTACTTCTACAGAGATAGAGTTTTTACATACACACACACTTTTATACAAGTCTTTAAGCTTCTACCAAGGTCTCCACAAAGCAGAGCTGACTGGACTCTTGTCTTTGATAATGCTTGTCTGGACTGTGGAGCTCAGAGGAGAGAAGTCAGCCTCTCTCGGGTTCTTATTGGAAGAAGCGTGCAGGTTGTTGACGTGGTTCAGCAGTCTTCTCTGGGACTGAGTCCTCACCTCGTCTTTGGACAGGAAATGGACCATTTCTTGGACGCACCTGGAGTAGCCCTGATCGACTGTTGCTGAGTCCACAGCTCGACGTTGCTGCTGCTGCTGCAGTCGTCTCAGGAAGCAAACTGTCATCTCCAGGATGTCTGCTTTCTCCAGTTTGGAGTCTGGCTGCTGTTTGAGAAACTCTGGACCCAGGAGAGACTTGAGCTGCTCGATGCTGCTGTTTATTCGTTCTCTGCGTAACTTCTCCACCAGAGGCTTTCTGAGCTGCAGAAACACAAACAATATCCATTAATAAACTTATTCAGGGGCATAGTGTTAGCACAAACAAAATGCAGTTGCCTATAACGGATATTTAAATCTCTTTGAATCTCCAAATTACCTTGTGTGTCAGGGTTGGATGCTCCTGAGAATTAGTCATTGCTCCAGTGACAGTAGGTGCCATGGCTGGATCTCTGTGCTGTAGAGGTCTCTGCTGAGAGAATCTGATCTCTGCTGCCTTCATCCCTCCTATTTATAGTCCCACATCTCCATATGAATGTGTGGGTCTTGGTCTGCCTTGAGTTTCTCACAGTCTGAGCCAATCAAAGAGCTCAGCAAGACAATGAGGGATGCAAGACATTGAATGGTGTTATTGCCTTAAGGATAATAGTTAGATCTCAGGGGAACAGCTGGCGGGCTGGGAGGGGGGGGGGGGGGGGGGGGGGGGGGGGGGGGGGGGGGGGGGTGATGGAGAGACACGCATGGATCTCTGTATGGATCTGGGAAATGGTGACCCTGCAGAGAAAGCTGATCTGCTGCCTGATGCTGAGATCAATGACTTTGACTGAGCACACGCTCATCATCACATGAGACAAATCTAAAACCGTTAATGAAAATGTGTTTGAGACATTCCCATCTTTCTGCTTCATTTACAGCAAATGTGCCACAATTATGTGTCATTTTAACCCAACTAGAATGATGGAAAGTAATTCTCTTGCTTCACGGAGTTATTTTTGCTGAGGTTGTAATGGCACAAAATTTAAAATGCTGTTCTGGATACAACAGAACCTTTCCCTGTCAACAGCTGGCTCAATGAGATATTTTTAATAAAGTTTCATTGTAGCTATAAGGAGTATCTTTAACCCAAAAATTCACAGTTCTATCACACCACGAGCAGCACATGATCAATTCAGGAATGGGCTCCCTTTATCCTATCATAATCATAAAAAATGCCTGGAATGCAGAGAAACAGTCTGAATCTAAAGGAGGAGAAAAAGAGCCTTTGAATGTTCATTAATCCCAAACATGTCTGCATTCCTTATAGCAGTTTTACGAAAGCCTGGTAATGACGAGTCTTGATGTCTGGAATTTCCATTCAGGGGCAATGAGACAAAACTCGTAAACTGACTCCATAATTAATGTGATGTGCAACCAGACACACTTCTTTTGTTCTTGAAAGCAGTAAATGGGGAGAGTGTGGGAAACCAGAGAAAACTCACTCACAGAGCCCCTGAGGGATAATAGAGGCAGGCTAGACAAAGATGTCTGTGAAGGGGGAGGAATTCTTTACCACCGAATTTAAAATTTTTACATATTTTACTCACTCAGGCTGAGCAAAAAGGTTCATTTAGATTTCTTACTAATGATATTGCTTGTATATTTTGATAGTAAAACTATTCACAATACTTTGAGAACTTTAATGTTAAAATGTGTGTGTGTGTGTGTGTGTGTGTTTTTTTAATAAAATGCAAATTAATTTAAAACAAAATGGCATCTTTTTTGTAGCTCTTTTTTTTGTAGCTCTGCAATGTTATCCATTTTTTGTGGTTACAATAACTTTTAACAGGAAAATATGATTAAACCAAAAATGCACAGGCCATAAATCAGATTGCAGAAAATTCAGATTAAAGTGATGATTAATATATTTTAAATACCTGACAACTACATAATTGTAACAGTGTGTATTAACTGAATACATTTAAATGACAAAACAAGAAGTGCAGACAGCATAAGTAATATAGTAACAACTATAATGGTGTAAAACCTATCTTTAATAATAATATATACTTTATTTATCCCTAAAGTAGCAGCCAAAACATTAAACACAATTAACAGCATTAAAGTCAAACAGCTCAATGAAATACAATATGACAAAATAAAAAAGTTTAATAAAGTGAAAAAAAGGAGTTTAATGAAACTGAAAAATGAAATAAAATAAATAAAGAGATAAAAAAAGTAAAAATCTATGTAAAGTAAAAAAAAATTAAATGAGAAAAAAATTCATAACATTGCATAAAGTGCAAATAATAAAGGAAAATTATGACATGTCCTCTTATCTCACTGCGTATTTATTAAATGTATGTATACTCCTTAGGACTGCATTATAAATGCTGGATGATTTTAAAGTAAAGGTGTGTTTAATTAAATTTAATCATGAAATACACATCCAAATATATCTTGTTGGCTAAGTGTTAAGTTTCATCCCTAATCAAAATATTTATGTTTATACTCGCTCGCCTAGCTTAATTAGGGACGGTGTCTACACAACAAACTCTTCCCTCTCGGGAGAGCTGGGAGCTGCTGGTGCGGGGATGAATTAGCATTTAACAAGGCACATGCCCATTGTTGAGTGAGGGCTCAGTCAATGAACAGAGTGTGGGAAAGCTGTGTGAGAGCAAGTCACAGTTCAGTGTGATTAGCATCTTCAGCCTCACCAGCACCTGACTGCTCTCCAAAGGGGAATTGGCACACTTCAGAGGAAGATTTCCTTCACTGCTTATTCTCTTTCTCCTTGTATTTCTTTCTCTGTTTGTCTCCCTCTCTCTGGTGCCAACTCTGTAACTTTTGCCAGCTTCATTTCCACTCTGTGTAATGGGTCATTATTTCAAGCTAAACCTCTTTATTTATTTTTTTTTTCCCTCTGATGGATGCCAAACTGCCATGGTACTGTCATCCTTATTTTAAAAAAAAAAGGTTAAAAAGACCTTTGTTTTGCACAGTGTTTTGACAGACACACACATTGTGTGAATGCCACTGGTTTTAAGAAACTGCTGCATAATTGGACAAACTTTATAGACAGAAGATAATGAATATATTTTCAGGAATCAGCTGATATCTCAGGTGATATTTTATTTCCTGACTGAGAAAGTTATGCTACACTTACACTAATGTGCTGGATTTAAAAAAAAAAAAAATTAAGGTCCTCAATAATAATTATGCATTGTGGCTTTAGCAGATGACCTTCTGTTAGGTTTAAGAGTATTGTTTAATCTTAAAAATAATAACTTTGCCTTTAAATTTTGCCATTTTATTTTGAAATCAACATCTAATAATTGAAATGACCGCACAAATGTGACACAAATTTTTGAGTATGAGGTGTTTTAAAGTGTGTATGGCATGCTCTCACGTGTGCGATGGGAAAATGAGCGTGTGCTCAGTCAAAGTCATTGATCCAAGCATCAGGAAAAAGATCTCCTCTCTACAGGGTCACGGCTTTCCCAGATTCATACCCCCCCCCCCCCCCCCCCCCCCCCCCCCCCCACACACACACACACACACACACACACACATCCCCGTCCCCATGAGTCCTCCACCTGTTCCCCTGGGATCTAACTATTGTCCCCCCGGCAGTATAACATTGGCTAAACATTCAGTGTGTTGCTACTCCCTTATTGTCTTGCAGAGCTCTCTGATTGGTTGAAACGGTGAGAAACTTCAGCTAGGCCAGAATCCACATATTCATATGGAGATGTGGGATCATAAATAGGAGGGATGAAGGCAGCAGAGATCAGATTCTCTCTACAGAGACCTCCTACAATCACTGCAGCAATGAGCAGTCCTCAGGAGGACCCAAGTCAGACCCACAAAGTAAATTGGAGACCCATCAATACTTTAACATATTTTTAGAAGTTGTCTCACTTATTGCTTAAGTTACACACCAGACAAAGTTTATCAATGATTTTGTTTTTCTTTTTGCAGCTCAGAAAGCCTCTGGTGGAGAGAATTAACAGCAGCATTGAGCAGCTCACGTCTCTCCTGAGTCCAGAGTTCCTCAAACAGCAGCCAGACTCCAAACTGGAGAAGGCAGACTTCCTGGAGATGACAGTTCGTTTCCTGTGACGACAGCAGCAACACCATCAAGGTGTGGACTCAGCAGCTGTTGATAATGGCTATTCCAGATGTGTCCAAGAGGTGGAGCATTTCCTGTCCAAGGAGGAGGTGAAGACTCAGTCCCAGAGAAGACTGTGGAGCCACATCAACAAGCTGCAGAACTCCTCTGAGAAGCTGAGCGAGGCTGACTTCTCTCCTCTGAGCTCCACAGTCCAGACCAGCTCCACCAAAGACAAGAGTCCAGTCAACAGTGGCCTCTGGAGGCCGTGGTAGTCGCCTACAGACTGGAGTTATTACAAGTCACCATATTGGTTAAATATTAATAATATTTCAATTTTTTATCAAGAAATCTGTGTCAGATTTTTGTTTAAAGTTCTGTTGAACTGATAGCTTCTTTCTTTGTGAAAGTTTTGTCCTCTGAGAAACACAATATTGTTCTCTATTAATAATTTCTCACATTGATTTATAACTATGACTGTCTATTACTGGTCAGCAGTGATCATATTTAGCTTATATTCTGTGCACAGGAGTTGTGAAATTTTACCTTTTTTAGCATTTTCTCAAAAACAAAAAACAAACACCTTTTCTGTTGAACTTCTACCGCATTCATATTTGAAAGATTTTTTGTAACCATATTGGGTATATCTGTTCTATTATTAACATATTTTGCTGTGTAAAGGTATGTGAAACTTATTTACTCTTAATTAGAGTTGGTTCACTGAGCTGCTCATTCTTCTCTGATTAAGGGCCTTGACTTGAAATACAAGTTTTCATTGTGATGCATCATCACCACTCATGCCTCTGTGAAGGTATGCAATCATGATGTGACCCGTTTATTCTTCATGAATAAAAAAATAACTGAATACTGAGTTGTGTCATTTTGTTCTTTATTCTGACCAAAAATACATAAATCAATCAATCAACACTGATCAAGCTTTTCTGATAGCGCAGAGGTGATATTGTTTATTGGAGTACCGCATTGTTCAGACACATGAACCACATCTTTAAGTGAGATGGGTCTGACAAACATCCTGTAGCTGCTGTTGAGAGACACATAACTATTGCTGCATTACTTCATACTTATGATGGCTTGTAATATAAAACTGACCATTAGATCATTTTCATCTGTTTTGCATTTATTAAACTTAAGGTTGTTAAACTCCTGAACATCCTAACCAATTTCCTCTCATCTGAGGGTGACAGTTTGTGTCTTCTTCCAGATCTCCACAAAGCAGTGGTGGCACATCTGAATACGTGTTTGAACTCTTGGAATCTACATTTGTTCAAAAATGGCTCCAAGAGACCTTCCAGGCGCCACTAATTAAACGATTTATATTAGTGTATGTATATTTGAGCCTGTGTGTGTACTTTTGACCTTGTGTGGATTTAGAGAAAATCCTAAATAAATTCCAAGTTGTGTTTTAAAATAATTAAAGATATATGCTGTACAATCATTCCACCCTGGATGAAGAACATTTAAAAGAAATCATTCAAAGCCCAAGATGACCATGACATTCATGCCCATGATGAGTGGATGTAAACTTTTGACCACAGCTGTCCATCCACAACTTCTTAAATCATTTATGTATTTAGTTTTGTTTGTTTGTTGTTGTTTTGGATATGCAAATAACCATTACTTTTGAATTCTTTTTTTTTTTTAAGTCGTTACTACCTGATCACGCTCGCACGGGTCCGGAGAGCTTGTTTACAAGATGACGCTCACGCTCTACACTGTGCGTGGATGCTGATTGGACGCCGGAGGGCACGCACGTACAGCACGCACACAGCGTCACATAATTACCGACCATGGCGGAATGTGGTCGAGTTGACAGCAACACAAGTCACACCATGGATAAAAGCATTACTCTTCCTCCCGACGAAATATTCCGCAATTTGGAAAACGCAAAGCGCTTCGCCATAGACATAGGTACTTGGAAATATTAAAGCTTTCTTTTATTTCGCAGCCACTTTTGCACACACTGAGCTAATCTTCGTGTTTGTAGACCAGCTCTGCCGCAGCCTTAATACTCTGACAACACAAGACTTTAGGTGAAAGAAGACAAAGCTAATGGTAGCGGCTTAAATTCGCATCTAATGTTAATTTGTTTGACTGCTAGTAAGTTTATTCTAAAGATGGAAGTCTGATGAGCTTTCAGGATTATCGTTTTATCTCACTAAGCGGATGTGTGCCTAACACAACCTGGCCAACTCTCACAAGTGCAACAGCCTTGGCGTTAGCTGTTAGCTACTTGGTTATAAGAGTTTATTATCGCTTTTAAGCTAATATCAGACGTTGACGCGGCACTGCTCGTTTTAAGTTTTGATATTAACGCAGTTTTTCACTTGATTAGCTTTCGTTTCCCTGCGGTTTTCTTGCCGGACATTACCAATGCTTTTTTGCTTTAACAGGTGGCTCCCTGACAAAGCTTGCCTACTATTCAACTGTCCAACACAAAGTGGCCAAGGTGCGATCTTTTGACCACACTACAAAGGTACGGATGAAAATACAGAAATACGCTGTGTATGCTTTAAAGTGCAACCCCTGGAACAAATAAATAAATGCGCACTTGGAGGGTGTTCATTCAGCTTTTTGTAATTTCACCAAAAAAAACCAAACAAACAAACAAAAAAAAAAAAAAACAGATCAAGTAAAGGGATAAAAATATGTTGACCTGTCATCATATCATCAGCATCACCATTCCTCCACTATATTCTCCATCGAGCTACTTCCAACTCTCAAATATCAGCTGGTAGATCAGCTTTTATATTTATATATATATATATATATATATATATATATATATATATATATATTTCTACTTTAATAGTCAATCAGATTGGCATCCAGGCTTTTTGCTGACTGTGAAATTGAGTTGAAGAGAAACTTTAACACTCGTTCCTCTGTGACATCATCCATTATCATCCTGAAATTACTTCATCATTATGATTACTATCTCCCCTGGTCCTTTACCATATATGCAACCCTATATATGATACATATACCCTATATAATAATTTCATTTTATTTGTTTCCTGAAGCCATATTGTTCAGCTACTAAACTAAAGTATTCTGAGTCGTATCTGATTTGCTACAGAGTTCAAGAAAAGCTGAGTGAATATCCAACAAGTGTAGCAATTCCATAATTTTTGCCTGGGCTTGTAGCAGAGGCCAACATCTGGACGGACTGAAGTACTCAGACATTTCTGTTATGTGTGTCTGTTTCCTAGGAGGCTGCCAGTGACAAGCTGTATGAAATATCAATGCAGGAAGAGGTCACAGCACGCCTGCACTTTATCAAGTTTGAAAATGCTTACATTGAGACGTGCTTGGATTTCATCAAAGACCATCTGGTTAACACTGAAACCAAAGTTATCAAAGCCACAGGTGGAGGGGCACACAAGTTCAAAGAGCTAATCGAGAGGAAACTGGGACTTAAGTCAGTATATACAAATCACTTTTAACTATCACCAAAAAAGTCTCTAGCTGTGCTGTATCATTCAGCTTTTGTCGCAGCCTGCAGGTACTAACAGAAACAAAGGGAAGTACGTTTCTGGCATGTTTTGGATGACCAAGCTTGAGTGAACAATAGTCCACTGTTCTTGCTGTAACCAGTGCACAAAGCAATATCCTGTCCTCTTCCTGTGAAACAGGAAATTGCAAGACAAATTGTATTTTTTTTTTTTTAGGAGAGACCTTTGGGAGACCTTATAAAGACTCCTCTGGAAAAATAACTACTGTTTGTTGGCTTGTCAACTTTTGCAGCCATCTTTTTATTTTGGCCAACTGAAACATGCGTCTGCAACATCATAATTGTGATGTGATTGAGAGCAAGATACAGTTTCAGTTTTCACAGTTTAATGTTACGCTAGTTTTTTTTACCATAAAACAACTATTTTGCATTAGCTGGTGTTTGTAATTATAACCTGCCTGTGCAGCTGTCTAGAAGAGTGTAAATCTGTAATCATATTGAAGAAGAAAATTTCTTGTTTTAGCTGGTGATGATGTTTTACTGTTTAACCTTCTGCTTTGCTTTATTTCATACTTATTTGAAAATAACTCAAGCTAATCACTCGTTCTTGTCTTTTATTGTGGCAGAGTGGACAAAGAGGATGAGATGACCTGCCTCATCAAGGGCTGTAATTTTGTACTGAGGAACATACCACATGAGGCATTCGTGTACGCCAAGCATGCTGACTCAGAGTTCCGCTTTCAGACGACTAATCCAGACATCTTCCCTTATCTGCTGGTAAACATCGGCTCTGGGGTGTCCATAGTTAAGGTAAAAGTTAAGGTTTTATGTGTTGTTCAAGGGGGAGTGTCTCTGTGCTGGATGATTAGGAGAAAAAATGTTAAAGTTTTTTTAGCTTTAAGAAATACCCTATTTCTCGTCCACATTTTTTTTGCACTATTTTAAAAAACACTATTATAGAAACTGACGGAAACTGGATTTTTAGGGAGTTAAGGCCCATATCCCTTTGTATATACACTGATCAGGCATAACATTGTCATCACAGGCAGGTGAAGTGAATAACACTGATTATCTCTTCATCATGGCACTTGTTAGTGGGTGGGATATATTAGGGAACATTTTGTCCTCAAAGTTGATGTGTTAGAAGCAGGAAAAATGGGCAAACGTGAGGATTTGAGCGAGTTTGACAAGGGCCAGATTGTGATGGGTAGACAACTAGGTCAGAGCTGAAATCGCCAAAACTGCAGCTCTTGTGGGGTGTTCCCAGTCTGCAGTGGTCAGTGTCTTATTAAAAGTGGTCCAATGAAGGAACAGTGGTGAACCAGTGACAGAGTCATGGCAGGCCAAGGCTTACTGATGCACATGGGGAGTGAAGGCTGGCCCGTGAGGGCTCATCCAACAGATGAGCTACTGCAGCTCAAATTTGTAGAAAAGGTTAACGCTGGTTCTGATAGAAAGGTGTCAGAATACACAGTGCTTGCACAGTGCATATGATGCTGTATAGCTGCAGACCAGTGAGGGGGCCCGTGCTGACCCCTGTCCACTATGCCAACAGTGGGAAATGGACTGGTTATTATGTATTCATTTAATACACTTGATACAACATGTCTTCATTCACAGACATATTCATACAAGCACTTTTTCTACATCTAAGTGCTTTCTCTCTAACATTTACACTCCAGTAAACAACTTGGGGTTCAGAATCTTGCACAAGAATACTTTGACATGCAGACTGGAGCCGCCAGGGATTGAACCACCAACCTTCTGATTAGTAAGTCTCTAGCTTTGTTCTACCTCCTGAGCCACAGCCACATACCCAAAAATGGGCATGTGAGTATCACAACTGGACCACAGAACAATGGAAGAAGGTGACCTGGTCTGATAAGTCATGTTTTCTTTTATATCACATGGATGGCACACATGGGTGTTTGTGTGTGTCCCTTAACTGGGGAACATCTGGTACTATGATGCACTATAGTAAGAAGGCAACCCAGTGGAGGCAGTGTGATACTTTGGGTCCTGCCACGTACCACCTATCAAGCATTTAATTGAAACAATATTCCCTGATGGCTGTGGCCTCTTTCAGCAGAATAATGCACCCTCCCACAAAGCAAAAATGGTTAAGGAATAGTTTAAGGAGCACAACAATGAGTTTGAGGCGTTAGCTTGGCTTTAAAATTCCCCAGATCACAATCCAGTGGAGCATCTGTGGGATGTACTGGACAAATAAGTCCGATCCCCACCTCACAGTTTACAGGACTGAAAGGATCTGTTGCTAACATCTTGGTACAGATACCACAGCACACCTTCAGGGGTCTAGTTGAGGCCATGCCTCGGTGGGCCAGGGCTGTTAGAGTCATTAGTTTCCTCGTTAGTACAGTGGTTAGTGTCCCTGCCTGTCATGTGGGAGACTGGGGTTCAGTTCCCTGATGGGAGATAAGTCTTTCTTTAATTTCCCTGATGGAATCTTCTTAAAGGGATTAATAAAGCTTTATCTAATCTAATCTAGATGATGGCTTTCATATGATTTACTAAGTTCTTTGTGTGATTTACACACTAAGTGGTATCCCATTCTTTTCACCTTCTCCAGGTTGAATCAGAAGACAAATTTGAGAGAATAGGAGGGAGCTCAATAGGTGGAGGGACATTTTGGGGCCTTGGAGCCCTTCTCACCAAAACAAAGGTAATAATATCCTAAATTATGTGGACTGGTTTTATTACCAGTCACTTTTTTTTTTATCAGCGGCTGCTTAAATTGTGTATTTAAGAATGGCTTCTCGGTGCTGGATTTTGTCCCTTGAACTTGATTCTTTATCTCCTTTAGAGATTTGATGAGCTACTGCAGTTGGCCTCAAAAGGACAGCATACAAGTGTTGATATGCTTGTCAAAGATATCTACGGAGGATCGTACGGCTATTTGGGCTTGACTGGAGATCTTATAGCGAGTAGTTTTGGGAAGTCTGCTACTGCTGACAAAGGTGAGTCACGGACAGACTGATTTTATTTAGCTAACCTGTAGTGTTCTGTGAGTGTACAGTACTGTGTAAAAGTCTTGAGTCACTTGTCATTTATGGGAAAATAAATGACAAAAATGGGAAGCTAGGTGTAGCACTTTATTGAAACATGTACAAATATACATGGAAATACAGAGGATAAGGCCAAAACAGAGCTTGTTAGCTTGAAAGTCAGTATCTGGTATGACCGTCTTTATTTTTCAGCACAGCCTGAAGTCTTTTAGGCAAGTCTTGTTGTACTTTCTTTGAGTAGTCTTTAGGATTAGTTCTCTAGACTTATTGAAAGACACTGCAAAGCTCATTTTTGGATTTTGGCTGCCTTTTGTTTGGTTGTCTATCTATTCCCACACTGCTTCAATACCGCTGAGGTCTGGGCTCTGGGGAGGCCAATCAATGACTGATTGATGATTGAATCATTATGTGGCATGCTGAAAAAAAGAACTAATCAGATACTGGTGTTGCATGGCAGATTCCATAAATTTTAACAACATCCCAAACACCACTGGCTGAAATGCAAAGCCTCCACTGTGTTTCACAGATTGCTGTAGGCGCTCACTGTGGTACCTCTCTCCTGACCTCCTCTGTACAACTAGACAATGATTTGAATTTGGATTCATCACACCATAAGACCTGTTGCCACTGATTATCAGTCCAGTTCTTGTGTAATTTGGCATACTTCAGACTTTTCTCCCCTTTTCCCTTCCTTAAGAATGGCTTTTTGATAACCACCCTGCCACTGAGACTGATGAGGCTTTGACAGATAATAGATGGATCAACTGAAAGGCCAGATGCGTCTCTCAGGTCATATGTCAGGTCTTTGCTGCTTTCTGAAGTACATGGCTTTCAGATACTGTTCATCTGCTGTAGATAGTTTTTTTTTTTGTTGTTTTTTAGGTCTTACATTTCTGTACTACTACTTTTGTCCTTCAGTTCCTCAAAAATTTTAAGGACACACTGCACAGCTGCTGAAATATAAAAAGTTTTCAACTAATAGTTCTTTGCAAATCATCGTGTTGGTGCAAAAATACACTTTTATGCCTGTCAAATTGTATTTAATCTGTCATTTTTCATAGATTCACAAAAAGATGCAGGAACAAATTATGTGTTTTTGTGACAGGCTGCTTAGTAACAAAGTACCTAAAGATAATTTAAAGTTAGTTCTTTGTTAAGTTGTCTGTTATGTGTAGACACAACACTGATTCATCCCTTGGGTTAGGTGCTTTTTTGTGTTTGAGTGATTCATAGGACAGTGTGAAGTGGCTTAAACAAAAAAACATTCTTCTGAAAATGGACTGAAATTGAGCAAAAAGCAGCCAATGTCCAAAGAAAAACTTTGAAAGACCTTCAGAAAGCCTGAAGAACTAAAGCTCAAGACTACTTTCGAAAGTCTGGTCCTTGTAAGCAAAATAAAAAGAAATGAGTGGTGACTCAAGACTTCTGCACGGCACGTTTTTGTAACTTAAGACTCTATCAACATAGTTATTTATTGTGTCCTGTATTTGTAATTTATTAAAGTTAATTGTGACAAAAACAAAACCCAACATCTTCTTGGTGTCAGACGTTCTTCTGATGTGGGCCCATAAAGTCATAAGTGTAAGCAGCTTGGTCTGAATGGCAACAGCTGCAGGGCAGCAGCTGCAGTATGCTTGGATTATTCATGGGTGAAATGTATTCCAGTGATGGCCTAGTTTCAAGTGTAATATATCTGAATTTGCATTTAAACTCAAACTGAACCAGTCCACCTCAGATGATTACATTTGGATAGTTGCTTCTTTTTAACTATCACACGTCGCATCACCGCTAGAATTTCAAGAGAATATCTTCAGATGTAGCTGCTGCAGGTTAAAGACTTGAAAATAAATTGATTATAGCCTCATATATGTATTTGGGTTTTTCTGATAATGCAGGAATACAGATCCCCGTTCGCTTTGACCTTGTTCACTAATTCATATGGAGGTTTTGTACGAAGACATGTGATGATTGACATGAGCAGTCGAGCATTTTTCTTGGAATTGCAGTGCACCGGTGACAGCCAGTTTAATACCCAACAATCCTGTCCCATCATCTTACAGGGTGGGGCTGACATGTCAGAACTTGTGATCACTAACAGGTTTGAGTTAACGTTAGTGACACGTTATTACATAGGCTCTTTTTGTCTTTTGAAATTTGCCGTTGATATTGTCGGGAACAATAAATAAAATGCATTACCGTTGTGATTCATTGTTTCCTGGGTGGACCTTTTCAGCTGGAAGTATTTCTTCAGACTCTGTTTCCTGATTTAAATTGCATACTCAAATATTATATATTCACCGTACATAGTAAAGGAGAAAATGGTGTGGAGTTGCTTCTAAGCCATTTTAAGGCATTACTTTCAGGGAAAGAAAAGCCAAACGCTGTCATTTTGATAAATGGAGGCTTGTTTTTTAAGAGTTTAATTAATTCCAGGAAAAAAAAGCCTCTAATATTTTCCAGTTTTATTACCAATGCAGATGCAAACAGTTGGCCTTTCATCCATTGTTGTATTTGCAGCTGTTACTGTCTAACTGCTGCTCTTGGGCAATTATTGTAGATAAATCTGTATTCTAAGTTATAGTTCCAGTTTGAAAAACTAGCAAGTATTTGGATATGATGTCACAATGCCACCCCATTACCTCTGTTACCACATAGTATACTTTTATGTTCATATAACCTGCTCTAAATTGTAGAGTTTTCCAAAGAAGACATGGCCAAGAGTTTGCTTCATATGATCAGCAATGACATCGGGCAGCTGGCCTGTCTTTATGCCAAGCTCCACAACCTGTCCAGAGTGTACTTTGGAGGCTTCTTTATTAGAGGACACCCTGTTACCATGCACACCATCACCTATAGCATCAACTTCTTCACCAAGGCAAGCAGAAGTTTCTCCATTGACACACACACAAAAAAAAACCCCACTTTACGAGAAGGCGAGATCTACTTTTTCTTGTCAATGTAGTTGTGAACCCACAGCCCAGATTTTTACCTGCTCTTGTTGTTTCAGGGTGAAGTTCAGGCTTTGTTTTTGAGACATGAAGGGTATCTGGGAGCCATCGGAGCCTTTCTTAAAGGAGCAGAAGAAGACAGTAAGAAAAAAACAAACCTAATTGTTATTGTGGTTTTTTTCACCTCAGTGTTTCCCCACGCAAAGATCATACTTGGTTGTTCTGCCTAGGCATGTTGGCCAACACCCAAGTCTATTCATTCATTTATTTCTGACAGAGACAACATCATGATCAAGTTATTGTTTGGCAGGGCCTTTGTTCTTAGCTTGAAATTTTAGTTACTGCCAGCTACCTAGGTCTGGCCTGTTCCATGTAGTGTTTTCTTGCAGGCAGGTTTGTCAGGTTGCTGTTATGGCAGTCCTCTGTATTATTTAACCTTCTACGGTCCGCGTCCTGTGGTCAAACTAACTCCACCATCAGGGACTGAATGTGGAAGAAGTAGCCCCTTTTCTGCCACGGAGATCCACTGCAAGTGTGAGGACCGCTCTAACCAGAACCTGCAGCACTTGAAGAGCTAGTGTTGCTGCATAAGGACTGCAGAACAGGGACTGCCTTTCAAAGTTGCAGTCCAAAATGGTAAAATTTAAGTCCCTCCACAGGGACCACTGGAACGTGTATTAAATTAAAAAGTGTACATGGTTTTATTTTTAAAAAGCACAGTTGAGCCCTTGTTTTGCTACCACAAGTGTAATTCTGTGGGAAACACTACATCCTTCATGCAAATCTTCACTCACATTAAAGAGATGACTGAAAACTTGTAGCACCACAGGAAGATTCTTGGAAACAGTTTTATGGCATTAAATATGAATAAAATCTGTGGAATTCAGTTGCAAAATGTCCTCGACAAAAACACGTTTCATAATCTGCCATCACAGTATAATAAAGGAATGATGCATCATCAGAGAACAAAGACCGATAACAGCAATGATTAAATACGAGGGTGGGCTGAAAAGTTCATAGGCTGACCAACATAGTCGACACATTCTCCCCTGTGGTCCACACACTTCTTCCATCAGTGTTATAGAAGCTCTCATCCTGACCCTCAAAAAAGTCCTCAACAGCAGAGATGACCTCATCATCGGTCCGATACTGTTGAACATGAAGTGTTTCTTCATGTTGGGGAAATAAAATAGTCAGATGGTGCCAAATCAGGAGAATATGGAGGGTGCAGCCACAGACTTGTGTGCAGGAGCATTGTCCTGGTGAAACAGGACCCCCTTCATCAGTTTTCCAGGCCTTTTTAACTTGATTGCCTTTCGCAGCTGCCTCGGCAAGTTGGCACAGTATTCTGCATTGATAGTTTGGCCTTTTTGAAGGTAGTCAATGCACACAATGCCCTTGGCATACCAGAAGACGGAGACCATCACTTTTCCTGCTGATGACACCACCTTGGCCTTCTTTGGTGGGGAGAAGACGGGTGTTTCCACTGCATGGACAGCCGTTTGGTCTCTGGCTCAAAGTGGTGAACCCAGCATTCATCTTGGGTGAGAAAATGTTCAATAAAACCGGCTGGATTTATTTCAAAATGTGTCAAGTTTGCCTGTGACACGACCAGCCTGGTGGGCTTTTGATCGGGCATCAAAATTCGTGGCACTCACGGAGCAGAAACCTTTGACACTCCAAGATTGTTATGCAGAATGTTCTCAACTTGTTCACGGGAGATGCTCACAGCATTAGCTATCTGATTAACAGTTAAATGTCTGTCATCCATCACCATGTGGTGAGCACAGTCAATGTTTTCTTGGGCGGTGGCTGTGGCAGGACGTCTGGACCTTGGGTCATCTTCAAGGCACTCTCTACTCCTCTTGAATTCAGCTGCCCACTTTTGCACAGTTGATAAAGCTGGAGCATCTTCCCCTAATGTAGCAACCATGCCAGCATGAATGTCCTTGGGGGCTAACCCCTTTTTTCTGCAGATATTTGATAACACCACGGTGCCAAATTTGATCCATTTTCACAAAATGTCTCTAGTACTACTTTTCCAAGTCTTCAATTCTGTATCCAACGTGGGTTTATCTGGAAAGAAAACATACCATTAGCATCAGTAAAGGTTGATTTTTAAGGCATGCCCAATTTAATTACTCCTTCTTAGCCTATGAACTTTTTAGTCCACCCTCGTATGCTGGATTACTTTGCTATAGACATGTTTAAATATTAACTTTAATCGTTATAAAATGTTTTGTAATTCAAATTTTGAACCATCATTATAACAATGTATTAACAATTACATTTTATCTCCTGTAGATCCAAACCAGTACAGTTGGGGTGAGAATTATGCGGGTAGCTCAGGTCTGATGAGCGTTTCTCCTGACATGAATCCTATGCAACGTGCTCGTAGTGGAACGGTGAGTCTACGGGGGAGACTAGAAGCTGGGCCGTGTAGCACACCGTGGCACATTAGCCCTCATTTGCTGATGGTTGATTCATTTTTTTCCCCTGCATATCATCTTCCATCTAATTATTAAGATTTAAGTGCATCATTTAATGTTTTTATTTTTGATGGCTTTTTGATGGAGATGTCATCATTAATGTCCTCGCTTGAATACATAGTGACACAAAAACATCCATTGCGTTCATCTTTGCAGTCTAATTTTTTTTTTGTTTGTTCTTCATTTGCTCTCCACACATTCCTCTGTCTGTCTAATTCTCACCTTCAGTTTCCCGTAAGTACCTCTGCCTGCTTTGCTTGCTTCCTGGTTTGATGCTTCTGTTCGGCTCATTGTGTGGCTTAATTCTTTAGTCGTGTCGGGCAGTCATTTGTGTTCACATGAGATGAATTTTCGACAATAGAAAACGGTGCGTTCTTTGATGGTTTTGAAGTATGTGAAGTGTTGCGAGTGTGCGCTTTGCTTTGTGATTCTTTGTTGTGATGCTTTTAGCATCTAGGTCACTGTGGACCATCAAGAACTGTCGGCCTCTAGCATTAGCAGCTCGGCGACCCCCTCCGACCCACGATCACTGAAATGCCCCCCTGCCCAGCTTAGATTGACTTGTTTTTATTACTGCAGACTGGCTCTTCTTTGCTTTTTCTCGCCACTCAAGAAACTTTCAGTAGCTGTACTAAGTTCTTTAAAAGGACCTCCTCTAATGGACTATTGATTTTGTGTTCATTTAATGAATCTCTCGGCTTCCGCTGGCTTTTAGAGTTAAATTCTGCTTTAACCTTTCTTCTTCACTACATCTCACGCTAATCTTTTTTTGTTGATTCACTAAAGAAAAAATACTGACATGAGTGCCACAGAAAAGGGGAAATACTGTGAAATGCATCCTGGAATGACAGTGTGTAAGAGGGGTAGCGGGAGTAGGCTCGGACATTTTAAAGAGCTGGAAGAAGCATCGAGCTGTCGGAGTTTATGGATGAGGCTTGACAGCACGAATCGTTTCTGTCTCTTTGTTGTGTAGTTTGACATGTTGGAGATGGACCGTCTGGAAAGGCAGCTGGTGAATCTGCCTCTGCTACAAGACCCTTCCTCTTACATCCCTGACACTGTGGACCTCACTGAGGATGCTCTGGCCCGTGAATACTGGTTGTACTGCTTTGAAGAGGCCCTAGATGGGGTAGGATGGCAGAATAGCTGAGTGTAAAATGAATTTGCACCATGTGGAAAATGTCTGTAAAATTACTCATAAAAGGGGGGGCATTAGACCTTGAGATCTTTGTGCCTGTTAAGATGGTAAGATTGGTCAGCTACAGAATAATAAAATATTGTCTTCTCATAACTGAGAGACATGTCAGACAGCATTTTCTCCCCAGATTAACCACACATGCAGCATCACGAAAGAGCTGCTAATGATTTTCAGTAAAGAAACACACAGTGAGAACCAAAGCAGTGTTTATGATGCTATCTGTCACTCTAATTCACAGTTCCACCTGACTGCACTGACAACATTGTTCCTCTATTGTCATGCTTGCACTCCTGTACAGTTGAGCAGTGGGGAAAAATGGCTAGCAGACTGCTCTGTGTTCATAGAATTGACTTAAAATAATTCGAATATGCCAGTCTTTCTGTTGGGACGTAGTGAAGGACCCTAGACACAGCATCGGTTCTCATCCACTGTGCCACATCATGCAAGATGATGTTGTCTATCACTGTTCTTATTTCCTTGAGCAGGTGGTTAAGAGAGCTGTAGCAAGCCAACCCGACATGCCAGAGGCGGCCCTGCGTGCTGAGAAGTTCCGTCAGAAATACCGACACAAGCTTCAGACCCTTCGCCACCAGCCATTGTAAGGACTGCTACTGCATCTAGTTTACTCAGACGTTACTTTTAGTCCAAACTAAAACTCAACTCTTTTCTTCATCTTCTGCATTAGTTTTATCTCTTTATACCTGCAAAATCTTGATGTCGATCCTGTTTACTGTTTCGGATTTTAGGACTGGGCTGCATTCAGTAAGTGTGAATTAGTTGTGTTAATTTAGCAGAAAAAAAAACTCCAGTCGTTTCACAACACTGGGTGTGTACCTCTGTAGAAAGTTAAACATGAAATACTTCCAAATTCCAGATATTCCTAAATTGACTGTTTATCTTTACAAGAATTTAGTTCAGAGCATAAAAAAAAGTAAAAAAAAAAAAAAAGCTTTGCATTTATCATCCCAGCCCGGTTGTTTCTATGTTTCTCTTGGCTAATGTAGAGTGCTTCTCTTCTCACCTAGTGCTTATGGATCCCTCACTGTCAGAAGTCTGTTAGACACGAGGGAACACTGTTTAGACGAGTTCAACTTTCCTGATCCCTACTCTAAGGTCTGAGTGAAATCTATCGAATCTGTTTTCCTTTTATGCTCTTTTCTCATGTTTTACAGCTGAGTGTGCCTTCAGCGGTTAATGTTAATGTTTTTTGTTTCTTTTTTAAAGTCTGATGCTCATCATGTCCACCTGCTGAAGTTACCCCCTACAAGGGTCCAGTATGAACTCGTATCATGTTTCTGTTGTGTTTCAGATCAAACAGAGGGAGAATGACGTCGCTCTCAAGTACTATCAAAAGGCGGTGAAGTCCCTGGAGGAGTTGAGCTGGGAGGAGAGACAGTTTGCCTTAGTCAGGGGCGTCCTGGCTGGAAATGTCTTCGACTGGGGAGCCAAGGCCGTGTCAGAGTGAGTGGAGCTGAAGGCTTTTTTTCCATCTGTCTGAACAGCCGGGTTGATGGATCGCACGCTCCCGTTGACTTGGATAGTAGAAGAGACCGCGGCTGCATGTTGTGTTCTTTCATGTTGTTGTAGCGCTGCTTGCCGAGGCTTTCGCTGCTTTGGTCTGTAAATTTTGGTCCAGAGGGATTTTATATTAAAATAATAAAATAATGATGGACATATCTGAAGTCTACTTAACAACAATTGATCCCTAAAACTTTTCTAGAAATGTGTTTAATTTCTGTTATCCTGGCTTTTTCGGGCCGGATCATATTGTTAGCCGTTTGTTCCTGAAGGACTGATAGCACATTTTTATGTGCAGGTCAGGCTGCAGAAGCTTTTAGAGACACAAAATATTTTTAGTCCGGTCTCAAAGTTTTGAAAGTTTTGTTTTTGCTTTGTAAACTGCCTTTTGTTCATACTGGTCTCACTGTTGTGTGTTTTGTTTTGTCATATGCAGCGTCCTGGAATCTGACCCTGAGTTTGGGTTTGAGGAAGCTAAACGACAGTTGGAAGGTATTCAAGTACTTTACTTTAATGCAATTACAACTACACAGCACGTGTATTGTAGACTGCATGTTAGCAGGGCATAAGGAGTGTGAGAGGTCCATCTGTGCAATGTGAGGGTCAACTCTATTTCAGCAACAGTCACATTAACAGAACATTTGAGCTTATTTTTATAATACTAACATGTCTCTTTGCTTCCCTTCACTTACATCTCTCTAAGAAGACCTGGGAGCCAAATGAAAACTCTTTAGTTCCACAGTTTCAATCTCAAGTGATGCGACAGCGTGCCATGGGTACACCTTTGGTTCCTTTGATTGGAGGTCCCCTCGGAACAATTTCCTTGTTATTTGAGGAGAGAGAAGAAAAGCATCACATGCATAAAATAGAAACACATGAAACTTGAAGCATGAAAATATACTTTTGTGTACAAGTAAACACTGTTGTGCAGCTGGATATTTGAAAGAGAAAGCTCTCTGTTCTGTTTGGCATGTGTGAGGTGGCCGAAAGGAAAATTCACCTCAGACATTTCCTGTTAGCTGCACGTCTCTTTCAGTGCTAGCACACCTTCTAACGTCTGCTGATGATACACTGTCAGGATTCAGACCTGCTTCTAAGCCTCTTGGTGGTCAAACTGACTTCTGTACTTGTGTTTTTTATTTGCTTCTCAGAGCGGCCGTGGCTTGTTGACTCCTATGACCAGTGGCTCGAAAGACTAAAGGTCAGACTCTCTCTGTTGCACTAAATAATACAATAAGTACACACACACACACACACACACACACACACACACACACACACACACACACACACACACACACACACACACACACACATGGGCTGTTTTCACAGGTGAACTCAGGACAGTGTTTGTAGAATCAGGTCTGGACCTTTGTTCAGAGTTGTACTGTTTTGCATGCAGCACACAGCAGGATACAGTCTGACACATTTTCACCTCTGGGAATACTCTGTTTGGTAGTTTGGAGTATTCTCTCAGCACGCAGACTTTGTTTCCCTCTGGATCCAACTATGTTAAATACTGTGTGTTTGTGGCTTTTTTCACACGTGTTCTGCAGCCGTGAACCGGAGGAGGTGCATAAGAAAACACAAACTGAGACATTAAACGGTCTTTACCCTACCGCAGAAACCTCATATTCAAAACTGTTACTATCAGGAATAACCATATTTTGATGAACCACAAAGAAATTAAATCTTCTGGGTGGTCATTAGTAGTGTTTTGCTTACTTGACGGTATGTTTTGTTTTCTTGATGATTAATGTTTGAATACCATCCATCCTGGTTTTCTCTTGCAGGGTCCTCCTCATAAGTGTGCCCTGTTTTTCGTAGATAATAGTGGAGTCGACATCATTCTAGGTGTGATGCCTTTTGTGAGAGAGCTTCTCTCTCGAGGAACAGAGGTAAGGAATTAAAATAATTGTGGAATACTGTATTTGGTCAAAAATTAAACTGTACAACTCTTCTATGGCTTAGGTGGTATTGGCCAGCAACTCTGGTCCAGCTTTGAACGACGTGACGAACGGTGAACTGCTGATATTGACAGAGAGAATCGCTGCTATGGATCCTGTAATTGAGTGAGTGTATATGAGTGATTTTAAATGTGGTTTGATCTTGACGAGGCAAATTGATCAGGGCATAAAGTTTCATTATTGACATACAAGCACAAGTTAAATTCTAATTAAGCTTTACTTGTCATTTCTTTCACACATGTATGACATCAGTACAATGAAACAGTTTTTTTTTTTTTTTTGATCGTGAACCATAGTGTGATAAATAGTTGCAGAGACCTGAGTAATTGTGGTGTGTTTGTTGATGCTTTGTAGGGCTGGCCTGAGGGAGGACAGGTTGCTGTTGGTGCAGAGCGGTTCCAGTTCCCCATGTTTGGATCTGAGGTTTGTTGTTTTAGTTTGTATTTAACTTTATTTTTTCTTCTTTAAATGACAAAGAGCTCCTCTTGCTCTGAGAATGCACACATAGGGAGGTTAAAACTCACGTGGGCTTCAGTGGATGTCTGTCAAAATGGATACACATCACACTTGCACTCAAGTGTAATCCAAAAGTGTGTTTTTCCAAAACATGCATGCATGCAAAAAAAAATCCTGTGAAGTGATAAGGACAAGGGTAACCTAATCTGCTTCTCAGAATCAGATGTGAAAGTGATTTTCTGTCATGCATATACATTGTTACAATGGTGGATGCCGATGAGCCAAAACTCTAGACTTTAAATTTTAAGGCAGTTCTTCTGATGCAAACTCCTCTCCTAACTACACATCAGTCGGATTACGAAGTGTTTGATTCTACGTCTTTATTGTTTTCCAGCCGCCTGGACAAAGTCTTGGCGAACGTTGTGCGGGAGCGAAAGACCGACCTGGTCATCATTGAGGGAATGGGTCGAGCAATCCACACCAACTACTACGCCATGCTCAGCTGTGAGAGCCTCAAGATGGCTGTCATCAAAAACTCGTGGCTGGCCGACCGATTGGGGGGGAAACTCTTTAGCGTGGTCTTCAAGTACGAAGTACCAGCTGGGAAACCGAACCAGGACTCCGGTGCGCTTTCGCCCTTCTGAGCGTGACAGAGCTCACGTTGAACCGGTTTGAGTTGTAGCTCTTAATGTGAAGATGATGATGGTATACTGCCACTGAGTGAACAGCTGATTTTAATGCTGACTGTTAAAAGTTTAGGTGGGTTTTTAAGGATGGTCATTAATAGGAGGATTTGTACATTTTTATTTTTAAATCGACTTTTGGCTTCATGAACTTTTTATTGTTTTCTTGCACATCTGTCAACTTTTCTGTTGAATCACATAGTTTATGGCTATCATCAGTACCTGTTTAGAGACGAAGCTTTTATTTTGAAAACGTGCATCCGTCATGGGCAACATGACTGCGCACACCAAAAAAAATGTGACTTTTTGGCTGGGGTATGTTTGTGCATAAGAGAGCGAGAGCAGCAGGAATAATTAGAGCTTTCAGCGGTAAGACGTATTTAATGTGCCTTAAGGCTGATGTGATTAAAGTATCACTCACTCAGTTTTGCTTTGAATTCCTGGTGGAGGCTGCATATTACACAAATATTTTTTTTTTCAGCACTCTCACAACATCGACAAAATTCCAGTTTTTCTTTTCATGACATTCACGCCACCGAATGATTTGAAATTAAGAAATTTGCTCATTGTCACTGTCATTTGTGTAGCTGTTGAGGTGGAATCAGGGAAAGAGCAGCACTTTATCACAGTAATTAAAAAAAAAAAATGTGGTCATGTTCCTCCACAAGGTGGCAGTATTCTACTGTAATGTAGATTTTTACGCTCTACATCTCTCCAAAGGTGCTTGGTGTCAAAATCAACACTGCATATTTCAGGTTCAGTAAACTGTAAGCATCACATGGAACTTGATGTCGCTGAGCTGGCTGGGGCACGAGTCCATGCATTCACTGTAATCACCTGGCATGTACAAATACACACTGCGATCCATCCCTGAGTCACATGACATGTGTTTGAAGGCAATAATACGGCAGCTTCTAGTTGTAACAAACATCAGACATGATGTGAGGTGGCTCATTGTTTCGGTAACGTCATCACAAATGTCTGAATTCAAGGCGAGAAGCCTCGGTGTGAAAATATCTCACCAAAGTTACAGCTGCTTCACTTGTGTACTCATACTGCAATATTGTATTTTTCATTTGTACATATATGTGATATACAATTGTGTGTGTATATAGTTATATATATATGAATATATACTGTATATATATATGAAATTCAATTGCATCACTTCAGTTAATCACACCAAGCACAATTTTGAGTATTATTCTCTTGACAATCAATTTTAATTAAATGGTGAAAACCTATATTATACCCTCGTGTGTGTGTGTGTGTGTGTTGCATTCATTTTCTTTGTAGATGTGTCAGAAGAGTTTTGAGCTGAGCAGAGAAATCGGAAGAGTTGAAAGTTGCCTCATATTAAAAAAACGAACCTGCCCCCGGCAGTATGAAAGCTCGACACCCTAGTTTGTGGTGGTTGATGCCTGCTGGGGAGCTTTGAGCTGATAATGCATGAGGAGGCCTGGCAGGGGGTCCTCCTGCTTTTCCTCTTGCTCATCGCTCCCACTGCCAAAACCCCCCACACATCCAGTTCTGCAGCATGCCCTTATGGATGTGGTGACATCTGCTTATAGCCTATGAAAGGTCTGCGCTGGTGTTATTCTCGTGTACTCTTTTGTTTACACTTTACAGTGCAGACAGACATGTGTCTGTTCACGAGTGCAGTCATGCACAGGTCACGAGATAATGGGCACCTCTTGCCTCCGACGAGATATCTTGGTCGTTTGTGGGACCGAGATCAATCTGGCCAAAGTTTGGCTAGATCGAGGGCCAGAAGTGACGCTTCTGATGCAGAAACTTTTTGTTTTGACTGCTGGAAATGACAAAAAAAAAAAAAATGGGCCGTCGTGTGTTTGGTCACATTCTGGCTGCATGAACACGCAGCTCTGCTGTTTTGTGCATGTGCACAGCAATCGTCTCATATAATGAACACTGTCTTTAAAAATGCATGTGATTAACAGAATGGTTAAAAAGAAGAAATGTCTCATTTTTGCTAATTATTTAGTATTAATTAAAACATTCTGGTGTAGAATGTTAATAATTTATTGCATTCATAAATCATTGCATATTTCTTTCTTTTGCATGAGGGCACACAAGCTGATTTTTAACAATAACAACTATGAAAACTATAAGAACCATCAATACTGACGGTCCTGACCCTCCTGGTGCTTCATATTATACCGGACTCATTGTTTGTAGCCATTTTGTATCTTTTTTAATAAGAATAAGCAAAGGTTGCTGGTTCAAAACCTGCAGCCAAAGAAACAGTCCGATCTTGATAATTATTATACAAAATTCTACTCTTTACAATTTTTATGTGTTTTAGAGAACTGTCACTGCCGCCTGAGCTACAGCAGCCTGCAGCTGCAGCTCAGGCTGGACTGTATTTGGTAAGAAGTCTAATGGGGGCAAACTGGCAACCGGGAGATCCTCGAGCTGTGTGACTTCTCACAGAATTGCTCGAAGTCGCTCAAACATCGACTCTGGCTCAGAGGAACAAGAACGCTCGCTCTGTATCAGGAAGACCTGTTAGATTATCCACTTTGGGAACACAGATGATTTGTCTGGGTGAAATTTAGTCACATGCAAAAAAAATATATTCATTGTTACCAAAACATCACATATCAACACAAAGGAAGTGACAGGTAGCATGTACTTGAATTTATTATTATTTATTCAAACTATTAAAAAATATCAGTGTGGCATCTGGATTTATGGGGTTATACATTTAGGTTTATTTAAATGGGACAATGCATATTAATTAACACGAGCACTTAAATTCAACATGTAAATTTGCCAGATTTTGCCATAAAGGCAAATTTTCCTGGCAGTTTTGCAGTTCCCGGCAGGTCGATGACATTTATAGATAATCAAGAAAAACCCAAGCACACAGAGACATCTGAACGTGGGTAAAAAGACAGAAACACATGTAAGATAAAGAAAAACATACTCATATGGCACATTAAACATCATCAATTTTGATATGCTAATTAGTTTTGCTTAAATAACACTTAAACTAACTTGTAAGTTTTCGATACGCACACGACAAAAGCTACAAAGGGAGCAGCTGAAACCAAAGTGAAAAGCTGTGTGTACAATATACACCACATGCACAAAAGAACATCAAATTAAACTCAGATACATCAACATTTTACCATTTTCCTCATCCAGACTGGCAGAGATGCTGCACGGCTGCTTGTTTGGAGGTACACTAATACAGTATAAGGGAGGAACAAATCCCATATGCATGCACGCCCACATCAGCATTCACGATTCTCAGCGACTCATCGATAATCTGTCCTTAATGCACGGTTAGTTTGATTTTGTGGAAACCATCATCCTGAACAGACCATTTGCTGCAGGTTTTTTGGGGGGATTTTTTTTTTTTTTGTAAAATTTTCCAATTATAGATAAAGCTCATAACACACTGATACACCGGCTCAGAGAAACAGTGAAGCATTGACTGCGACTGTTTGCATAACATGAATCACCGTAGTTACAGTAAACACAATAATTTCAAAAGAAGTTTTCTTCTCGAGCTTGGATTTCAGCACACTGTGGCTGCAGCTTTTGTGACTTTGAGTAACAATAACATCAATTAAATCAATCATGTGACCTTAAATCTACAATGTGATAATGCAGGTATCATTGCTGTTTAGATAAATGACTTTTCTGGTTTCAGCTGTGATAAATAGCTTTTTTTTTCCCCTCACACATCTGAGTATCTTCAGTCAGATATTATTCACCACTGATTTATTCTTCCTTCTAGAAAGGTGGAATTTAGTTTTCGGGGAGGCCAGTCGGATGGTGGAGGTGTGAAATGCTAAAATGGCTTTCAAAAATGCCACACTCCTCATTTTTCAACAACTGCATTGGTAAGAAAAATGTTATAAATGATTTTAAAAAATAAAATGGCTATTGCTATAAAAAACACTACATGCAACAGTTCTGTTTTCCTTATTTTATTCAGTTTGGTCAGCTTTGTTTGATTACCAGTTTCTGTGGCATTAATTGTGCAATACTACCTTGTATCTTGCACTACTTTTAGGTGCCTATTTCAACTTATTGTAAATTTTATGCATACTCAGTCACAGCACATTGTAAATTTGGATCACCTGCAGCTGCTCTTCACACTGCTGTGAAATACAAGCCTGTGAAAATATGATTAAAAAAAAAAAAAAGAAAAAAGTTTTGATTCCAGCATGTGTGCCACCAACTCCCATCATGATCTCTCAAAAAGAATTTTTAGTCTCACACAAGCCACACAGGAGCTACGGGGGTCCCATTAAAATACCGCCTTTGACTGCTGATGTCATTCTCAAGTGTGCCTGACACAGACTGTAAGCATGAAGCAATATGTGGAAATCTAAACTTGAAGATACAGTCAGAGTGTTAGAATCTTGGTACTTTAAGCAAAGGTCCACTTAGTGTGTCAGTTGTTGGTGTTGTGTTGTGGCTGAACTGGTGTTGGAGTCTGTCTGTGGAAAGGTGCTGCCTAGAACCGTGTCACAGGGATAGTCTCTGTGGTATGTACCTGCAAACCTCCTTAGAAATGTTACACCAAGTAAACAGACTGTATTTCTGAATAAAGAGGTTTGTTTCATATGCATGTGCTAAACACAACTAACCCCAAGGAGTGTGTATTTTATGCACAGCATGTCCTTTTTTGTGTGTTCAGCCAGAATTGGAGCCTTCACAAAGTACAGCAAGATGTTTAAGCACTCAATATTAATTTCTGAAGGCATGTTTGAATTTTTGTCTGTTATCTGCCTTCTGCAGACTCACTCCCTCCGTGCTGCACTCACTAAGTGGCTTGTCAACATTGTTTGCATTCACACCAAATGACTATAAAGCTTGTTTGCTAATTTCAATAAAGCTAACAAGCACAGTGCGGACACACGAAACAAAATAGCAGACTATTTCTAAATGTCAACCTATTCCCCCAAGTGATTTATACACAATCATACTGCAAACACACACAAAGCTGAGTCTGCCAGCAGACACAAGACTCACAGTGTTGATTTGAGACAGGCTGGACGCGCTGCGGACTTTGTAAGATCGACTTGCGTGAGAACAGTCCATGAAAGATGCAGTCCCAGGGTTTCACTGCAGAGGATATATCAAAAACTAAACTCGCAGCTGAATGTTATTAAAAGTGTTGCTGGAATTTTCTTGAGCCATGTACTTAGAAAAGATACATTTTACAGGGGATGCAACCAGTCATTCTGACACACAGAGGGAATAAATAGCTTTTGAATTTAGAATTTAAACACTTTAAAATGTTGCCTTCACTGCACAGGCAAAAGTATGAGGACACGTAAACATTACAGCTATATGTGACTGTTTAACCTCCAATTCTAAAACCACAGGTATTAATGTATAACCCTCTCCACCACCATGTGAATGTTTTTCACCTGATTTCTGAACCTGGCCGCAGGAATTTGCTCCCATTCAGTGACAGCTTTGTTGAGATTGGGCACCAGTGCAGGTGATAAGGTCTAGCTCATATTTTTTTTATCCTAAAGGCACTGAATTTAGAGCACTTGGGTATTTGCTTTGTCAGAACTGAGCATCGACCTTAGTATTTCTAATGTGCTGGCTACAGTTGTATAAAGATAGAGTTTTTGTCGGGGGGGTCTGTGCAGACAGATGATGTTATTTTTGCTCAGGAAAAAAGTACATTAGAACTCAATTTCTGTCCTTGCAGGTACAATTTAGATTAATATACCTTGAAGGTAAACTAAAGAAGGGTTACATATTTGCACTGTTTCTTCAAGACATGAAGTCTGTGTGCAAATACAGACAGAAAATAGGTAAAATATTAATTTTTACTCATTTTGAGGTTTTACTGTTTACTTAAGTTAAATGAAAACCATTTAATGCATTCTAACAAGTTTCACTCTGTATCTTGTATTCTTGTTAGCACTGGCCTCACAGCAAGAAGGTTCTGGGTGTGAAGCTTCACAGGACCTTTGTCCTCTCTGTGCCAGGTGAGTTTCCTCTGGGTGCTCCCCTCTCCTCCCACAGCCCAAACACACCTGTATTACTGCAGGTTAATTGGCGCAGGTTAGTTTGCTGTAGGTGCAGATTTGCCCTGAGACGTCAGTAAGACTGGAAAAGTACCAAACAAAGAGTATGAATGAATCATATAAACATCAACAGCAAATTACTGGACTTCTAATTTTGCACTTAAATATTGTCAAGAGTCAACAATCACAAGGGACGTTTTTTGACGGGCTGAAAATATAATAAAAGTCAAGTTTCTGATCTCTCTGTTTTATTTTCGCTCCTAACTTACAAAACTGATATCAGTTGCCTATTAAGTCACCATTACATCAATACCCAAGCGATTGCCCCCCTCTCTCCTGCATTACCTGCCGGAACACCCTTTGGAGATAAAGCCGGTCCTGACGCTGACGCGCACTCGGGAGCGCGCTCTCCGGAGCGGCTGAGTCTCCTCATCATAAAGAAGCAGGAGAGAGTCCGGATGCTCCGCACATCCAGGGGAGCGGACTACAGAGGTGCTGCTGCTGCTGCTGCTGCTGCCGCTGATGCGCTGCGTTTCGGTCCTGTCCTGCTGTCAACCTGCAGCCATATGAGCGAGCTGCTCTTAGAGCCCTGAACATCAGAGGAAAACAACGAGAAACAACCCCAAAGTAAGGCTTTATCTCTACACGGGAATTACATCATTCCCAGAACAAGTGCTTAGGTTGGTTAGTGTTGCGGCTAATATCGTTTATGCAATTTCCTCCCATTGTTTTGGGTGTTTCTGTGATGTTTGTAAATTGTTGCCATTTTATTTCCCCTTGTGTCTTATATATATCTACACATATATGCGTGCGTGCGTGCTTGTGTGTGTGTGTGTGTGTGTGTGTCCAATTCCCAGTTCTGATGCCATCATGGACTTGAATCCTTATTAAAGGGTTTATTGAAAATGTTTCAAACAGGATTTATTGTGTCCGTAAAAACGCACCTGTGTCTTAATAATATCACATGTCTTAAAAACTTAATTAATGCTGATGGTTTCCTTTCAGATTCACCCATTTAAAAAAAAAAAGAAAGAAAGAAAGAAAAAAAACGGTTTGCCTGGCAGGAAAAGCGTCGCTCCTGTGGCTGAAAGGAACGAAGGAGTGTTTGCAAACATCGGATTAGATTTGGTTTGATAGCGGAAAAACAGATTTGACTCGATAATTAATTTAACTTTTGTGGCGGCGGTGTGTCCTGCTGTCATGCTTTTAAATCAGATCAACATCACAAAGGAACTTAATGGCTGTATGCTGTGGGTAGTTATAAATGATCGGAGCGATTATCTCTTCCTGACAGCTCATTGTTGCTCACTGCACACCAAAGACGGCGTGTGACAGTGTGCGTGCATGCGCGCGTGCACGTGCGCTTGTCAGAGAGAGAGAGAGGAGACTGTGTGTGTGTGTCACCTTGCAATTAGAAGTGAAGGGAGCGATTTTTGTGGACTCACTTGAAGGAGTTAATACTAATTAATGGCAAGTCAATCAAGCAGGGAAGCATTAGGCATGATCAGAGAGAGCGTGGGGGGACCCCACAGCGAGTCGACCTCGGGCCCAAATCAAACTCTGATTCAATTATAAATGAACTGGAAATGAAAAGATAACTCAAGGACACATTTACATCATTTGATGTTCAAGTGGAAATTAATTTAGTGTCCTGTTTTTCAGATTCAGTTCAAAGACTTGGAAGATAGTGGTTTGTTTTTAATGTTATCTCTGGCAAAAGCCACACATAATGAATCAAACTCATATCCAGTCTACTGGTATCAGATAGATTCAAACGAACTTGAAAGAATCACTGTTTCTTTGTTTTTTTTCTTCCTTTTTTGCTCTTTCAGTCACTGCACAAACAGAGGTCTTAATTTCTTTGATTCTTTATTGATTTTCAGCCAAAAAGGCTACATTGCTAAACTTCCATCCAGTCTCCTCCACCGTGGTGTGAAACTCGCCTCGAACGCCGCTGCCAAGCGTGGCTGCATCTGTTTGATCAGGACTCTTTCAGCATTGGCAGGCAGTCTGTGCTGCTCGCTTCCACGTAGAGGGGGCAGTCCATTATATGAACTTTGGGCTAATATAATACGCTTGCATGCTTCACTTGATCATCTCTAAACAGGAGTGTTTCCCCCCGCTGACCGGTCAAACTGTTCCCATGCAGAATGTTCAGAGGCAGACCCAGGTGTCCACATTTCATGGGTTAGCAAAGAGCGAGGATTGTTGTCAGCTGCTGAAGCCAAAGCTTTGTTGTTTGTTTTGTGTGTAAGAAGGGATTCAGCTGGTGTCCTTCTCTGCCACAAAATAAGAGATGCCACGACACTTTGTTCTAATTAAGACAGGATAAATCCTCCCTCTGTTTCTGTCTCTCTCGCTCCCTCTTTGATTTCAGTTTCTCCCCTCACCCTCCCTCTCTCTCCCTGCCTCGCTCCTTTCTTTCTCGCTCTCCTCTCTCTTAGAATTACATCTTATTTTCTCCTTTTCACTCGGTTTCTCCCCCTCCTCCTCCCTTTTGTCTCTCTCATTCTCTTTCCTCTCTGTGGGACGCCTCTTGCTGTGCTTCTGGTGCTGTTTGTGTCTCACAGCATTTTTGGAACATGCCTCTATGTGGGTGTCTGGAGGAGGTTTCCCTGCTGTGAGTGTGTATTTGTGTGCATGCGGTGATTGTGACAGAGAGAAAGTGTGTGTGTTAAGTGTGTGCGTCAGTGCATTCAGACGGGCGATGAGGGCCCCATCCCGGGATGTTGCTGATGTTACTTTGCATCAGTGACAATGTTCTGGTCTCGTTCCACATCTGTTGTACCTGCAACCACATTACCACTGAATCATTTTGTCTCTCCCTGCTCTCTGCTCCAGCTCACTTGCTGACAGATGGACCTTCCTTATGGCTCTTGTTTTCTTTTTTTATCACCCTATGTTGCTTCCAGGGGCCCTCGCCATCCAATAAACACCTAAAAGCTGCAAAATCGCTGCAATCTATGTGTGAATCCCATTGATATTGTTTGTGGAGGATTGGAGAGACAAAGCACTCTTATATTGCTGAAGTCAGTGGTATTGGCCCTCGAGGAAATGAAGTTTTATGGTGCTAACTGCAGCTTGGCAGACATGTTTATTATGCACAGACATTTACTGGAGCTGTAATTTAGGTGCTTGTTATTGAGATGATATTTATGATAATTTGGAGGCATAAACTAGACCTAGTTTGCAAAAGAAAAGAAGACAAGTAAGTTCAATGCATCAAATATTCAGCATTATTAAAATGGTATTGCTCTGTGTGGAGCAAAACTGAATTGTATTTGTGACAGATTTATTATGCATTTTTTGTGCTTTTTTTTTCTTTTCCCTGTCTGTTCTGTTTCTGGTTTAAGTATATCCTTGAGCTGCTGCTCAGTGAAGCAGACAGCTGAAAGGAGATAGGTAGCTTCTTTTTTTATGTCCAGTGACACACTGCCAAAGTGACCTGTGGTCTCTTTTTTTTGAAAGCCTGTAATAGATTTGCAAATTGAGCATATGCTCCAAAGCCTGATTATTAGCTGGTTGATATCTTTCTGCTCCAGTGGATCAAATCTACTGAGTAATTCTGACATTAATCAACAGGAAAGCATTCCTGAGTTAAACCTCATATTGCTGTATGTGGCCGGGAAACAAGAAAAAAAAAAAAAAGTCTCAAATGTGGCCTCTGTCTGACATGACAGCTCTGCTTCTACAGCCTGTTCCCGGAGTCTTTGTTTGCTGAGTCCTTATGGCCCTGCTGGTTGCTATGAGAGATAAAACAACAGGAGCAGATGGCTCCTGGAGGTTTGGTGTCACAGCAGGTGAAGCTAAAAGATGCACACATGCAGCAGTTTAATAACAGGGTGGCCTCCCGTTCCGCCTCACTGCTTTCCCTCTCCTTCCCAATATCAGCCGCAGATCTGGGTGCAATCTCTGCTAAGTATATTCTTATAAGGAGTGCGTCCTGCTTAAGGGACTGACCAGTTGATCAAAGACTGGAGAGAGGCCCCTGATCTCATCAGAGCTTAATCATCCAACCCTCTAATAGTGCCCCCTTTGCAATTTCTTGTGAGATTACCTATCATTTCATACATACTCCACTCTATTCTGATTCATGTCTCCCAGGTGGCCTCATGCTGCACACTGAGCTTATAAAAACTCCTGCAGTATATATTGTGTTTTCTACACACTGTTGGGTATAACCTACTTTTTTGCTCACCTGCTTCCTAAAAATGTGGATTTTTTTAAAAAACATTTTATTACATTTTATATTACTACACATTGTTTCCCTCTGTACACGGATGATCTCCACACCAATAAAATACTTTACAGCCTCAAGAGTCGAGGTTCA
This sequence comes from Archocentrus centrarchus, assembly GCF_007364275.1. NCBI lineage: Eukaryota > Metazoa > Chordata > Actinopteri > Cichliformes > Cichlidae > Archocentrus > Archocentrus centrarchus. The sequence continues at coordinate 30,781,940 of NC_044350.1, read as the reverse complement.
AAGTGACATCCAAGATGTGTCATATTCCTTTTAAAAATCGTATGTGTGTACTTGGTTATTACTTCTGGACCTTAAATTTCCCATGACATCATGTCCATCCTCTCCACTTTATCCTAAATATAGCTACATAAATAACCAAAATATAGGCCCCAGAGCGGATATGATGAACGTTATTTGTCATTTGATATGATGGAGCAAATAATAAAGCATTTAATTGGCTTTTGTTTATTGTTTAAGTGGAAAATTTTGGTCCATCAAAGAATAAAATCTATAAAGACAGCCATCAGTCTTTTTATTTTTACTCTGCTGCTCACAGCAGTGTTGGATTTTTTTTAAAGGACTCATTTCTAACACTGTTTCTAAATAAAATAAAAACTCCCTGATATTATCTGACAGTCTGTTAGACAGTCACTCCTAAGGGTGCATCAGGCGTCCCAGTGTTTACATTTGTTAAAGTCTTTTCATAAAAATCAAACATTTCCATGTAAGAAAATGCCTGTATCTAGGCAACTTTCCTTTTAACATTTGCAATTAAAATAGGTTCTCTAATTTACTGTAAAAGACCATAAAAACATGGTTGCCTGGTAAGACTGTGAAGCTGTTCATTTTTGACTCTGGACCAAAAAAAAAAAAAAAATGTAGCAGTGCACCAACAAAGCCAGAGCCAGACACTGCAGGGTAGCTGACATGGATGTAAACAATATGGGATTTAAAGCAGTTCAAAGAAAATTGAAAACATAATAAGTTTTATTGAGAACCAGAAGATAAGAGCAATCAGAGCACTGAGATTTAAAAAAAAAAAAGGTATATATCAAAAATAACCAAAAGTGCCAGAATGATGGCAGAAATTGTTGAACCCCCTCAGTGCGGTTAAAAGTGTAATTAAATAGGTTTTCAGAGCCTTTCATTCTTTCAACTACAAGTTATCTCATAGAAGCCATGAAAGCTAACACCCAGCCATAATTTGCTTCTTTAAATGTTGCCATTCAAGTGGCAGATTAGCTCACTGCGCAATGAAAGTTGTCAGGCCACTCATTCAGTCTGCCATCACCTCAGTAGCAGAGGCCCTGCTGTGCCCTACCTACAACACTCAGGCTGGTATAATACAAGTTCTGGCAAGAGGCTGTGTTGTTCATGAAGACTGTTTATCACACACAAGAGACTGTGCTTAAAATGTGGAATGCCACCCAGAGTGCTCCATTATCATCCCCATCCTGTGTCTCCTCAAAGGGCCACCTGTTAGCAGCACATGAAAGTATGAGAGGAGAAAACAGGGAACTGGTGTGCTGAGATACATGGCCTCCCTCCTCCACCGCCTGCTTTCCCTTTCACATAACACATCTATGAAGACCTTAGTTTGGATGGGGCGCCTTCTGCTTCTGTGGAGGTGTAACAGTTTTGTTTCTTCAGTTTTTTGTGCTGTATATAAATATATATATATATATATATATATATATATATATATATATATATATATATATATATATATATATATATATATATATATATATATATATATATATATATATATATATATATATATTTTTTTTTTTTTTTTTTTAATTCCTTTCAGAGTTTCTCCCTTTATCTCCAGTTCAGGTGATTTTGTTATTTCTTATTCCGCAAGCAATGTGAGTGTTTATCCTAAATTAGACATGTAGATATAGATATGAAATAAATGCATTTATCTTTCAGTGCCTGTCACTGAAGAGTCAGCAGGATTGATGTAAAGAAATATTTCAAAATCTTGATTCATTTGTGTCTTTGAGCCAGGGTTTTGTGTTTTGGTGGAGTCACGGTTTGTTTTTGAGAAAGTATTTACGTCCAAGCTTTGGAGTCTTCTGTTAGTGGTTTGATCTCATGTCCCCCTGTGCTTATGAGGCTTTGTTATTTTGTGCCTTATTCCCTTGCTTAGCTGTGTTGATTAAAGGTTTGTTAGTTCCCGTTTGTATTCTCATTCTGCTCCCTCAGTCTTGTCTCTGTGTTTGTCTCTATATCAAGTTTGTATGTGTGAGTTTGTCTCTCACTTCCTTTGGTTTTACTTTGATGGACTTTTGTCTCTTGTGCTTGTATCTAGTTTACTTCCCTTGTCTTGCTATTCCTGATTTCTTCCCACCTGTGTCTCCCCCCTTCATTACCTGGTGTGTATTTACCTCCCCCCTTGTCCTTTTTTATGTAAGTAAGTAAGTAAAGTTTATTTCTAGAGCGCTTTACAAGAACAAAGTTCACAAAGAGCTTTAAAAACATAATAAAATGGCACAGTTAAAATGGAATAGTGGAATTAAATAAAAGCCAACCTGCACAAATGGGTCTTCAATTTCTTTTTAAAAAATGTCAACAGAGTCTCCAGATCTTAAATCCAGTGGGAGTGAATTCCACAACTTAGGGGCCACAACCTCACTTAGGGTCCTCCTGGTATATAAAATATAAAATATAAAACTGCATGTATGTGCACATACATGCAGGTGACCTAACTAAAATCAAATGAGCGGCTCACAGATTTCACATCAGATCACTATGGCAGCTCATTTGCAGAATTTCTCTTATAATATGAATAGAAACCTTTTTCAGCTCTAAATAATTAATGTAGTTGCTGAATCTGTCTTCAGTTTCAGCGGCGCCGATGGATTTGTTTTTTCTAGTGAAGACAACAAGTTTATGCAAATGAGAAGCGGTGAATTTGATGTCTCACCTGGTGCAAGAGGAAGGTACCAGAATGCATTGTGAAGCTGATTACATAGACCGTATACAAGACTCAGTGATGGTTTTGTGAGCATCATTCCTGGCAGGAAGGCACCTTTCCCAAAATGCTAAGCCATTATTTTGATAAATGTGTGCTGAGGACTTTGGAGATGTAATCCCTTACACAATCCTCTCGTTTCACTGCCTTCCACCTCAGTTAACTTTAAACGTTTTGTTTGTTTTCCCTTCTAAATCACCCCTTTGGCCAGATAAGATCCAGGCCACTTGACACCAGCATCAATTCATGTGTCAAATAGACAGAGTGCACACCCAGCTAAACACTATATATGTGTGCGACACGGCCGATTACCCTCCCCTTCGACGCTCTGAAGGCCCGTTTGACGATAAAGGTCTCACCTCAGTGGCCAGCCTCACACTCTTGTTTGCAAATTGCACAACTGATCGAACTCCCAGAGGCCAACAGATGCCGTCTGCCTCTAAATCCCCCCCACCCCCGGCGTGATGCCGGCACTTACAATGCGAACATCCCCTGACATCACCAGCATCCTCTCCACCGCGCTCACCCACACAACCTGGCGCCTGTGTGCTGTTTTTAGAAACAGCTAAAATACCGACTTTAAAACCAGGGGTGTGCTTTTTCAGCTTCACGCGTGTGTGTCACTGTGATAAAAGAACTGAGACCTTATCAACCCCCCCAAACTCCACCTCAGAGACACACACACAGCACATGTGCCTACCATCAGCAACAGCTCAATACTTTCTCTCATTGATTTTCTATATGCCCTGCACTGCTGTTTGTCTTTTAACACAAAGGAGTCACCTGTCAGAGCACCATAATGGCATTTTGTATGTCTGTGGCAATTGTGTTAGCCTATTTAAGTGGAGGAGAAAAGAAACCATACCATGTTTAGAAATAACAATATAGCCTATAGACTTGTATGATATGCCATGAGTTGTTATTGTCATTGTTTTGGTATCTAATTGATAGCGAGATAGTTTGCAGAGCATGCAGGAAGCAGGACACAGGAGTCTCTGGAGCTTGAAAAAGGCGACTGGACTTCTTTTTGTTTCTTGAAGACGTTTCACCTCTCATCCGAAAGGCTTCTTCAGTTCTCAACCAAATGGTGGAGAGACCCAGGTATTTAAACCCCTGTGGGCGTAGTCCCCTGGAGGTGGTTATGACCCTCTATTGATCATGTGCTTGAACACATGTGCCCAGGTGTGAAGGGGGCGTGGGTCATATTTAATCAGTGGTTTCAGTTGAAACCAACTTAGGACTCCGCTCCATTGTTTCCTGTGGCCTATTGAGGTCACTGGAACAAAGGTGTGAATGGGGGTTGAGACGTCTGGGAAGGGAGCTCAGGACAGCACTGTAAGCGGGGGAAAGTTGGTGACGTAATCCACCTCCTCTGTTCAATGATGGTTGTTCACAGTGGACATAGATGGCTTCTTTCACTCCTCTTTCAAACCATCTGTTTTCCCTGTCCAAAATGTGGACATTGGCATCCTCAAAAGAGTGCCCTTTTTCCTTCAGATGCAGATGTACTGCTGAATCTTGTCCTGTCGAGGTGGCTCTTCTATGTTGTGCCATTCGTTTGTGAAGAGGCTGTTTGGTTTCACCAATGTAGAGGTCCGAGCACTCTTCACTGCACTGAACAGCATACACTACATCGCTGATCAGGATGCAGGATGTGAATTACCTGTGCTATTCTCACACTGGCAGAAATCCCAACAAGCGAATATCACACAGGCCGTTGAAGCTGGCAGGGTAAAGGCTGCTTAGTGTCCCACCCGACTGTGCTGGACATCTGTACTCTTACATGCACACCTGTCATGTAATGTCTAAAAAGGTCCAGGGGTGCAGTGAATGTATGAAATCAGCTTCACGCAGCTGTTTTACATCAGAGCTACAGAAAACAAAAAGATTTTTATATTTCTGTAATCACTGAATATAAATCACGTCTTCAACTAAATATGCTAATGTACAATTGAAATTGAGCCTCACTGCAGTCAATGTTGGGATGATATGATGGGGAAAAGAAAAAAAAAACATGAGTTCTTTTTGAGTTTACTTTTTTAAGACAAAGCACCATTTCATTCACATTTGGATGAAGTGCCAGTGCAGATACAAAGAACCTCATATTTCAGTTCAGTCACACCTCACACGTGTGTTGACTTTTGTATGGTTGGAGAGCTCTTCAGACCACTGAATAGGCAGTGATGAAGAATGTGCACACTGCAGCATCTCATAATGAGTACAGCATAGAGGTACTTGAATGAATTAAAAGAACAAGCTTATGCACATCTCTCTGTCGTCTCTTCAAATCCACCGAGATAAATGTTTGTGCTTGAGAGGCTGACAGTGAAGTAGTCTCAATTTTGGGGGTGATGAATACAGCAGAGTAAAGTACACATTAAGGACCCGTGGTCTCCAACTTCTTCACAAAAAGGCAGTCAGTCAGAGCTAAATGAGGGATGCCCCCTTTGAAGGAAGTTGCATTTATTATGTATCTGATATTTTTCCAGAGAGATATGCCACTGAAGGAAATGATGATTGTTAAGGAAAATTTATAGGACATTGAAAAGGCCATAACTGATCAGAGATGAAGCTAACATAGATCTTAATCAAAACCTCAAATATCAACTTTACAGTGGTGAAAGATGGAAAGCCTGTGGAAAGGATAAGTGGAAGAAAATGGATGGATGGACAGATAGATATTTCTTTTAGGGATGATAAAAATTATATAATAGAGTGCTGAAATATAGACAATGAGTATTTGATACTGAAAACTAATTCAATTTATTTTTAAAATGTAAGCTAAATGTAACTTTTAGATTTTTGTGAAAAATCTGATGAAATCTGAATTCGCCGCAGAATACGGGATGGGCAGCACTGAGAAATATTTCCTCTTCCCAGCAGGTGGCATTGTGCTGGACAGACGATGGCTCTCTCCTGGAGTCTGTTGCTGCTGTTTGCCGCCCTGTCGCTGTCACACAGCGCTGAGCATGGAGTTCCTCATGGCAAGAGGAGGCAGGCGCAGACCTCAGCAGGTGGCAGCAATGCCCTACAGTACCCCTCGCAAGGTCTACAGGGCCACGGTTACAGCAGGAACCGCAGAGGGCATGGCAGCCAGGGGGCCCGGGGTGCCAAAGGTGGAGCTGGGCTGCTCTCCCACAGGCCTCTGCACCCCTTAGCTAGACCTGAGGATGATGGGACAGGCCTGGAAGGTCTCAGCCCAGTGAGACTGGAGATGGGGCCGGGCAGGGACAGAGTTCGAATGAGTGTGAAGAGTTCATCCCAGGTCCAGGAGAACCAGCTTGTAGGAACACGCAAGGAGAGAGGGCATGGACATGGAAATGGAAATGGACATGGGCACCATTCTGAGCACAGGAGACAAGGGAGCAGGCGTGACAAGGGGCGACACAGAAAAGGTGAGCTTACCATAAACCCAGACATACACTTGTGGTAAGACGTTTGCATACATTCATCACGGGCATGAATGTCATGGTAATTTGGGGCTTTTAATGATTTCTTTGAACTGTTCCTTTTCCAGGGTGCAATGATTGTACAGCATAGATAATGAATGACATTAAAAAACAAGGTTTGGGTACAAGATTCTCTCAAATACACACAGGGTCAAAAGTCTGCATACAGACTTAAATATATAAACTTAGCACAAAAATTAAGGAAATTTGTGTTTGGTTGATTATTTCTTTGTTGTAACGATGCTTCTTATACTGTTGGAAAGCCTGTTTATTTCCCCTTAAATGGTGCCAAATCTGTGAGGAAAATGAGGATTGAGCAGAAGAGTTGAGTGTGTGCGTTGCGCCTGTGAAAAACTTGCCAAATCTTCTCTGCCAGTGCCAAACAGCTCATTCTGATAACAACTCGTTTTAAGCTTCTGGTACCCCAGGTGCTAACAATCAGACTTGTCATCATTTGAAGCAATTTCAGTGCAGAGATATCGAGATGATATTCTGCAAACAGTGGCAATCCCATGTCTCCACAGTCTGGGACCAAATTCTATCTTCCAAGATGACATTCACCCACAAAGTGGGGTTTGTCAGAGATTATCTCCAGAATAGTCCTCCAGTGGACTATGCTTAAAACCCGGGTCTGTGCCAGAAAACCAATGAATTTAAATGAACTCCACCTATTCTGTCAAGAAGAGTGATCAAATACCCAGCCAGATGTTTGCTACCAAAAGTGCCTATCATGCCCATGATGAGTGGATGGAAACTTGTGACCACAACACTACACATGCCTTCAATTCAGTTCAATTTTATTTGTATGGCACCAAAGTACAACATCAGTCACCTTAAGGCACTTTATACTGTAAGGCAAAGACCCTACAATACTACAGAGAAAACCCAACAGTCAGACGACCCCCTATGAGCAAGCATTTGGCAACAGTGGGAAGGAAAAACTCCCTTTTAACAGGAAGAAACCTCCAGCAGAACCAGGCTCAGGGAGGGGCAGTCATCTGCTGTGACTGGTTGGGGCTGAGGGGAGAGAGACAGGACAAAAGACATGCTGTGGAAGAGAGCCAGAGATTAAAAATAACCAATGATTAAATGCAGAGTGGAGTATAAACAGAGTGAAGAAGAAACCCCAGCAGCCTAGGCCTATTGCAGCATAACTTAGGGAGGGTTCAGGGTCACCCGATCCAGTCCTAACTATCAGCTTTATCAAAAAGGAAGGTTTTAAGCCTAATCTTAAAAATAGAGAGGGTTTCTGTCTCCTGAATCCAAGCTGGGAGCTGGTTCAACAGTAGAGGGGCCTGAAAGCTGAAGGCTCTGCCTCCCATTCTACTCTTAAGTATACTAGGAACCACAAGTAAGCCAGCAGTCTGAGAGTGAAGTGCTCTGTTGGGGTGATATGATACTGTGAGGTCTTTAAGATAAGATGGCGCTTGATTATTCAAGACCTTGTATACATCAGACTCTCCTCTTATTATCCTTGATTGCAAGGGTTTCCAGCACTGGTCAAACAACAAGAAACTTGACATGGACGACATGCAGTCACAGCAGGAAAATAAAGTTGAATGACAAATGAACTTAAGCTGCTTTAGTATCGTGGTCTGATATTGTTGTATACTAATGCACTGACTTGGAACCTTGGAAGGAACAAAGTCATTGTAAATGTTTCTAGTAATATTGCTAATATATATATATATATATATATATATATATATATATATATATATATATATATATATATATATATATATATATATATATATATATTTAACTTTAATGAGTCAAAATCTTTGTGTTGGTCATGTCTCAGGGACACCAAAAACAAGCAGAGGACTTTTTGTTTAAAGTATCCTTGCTGTGAAGGTTGGGCACGGTGTTGACTGGTATTCTCTCCATGGTGTTCAATAGAACAATTGCTCTCACCTTACATTAGAAACCACTGTTACATGTCATAATGCTGTACAAATCGGTCAGTTTGATCAAGTGGACAGCTTTAGAGGTCTGGACCTGGACAAATCTATTTGGCTTTGAACCTAAATGAATAACAATTACATTTGGAAAGTTTTGTAAATATGACATAATGTGACATAATACATTGCTTTCAGATATTAAGATGAAATCTATGGCATGACAGATTAAAAACAAAAACACTCATTTACCACTTATGTCTCTAGGTGAATTCAGGTTTTTGGTGTGGTGTTTGCAGAATTCAAAACTACGCTCTGTATAACAACAGGAACATTTCATCTCAGAGACATCGTCCCGGCCACTGTAGACAGCCCACAGATGAACCTGAGAAGCATTTTTATTGGACTTGATGCAGAATAAATGCTACTTTATGGAAACTGGAGAATTAGCCAAAACCTCCTTTGTGGAAAGAAGTGTTAATATTGGTTTTGTTTTTAAGTGACATTCCTGTGCTTTTTGCACTACAAATAAAATTCCATTCACTTTCACTGTAATACTGTTGAGGCACAATTTCCAAAGACAGATATCTAAAAAAAAAGAGAGAAAAAAATCAGGTCAAATATAGCTAAACTCCTTTGGTTTGATGAAACAATCTCACAGTCAGTCTAGTAATTTTCAGCATCAATATGGCTTATTTACATTTTAAAAATTGCAGCAGACCCTGTCAACATTTGTTTGAAAAATTAAAATATATCTCTATATATCTGTGCATACATTTTACTGTCCAGGGTTTTCTTCAGGGCTGAGCTCCGCATTGAAGGACAGAGATCTATTCGAGGATCCACTCTCCTCCTCTGCTTCTTCCACCTCCCCCTCTCTTAGCGTGACCCCACCCAGTGAACCCCCTTCCCCCATCATTGGTGTCTTTGGCTCCGGCTCCTCTACGGTTACCACAGTGATGAACGAGCATCCCCCAACGCTGTCCCCGGCCTCAACCAAACCCCAGGTAACCAACGAAACTGGAGTGCTTGTTAAAGGCTGGGTGTGCTGTGCCTCAGTGTGATTTCAGTGTGTGGTGGAAATAGAGTGAAAATGGGCCCCATTACAGCCGTTATGCTGCCACAAGCCTCATAGCTCATCTTAGAAATGGCGCTCTCTCTATAGCGTGGACCCGAAAGTGCTCCTTGTGAAAAATGTCCTCCAGCAGACCAAACTGGCTGCCTTTTGGTCACAGTGCGAATGATAGTTATGACCTGTTCTGTATATTAAAACTGCACCTCTGGAACCCAAAATCACACAGTTCAGAGTCCAGCAGCACATTTACTGTAACTACCCTCCAATTTCTTTATTAAAAAACCACCTCAGGACAAAATCTGTGGGAGCAGAGAGTCCCTTTTTTTTGTGTCTGGCTGGGCATATGTCATGAAAGAAATCTGCAGGGATTATGAGGAATCACTCACCACCTGTCAAACCCACCCAGCATGATGCTTAAATAGCATTCATGATGGAAAAAAAAAAAAATATTTTCCCGAGACTCCATACTTAAAACTGTTTGCCACATTTGCCACAACTGCTGTAAACACCTAAGATTTTAACCAGTGGAGTTGCTGGACAAAAACCCGAAGGTTAGGTAACGCTGAGCTGTTGTAGAAAATTAAAGACGTTTTGTGTTTCTTTTAAAATGGCTCTTTAGCACTCGCGGTCCCTCATTAAGTTGTGGGTGCACACTTGAGACCTTTTTCAAACCATTAGTAAACGTTTCTTTCAGCCACGACCCTTCCACAACCTTAACTGCATGTTTACTACTAAAGGCCTTGAAACCTTCAACTTTCCCAAACCTACAAGTTGCATTTGTGCCAAAATCCAACCAGCCTTAACATTGTGTTGTCCCTTAAAAAGGGTTATTAGGTAGAGGTCTGCTTTTAGTGCTGTTTCTTTGCAGGCAAAATAATGCAAAATTGCCTGACTGATTTCCATTTAATGTGGTGGAGCACAGGCAAAGGAAGACCCAATCCATTTTGAGTATCCCCTTCTTTAAAACTACACGGTGGGCACTGGCCTCGGCAGAGTTCTTTATTTTTACATAGCAATTTTAACACTTATAAGTTTAAAATAAACATTGATTTTGGATAAGAATTGTGTGTTTGTCATGTTTGTACATTCAGCCCACAGGGGGCTTCATTTATTAAAGTTTTCTTAATCCTAAAATCGCTCCTGATGGTGTGCTTATGTTTGTCTCATGAAAGATGCTAAGCATAAAAAAAACCTTGCTTAATCAGGTTCTAAGAATCTCATTTGCAACTTATATATAACCTCAAACAAGGCTGTAGATAAGAAGACAGTATGCCTTAGGATTTCTCTTTTAATAATGCCGAGACGAATGATGGTTTAGTCAGGAATGGAATGAAAGAGAAAGGCAAACTTTTTTGGATATTATGGCGATAATAGAGGTGATTCTGCACTGTGATTGTTAACAAAGCTTGTGCAACTCTGGAGCGGTCACTGCACAGAACGAGGTAAATCAGAAAGGCAGAACTGTAAAAATCGTCCCAGATTTACATCAAATCTAGACTTTAAAAAAAATTTCCACACGGTTTTCAGCTTAAAGTAATTCTTATCAGTGAGATCCCTGATGTTTTGTTGCCTTATAAAAACCGCATCCTAATTTAACTGTTTATTTTCAGAGATGAAAATCATTCTTATTCAATAGGTCACTCTTCTTCTTAGGTCATCAAACAAACAACTAGTGCAAAAGGCAAATCTAATTTACATTTAACTTTTCAGCATCTGGCTCAGTTTCTACAATGAGACTACCATGGTAACGATGAGTGAGAATAGGAATGAAGATGCTTGTGTAAGACACCAGGACACAGGCGAGATGAATTAGTGGCAAAGACACAAACAAATATTTGCAGGAATGGTGAGGCTATTTTCCAGGGGAAAATCTTTCAAAATAAAACAGGATGAGAGGACAATTCACGAATGCACGAAGAGACAAGAATGGGGAAGGCAAAGTAAACAAGGAAAAGCATGACACATGGAAAACACAAAGGAAAAAAAGGAACCAAAGAAAACCTTTTGGAGCAGAAATCGTGGCACCGTCTACTTCTTAGTCTGAGTTTCTGAGACCCCAGGAGAGGGTGCATGTCAGTCCTCTGACAGCTGTCAAATATTATTGGATCAAAGCGGAAAAAATACTTAGCCTCCTCTGAACCCAGATTCAGTGATAGAGGACGGCGGGAGGCTTCTTAATTAATGTTCGATCTTATGCTGATGGTTTAATGAGCAGTTGAGGAGAAGCAGGTACCCCCCACCCCCACCCCCACCCTGCAATTAATCAGATTGTTATTTCCACAGGCACATTTCCTGAGGGTAAAAGGACACAATTTGGATTTGTTTCCAAGACAAGCTCTTTTTGGATAGATCAAGTATTCCTCGTGAGATATCGCAAAGTCCTGCTGACTTAATTATACTGTGTAACATTTCTGTTTTGTTTCACCTCTCTGAGGAGAACGGCAATAACTGTGTTTTCATTACTTTTTAGTGGTGTCTTAGCTATTCACCAAGAAGATTTTTTTTTTTTTTTTTTTGTAGCCGTGTGTCCTTAAAAATCGTCTGGATGAGTAAAGGACAAAAGAAGAAACTATCTGTCACAGATGAACAGTATCTGAAAGTCATGTGCTTAGGAAATCCAGCAGAGGACCTAAGAGATCTGGACCTTCAGTTGATCCATTTACTGTTTGCCAAATTCTCATCAGAAATGGTCTCTGTGGAAGACTCGCTGTTAAGAAGCATTCTTAAGGAAGGGAAACAGGGAGAAGGCTGAAGCAGGTGAATGAACGCTATACCACCCAAAAAGTGTCTAATTGGCATGACATTCATCCCAAACAGACCACACAGAGCACACCTGGATAGAAAAAACCCACAGTGGAACACTATTAGTCATGGATTGGCCTCCCCAGAGCCTGGACCTCAGTATTATTGAAGCATTTTAGGATCATCTTGACAGAGAATGAAACAAAAGAAAGGCAGGCAACATCCAAAGAGCTTTGAATTCCTGAAGACAACTCAAAGAAATGACAAGAAAACTTGCCTAAGAGAGTTCAGGCTGTGCAAGCTCTTGTGCAATTGTAGAAACTCTGTTGTTGCCTTACATACTGTATTTCCATGCATGTTTCGACATACTTCAATAAATCACCACACCTATTTCCCATTCTCCCGACAAAATATAAAGAAATGAGGGGTGCCTCAAGACTTTTGTGTAGTGTTGTGTATGAAATGTATTTATTTTGGTGCAGAATGTGTGCACTTAATTCAAACTGATGGCCTCCTGTGAGCATTAAATAATGACTTAACATATATGGCTATTTCTTCATAGTGTATAATGCTTCTGAATGACGTGCTATGAGATACAGCTGCAGTCAGATGAAGTCAAGTTTTGACTTCTTGGTGACCATCAGACGCTCATCTACATAGCAGCATGTTACTGAAGCAGGATAAATTTATGGCACTTTTATATAAACTAGGATCAGTTACAAGGTATCCAGCTACTGATTTGAACATACTCAAGTAACAAGAAGAATTACACACAGAAAAATAAGTGTGTGTACATAATCATGACTATTAGAAAATGAAAGTGAATTATTGCATATTAGTAGAGTAGTCAGACTGGAGTTGCCACTATTTCATCACTGTGTAGTCTTCTAGCATTTGATGTTATTTTTACTATTTTTTTAACCTGTAGCACCCCAAAGTTAAATGTCCTATTAGGAGCCTCAGAGTGCTATGATTATATGGCACACATTATGTAGTACCAAATGTCCTTCACTAGATGTTTTGACCATTCTTTGAGAGTCATAAAGTTTAGCGTTATTGCATCATATGGTTTTACCTCGGATCATAATGCAAGAGAACAGACAGGACAGCATTCAACATAATTTGTTTTATTGTAGGGTCTTTACCCACAATACAAAGCGCCTTGAGGCGACAGTTTGTTGTGATTTGGCGCTATATAAATAAAATTGAATTGAATTGAATTGAATAATAGATAAAATCATTGAAAATAAGTAAAGATTCACAAAATAAAGACATGGGAACACAAAATTATTTGTCCTGCAGGTAATGGAAGAGAAGTTACTTTTGCGTTCTCCCACCAAATATAATAACACAATGTCTTTTTGATGATGAGGGGATGGAAGAAAGAAAGAAAGAGCTTTATTTGTCACATACATATACATGCAGTGAGATTCAGTCTCTGCATTTAACCCATCACACCTGGGGGTGGGGGGGGCTTGCTCGGGGACCCACAGCGATGCCAGCCCAAGGATTTGAACCAGGGTCCTCTCAGTGATGAACCCTCTTCTTCTCCCCTAGTCCACCACTCCCCAAAAGCTCCTATTTTTCACTGATTTCTAAAGTTGAGCATTAAACATTAATCTATCAAGTAAAATAACAGACGACAGTCGCACACAGCAGTTACATGTGGGACTTCAGGTGGCGTGACCGGCCTTACAAGGTATAATTCTAGATACGGGATTTACTTGAGCCATCTGACTATATACAGTGATATAATGAAGATAAAAGAATAGCATGATAAATTGACACATGTTTCTGTGTTTTTTAATACATAGGTGAACAAGCACAGTAGGCCTGGCTACGGTTTTGCTAGTAATAATAATAACAATGTTGCAGTTTATTATTATTATTATATAGTTATAATTATTAGACAAAACATTTTGGTTTATTTCACTTAAACATCCACCTCACATCATATGGCTGTCTGCTGGCTGTCTGCACTGACTAGAAAAGAAAAGGCATGTGTGCATGCAAGTGTTAAACTACATGTGTGTAAACTGTTTGCATATTAACCACCCAAGTGCTGCGTGATGTGTTTTAGTATGCTTGTGTGTGGCCAGCCATGTTCTCTTTTACCAATCGATTGGTTTTTAAAGCTCTGCTGCTACCCCTGTTGTCTCTGTGGGGGTATTTTATAAATCAATGAAGCATCACTGCTGCTGGTCACAACACAGGTCCAATGAATTTCATTAAGAACAGCCTGAATAAATGTACCAGCAAAACACAGTGAGCAAATCAAAGCGCATTCATTTATTGCTGCAGTAGTTTAATTGAAATAACAAAGCATTCATCACAGAAGACAGAAATGCATTCTCCGCATATGCTGGATGATGTCAATATAGAAGTATTATTAATTACACATGTAGTGTACTTATCACAGCTGTGTTTAGATGCATAAATATAGCAGACAACATGCTGAAATGATTTAAAGATGGAATTAGGTGTTTAAAGATCAGGACGTTAGCACGTCTGAGTTGTCCTGTGTTGATTCCTTGCACTAAATATTAGTTAAATTAAAATAAAAATGTTTCCACTGCAATAAGGATAAAAATGTAAGGTGTAGCTTCAAGGTGCACTTTCATTTTCAGAGGTCTGGACGAGGGAAAGGCCAAGGAGAGGTGATGCCAACGCTGGACATGGCTCTCTTTGATTGGACAGATTATGAGGACATGAAACCAGTCGACACCTGGCCATCTTCCAGGAAGAAAGGTTAGTAATGTTACTTTAATTTAGGCAAGCATGTTTGATGAAAACAACAGACATTCAACTCAGATTATTCTCGTTTTATGTGATTAGTTCCATATATTTCAATGAATATGACCACACTAGCAGCTCTCTAAGGTCTCCCTGAGGCACAGTAATACTCAACATCTGAATATCCGTACTCACTATGACACTGTGTTTAACAGTTATAATGTTAGGAACAATCACAACATTAATTTCTTAGACGAAACATCAGGGGACGTAATCACTGAAATCTTACATATTCATCCTCTGGGCACGAGCCAAGTGTGACAAATCATTCAGTTGTTGTAGAGATTTATCTGCAGAAACGTCTCTATTGACACTCACGAGAAAAGCCCCATGCTGCACGGAGGATCGGTTCTCGGGCTCCTCTTGTTTCATCTGTACATGCTTCCTCCAAGTCACATCTTTCAAAACTAGAGTGGCTTATCATCGCTGTGATGACACCAAGATGTATTTAGTTATCTCAACAAACTACGGCTGTATTCCCTTCAATCAAACGGAAACAACACTGAGAACAAATAAGGCTGCACCGACCTCAATCTGTGAAACAAGTGTTTTGGGAAATTATGGATGAGGACCTTTTACTCACCACATTAAGACTGTAGCTAAAGCAGCTTTTTGGCACCTCAAAAATATAACTAACCTCGAATGCTTATTCATGTCTTTATCTCTTGTATCTCTCTCCTAAAAACCACTATCAGAGAGTCACAGCTAGTTTAAAATGCTGCTGCTAGAATTTTAACAATAACTAAGAAAAGAGACCATATCAGACCAATTCTCAGCTCTCATCAGCATTGGCTTCTGGTAAGATTTAGAATTGAATTCAAACTGAGTGGTTTGAGCCCTAAATATATATCTGATAGATTTATATGAGATCTGCAAGAGTCGGTCACCTGGTGGTGCCCAGATCTGGGATGCAATTCACTGCTGGAACCATGGAGGTCAGAGCTGCTCCAACTCCAACTATTATTTTATTATTATTTTTTTTAATAAAAAAGCTAAAAACATTAGTCATCACTGCTTTTAACCAATCAGCTAGCTGTACATTTTTATCCTGTTTAGCTGGACTTCTTTTTCTTGTTTTTTTGCTTGCTGATTGTTTTACTCCAGGTTATTCTCTTTTTTAAAAAAAAATCTATTCATAATCAATGTCATTTCTATTACATTTTTTTGTTTTAGTTTTCTCTTGTAAAGCACTTTGAATAACTGCAGTGTTTGAAAGCTGCTCTATAATGCTCTTGCCTTGCTTGCGGTTCCACAGAAATGTCAGGTGGATGTACATCATGATTTGAATTTATCCATGAGACCTTGAATAAAGTTAGAAACTCTCATGGCAATCTATTTAATAAGTGAAAAACCTTTTCTTGCTGTTGGCACTACAGAAAGGTTAGGTGATGCTCCGTTATCATTCTGATTCATCCAGGAGAGACTTTCAGTATCTGCATCAAATTTCATGGCAATCTGTCTGAGATGTTTAAGTCTGCACCAATGTGAAGAGATTGACTGATAGACCCAATATTGGCATCCCTAGAGACATGCTAAGATGGTCACAAGCTGCATTATTAACACTTTATTTAAATTATATTTAAAATTTAAACAACTTAAGGCTCAACTATGTGTAAATATAAATGCATTAAACATTGTAATACCAGTTTTTTAGGAAGCAAAGTAGCACTTACAGCTGAATTACTCCTTACTAGCAAGAGCAAGGCCAAAGGGTCATCACTGGAGGCCCTCACATCTAAAACAAATTTGCTGACAGTGTTTACTAGTGCCATGTTAAAAATGTGAAATAGTAACTAATCGAAAATATGTGAAATACCACACAAAAAGCAGGATTTTGTAGAAAGAAGAATAGCAGCAAGGGTGAAAGGGAAGGTTTACAAGATGGACGTGATGTATAGTTTGGAGATGTTGGGACTAACACAAAGACTGAGGCTGAGCTGGAGGTGACAGAGTTGAAGATGTTAAGATTTTCTTTGGGAGTGACCAAAATGGACAGGGTTAGAAATGCGTCCCTCAGATGGACAGCTCAGGTCGAGTGTTTTGGAGACGGGGTTGCAGAGGCAAGGCTGAGATGGTTTAGACATGTGCAGAGGGGGGCTAGAGGAAGGTTGGAGAAAGGATCCTGAATGTGGAGCTGCCAGGCAGGAGGAAAAGAGGAAGACCACAGAGAAGATTCACGGATGTGGTGCAGGAAGACATGCAGAGGGTTGGTGTGACAGAGGAGGATGGGATAGGGTGAGTTGGAGGCAGATGAGCCAGTGTGGCAACCTCTAAAGCAATCAGCCAAATACCACACAAAAAGCAGAATTGTGTTACTGCGTGACAAATCAACCAATCTGATTGGATGAGGATGCATATTGATCAACGTTTGGGGATCAAACTCCTGCTTAAACTTCTTGTTTTGCAGACAAGAGGCGGAGTAAGAACCTCAGCAGTGGAAATATGACTGCAGATGCTGATGCAATTGAGCCATGTGACCACCACCTGGACTGTCTACCAGGTCGGTATGAGCAAGAATCATAATTATCTTTCAGGACCGTAACGCGGTCTATTGCTGTATTATTAAATGTCGATGACTGTTAAATGTTGTTGTGTGTTTCTCGTGAACAAGGTTCTTGCTGCGACCTGAGGCAACATGAGTGTAAACCTCACAACAGAGGCCTCAACAACAAGTGCTACGACGACTGCATGTGTGAGGAAGGTGAGCTTTTTTAGTCACTACCAACATCATTAGGCACTTTAGCATCCATAGAAAAGTTAATAGCATCAGTTCATCTTTTCATGTGCAGTTGCGCATGTGGGTCGCTTCCCCCAAGTCTCACTGTTTAAATTAAGATTTTAAGTCTTTGACTGGTAACGGGCCCCTGGAGGGACTAAAAAATTGGCATCTCACTAACGCGGTAAACAGAAAACGTCCCAGCATTAATAAATTACGATTTTCAGGGTTTTATTAAATTGTTTTGAGTTTAGAGATGGATGGATGGATGGATGGATGGAGTTTAGAGATGTTTATTTCATACATCATGTGATGATGACGCAAATTCTTATAAATATTGAATGTGGTTAACTTAATGGCAAACACTTTCATAGTGGTAACTTATACCTCTTCAGCTACAATACCACAGCTCTTTATTCAATCCTAAAATAAAGTATCTCTACTAAATGTGAAACTACTGCCTCTGGTCACTGAAAAACATGCATTTCATATCATTTAAACACCCTATAACAGGGATCCTCAAATCCAGGCCTCGAGGTCCGGTGTCCTGCAGGTTTTAGATGTGTCTCTGCTTCAACACACCTGAGTCAAATATAGAAGTCATTAGCAGGACTCTGGAGAACTTGACTGCATACTGAGGAGGTAAATCAGCCATTTGACTCAGGTGTGTTGGATCAGGGACACATCTAAAAGCTGCAGGACACCGGACCTCGAGGCCTGGATTTGAGGATCCCTGCCCTATAAGATAACAGGTCACTTGTTACATTTCAGGATTTCGTTGTTATGCCAAATTTCACCGGAAACGACGCGTGACCAGGAGAAGGGGTCGTTGCGTGGTGCCAGAGTCGGTCAGCAGTGACCAAGGAGGTTTCATCACCATATGAGAGGGAAGAGGTGAAGGACAAGATGGCGGAAGAACATAGAGAATGACCCCCTGACCAGGGAGCCACACGACCCTGCTAAACTGACCAAGTACTTAGAGGTGATGACTTGCTGGTTTTTTTTATTTTTTTTATTTTTTAAATCAAACCCACAACATAAATCACCCCGATGCCAACATCTGGTCAGCTAATGCATAGTAGCAGGTGGCCAAAATGGAAATAACATTTCAATGTTGAATTGTGGGATACATTATGCAGCCTAATCCAGCAAATCACCAACTTTAAGCACACCTGTTTTAATTTAGTGTTGTTCATTCCTTGTGCATCCCTGCAGGAAGACGGGCTTTCCAAATTGCATTCATTCCACAGTCTCCAGGTTTTCTTTTGTTTTTAAATGTCTTTTTATTTGCCTTAAATTGGTTGAAAAGATTCGCTCATTGGGTGACACATCAGTGACACATGTTTGTAGGTCTCACACCCATTAGTTATTAATATTCACTGCCTTCATGGTTGCTGTTGATGTGGTTTAATTTTAGGCAAGAACAGATTTTGTAAGTTTTCATCATTTTGACCTGTTAAAAAATCATTTTTAGTATTGCTTTAAGATCTTTGGGGTCCCAGAATGGCAGCTTTTTCTGCTTCAAGACCTTTCAGACCAAGTTAAATAAAAACGATCACAAAAATTATAAAATGATCAGAAAAAACATTTTTATCTTCGGCTGTGCGAACAAGCGTGTCAGATTTAGTTGCCTGGTGTTCCAAACAACTGCTAAAAGTTAGTTTTTAAATATTATCTGAACTGGTCTGCTGTCCTGTGTTGTATATATGAATGTGTTTGAACTGCCAACACCTTTTTTTTTTTTTTTTAAATTGACACCACTGTTAAAATGTGCTTAATGATAGTAAGATAAACAAAATGCTTGTTTGACCTTCCATTTTACATGTCTATGTTTTATTTATTCAAAACACGTTCCTGCCTATTTTTATTTTTAACGATTAAACACTTAGTAGGATCTGAGCTGTGTGACGCAAACCTGCTTCTACACATCTACACACTGTTTGGCATTACCACGTCTATACTAACCTACGGTTTTCTATCCTTCAGGCGGTAACTTTATAGATGCTACTGCGTCATGAAGCACAAGAAGAATATTTCTAAATTTAATACCTCTATCATATATAATTTGAAAGTACAAATATATATCAATTTATTTTACATATTTGGGCAAGAAAACATTTTATCCGCTTTTAGACAGTCCCCAATCTTAAAAATTGACATTTGTTATTTGTTTTCTGAGTTTCAGTAAATAACTACTGTCTGTTTTATTTCTTTGCCAATAAGGTGCACAGTGTTAAAATACAAAGAAGAAAGTATTTTGATGCCTGTGAGCCTGCCATGAGATTTAAAAAGGTTTCCAGATTGCATGAAATAAATCATTAATCTATAAATGGTCTAGGTTTTTTAAATAACTGCTGCCACAGGAAATTTTCTCAAGTGTGGAGAATTTGAAGGAAAACCAACTGTCCAAGTACCTCAAAATGTAATCACAGGATGTTCAGGTAACTCTGTAACCATTTGTGCCAAAGAGCATCAGTCCACAATCTGAAAGATATTACGAATATAAAAATTAAAATGAGAGCAAAACAATTGTTGGTCAGGGTCCGTATATAGAGAAAGAAAAGGCCTTTGGTATAATGTGCTGAAAGAGCATTCTAACTTAGCCGTGCTGCTGTAAATGCTGTGGTCTATGGTTGCTTCGCTGCCATGGACCTCAAGTGGATGGTACTATTAACTTAATCACACTAGAAAATTACAAAAAAAAATGGTCCATAAAGAAAGGTTATTGAATAGTCAAGAAAAAACATGCTGTTCCATGGATTTTATTGTAAGTGTAAAAAATTTTAATATGGGACAGCTAGAAAAATGGTACCAAAAACAATTACTAGCTAAATATACTAAAAACATAATTTCTTGGTTATGATGTCTGGGACTCAGCTGATATATTTACAGGTTGGTGCAATAAGACCAGCTAATATCTTGAGCCCTAAGCCAACAACATGGGGCTCTATGGAGACAGCCATCCTTGTCCTCATTAACAGACAAAGAAATTAGAGGTTTCTTAAAACCCCAACATTTTTTTTTTAATTTTTGCTTTTACTGATGTAAAACTAGAGAACAAATTATAGCCTTATATAAGTGTATATAAGTGCTGTAAACACTGGTGTTAAATGTACTGAACTTGAAAAAACTTGATGAAACAGAAAAAAATCTGAAGAAATGTTTCACTTGTTTGAACCATCCTGGGGTTTCCTGAATGAAAGAGCCATGCTCGATCTCTCACAACCTTCAAGAAATGGTTCCAAGTACCAATACAGCCCGGTCCCAGTGCAGAAATAAGCAACACATGACTACTCTGCAGTGGACTATGAGATTATTTATTAAATTATCAAACAAAGATAACAAAAATCAGTTACTTTGTTTATTTTTATTTCCAATAAAACAGAACAATTGTGACATGGGGGAAAAAAATTATGTATTAGTATCCGCAGGCTTACTTTGACATCTACCTGTGTTTATGCAAATCGATCAAATGAAAGCCTACTTTGATTACATCATGGTCCTGGGTCCTCTGACACAGCGTTTTTGTTTATTCCTAGTTTTTGAATTGTGTTTTCCTTCAGAGCTTCCTTTGTTTCTGTTCATGGTTGTGTTTTAGGTTATGTTTTTATTTCTAGTTCCCCAGTAGTTTCTTTGCCTTACTTCCTGTTTTATTTTGACAGTCTTCTGTTCCCCATGTGTTGTGTTCTGCTTTGTTTCTTTTTGGTCATTAGTATTATTGTGTTCACCTGCGTTTCCAGCTGTGCCCACTCCCCTCATCAGCTCTCTTGTATTTTAGTCCTTCGTTTTCTCCTTGTCACCTTTAGTGTGGGTGTTTGTTCCTGCGGTGTGCCTCATGTTCTTAAAAAAAAAAAAAAATTGTAAAAATAATTTAAAAATATTCCAGTTTCTTGTTCAGATGCAGATCAAATGTACTGCTAAGCCAGCAGTGATGATGGTAACAGCAAAATCTTTGTTTTCCCCAAAATCCAAAGCTAGGGGCGGTCAGGCCCAGCCATTATTATATTCTATATTGGTTGGGCAAAATTAACACAATAAGGAGTAAAGGTAACACATGCAGGCTGTGATGCACATATCAAAACTTTTTTTTTCTAATTTGGTGTTACGTCAATGATTAAAATGAAAGCTTTCAAAACTACAGCAACTGATGCCCTCAGTTCTGAAACACTTAAAGTGTGTCGTTAAAAGAAGAGATGGTTCAACGTGCAGTGGGAATCATGCCCAAGTGTTGCTGGCATCAAAATAAAATTAAGCATGTGTACATTTTCCAAAAGCCCCTCCCCCCCATTCATTTTTCAGACCGTTCAAACCTTGGAAGCAGGGTTGCACAGTGGCAGAGGAAATCACTTTCCACCACATGGCCAGAAGTTGTAACTGGACTGATGATTTGAACATAGCTCCTCTCCTTCTTTCGTTATCTTATATCAAAGTTTCAAGAAAAAAGATAAATTAGTTACAATGCTACATAAGAACATTACCTAGCTCACTCTGATGGATACACTTTGTAATATATGCCTCTTTCAATTTCAATAAAATTTTCCTTATGAAGATTTTTGAGGCACCATCTGTCTTTATGTAATAAGGTAATCTGCCAACTACACTTAAGCGTTTTAACACAAAGCTTACGACACATTAGTGCAAGTACAAGCAATCACATTCGGTGCATCTCAGATCACACAAAGCCTCTGAAAATCTATCTATATCAATATTTGATCAGATCAAGAAAGTATTTCTTTCCTAAGCAGCAGCAACTCAGTCGAACTGCGATTGTTCCATCCCGATTTACAGTCACAGAATAAAAGCAGCAGTCATGCATTTTTAATGCTTACCTATGTTGGAGTGCTTTGGTAGAGCAGCCTGTTGAAACCTGGCCAAGAGCCAGAGAAGAGATAAATGATACTGTGCACAGACACATCTCAATGGGGCTGCAGCTGCAACACATGCATGATTACCTTTCTTAAGGCTTTCTTGAATTAATGAAATCCCACAGTTGCTATTTCAGGGGAACTTTTCTCAATCAGAGCGAGAAACAATGAGAAGAAGTCACATGGGAAGTAGTCCCAAATCTGTCATCATATGTCAGAATATGAAATTAATTATTTTCATTCAGTTCAAATATTGTTTCTTGTGTTTCTGTGCTGGTTAAAGCTGTAATGTCACACCACAAAATAAAATAACATTCGCGTATTTGTCACAATGCAGTCTAATTTTCCACACACATATATACACAAGCACATTCAGGACATCATGTTAAGGCTACTAAATTTAGTTATGAAGGATTTTAAAGCATAAATCAAAGAAAAAAATTGTGTGCTGTCACAGGGGTCAGAGGTCACATTTGGGGTCAGGGTTAATGCTGGACAGTACAGAGGCCATCTGCCAAGATTGGGGCATATATCAGTTAAAAGAGCACAGAAGTGCTGAGACATCAGTCGGCCTACAGAACAAAAATCACAGAGTGCATCTCATATTATCATTTTAAAAGTTTGCTCTTTTCCACAGTGACTTACAGCAAGCTCAAAGGTCAAATGTGCTAAAGTCCAGAGACAGACATTATGTCACAAAAGCATCAGTGAGGAAGGCAAATCTCAGTCACATAAGGAAGAAGTTGTCATTTAGAAAAGTGAGCGATTAAGAGATGACAGATGGGACTATGCTCATACACTGTGCAAAAATATTGAAGGAATATTTTGAAAACACATCAGATCTCAATAGTAGAAAAAAAACAGTGCTGGATATCTATACTGATATGGTCTGGGTAATGTGTTAGGAATGAACGGATGCCACATTATTTGGTGAAAATGAAAATGATCAACCCACAAAGGGCTGAATTCAAAGACAAGTGAAAAAAAAATGATGGGGCAGGCTGGTGCAGTTTCCAAACGTTGCATTGCTGCATCTCAAAATGGTCCTCAGTAGTTTGTATAGCATCCATGTCCTTGGATGCATGCCTGACGATGTCAGGCCATGCTTCTAATTAGACCATGGATGGTGTCCTGGGGGATCGCCTCCCAGATTTGGACCAGAACATCACTGAGCTCGTGGACAGTTTAAGTTGCAATCTGGCGTTGTTGGATGGAACAAAACATAATGTCCCACAGGTGTTCTGCAGAGGTGAGCATGGAGACCAATCAAAGGTATCAGTTCCTTCATCCTCCAGGAACTGCCTGCATCTTCTTGCCAGATGAGACCAGGAATTGTCATGCACCAGGAGGAAACTAGGACCCACTGCACCAGCATAGGTTCTGACAATGGATGAAATCCCAGTACACGATAGGTATCGGGGTTGCTACCTACTAATGGCAGTCAGGGTGCCTTTGCTTACCCTGCAGAGGTCTGTGCATACCTGGATATGCCTACCCAGAGCATCAGTAATCTACCACCAAACTGGTCATGGTGAACAATGTTACAGGCCTAACGTTCTCCACGACTTCTCCAGACCCTTTTATGGCTGTCAGATATGCTCAGGGTGAACCTGCTCTCATCTCTGAAAAGCTCAGAGCACCAGTGGTGGACCTGCCAATTCTGGTATTCTATGACAAATGCCATTTGGCCTGCATGGTGCTGGGCAGTTAGCACAGGGCCTACTAGAGGAGCTCATTTTATAGGACTCTGGGCAGTGCTTATCCTGTTTCTCCTTGCACAAAGGAGCAGATACTGGTCCTGCTGATGGGCTAAGAACCTTCTACGACCCCCTCTGCTACTTAACTGTCTAGATCAATATCCCAGAAGATTAACTGACTTGATGTTATATTAAAAAGTGTTCCTCTAATTATTTGAGAAGTATACATGTTTTATTTTTTCCAGTGTTTCTCTGGTATACGTTGTAGTGTCTTATCATAAACTATACTTCTGAACTGAAAGACAAGAAAACACTGACTGCATAAGATAGTGCAAGAATGCATTTGCAAAACTTTTGACTCGACTATAACTTTATTGAACTTTACCGAAAGTCTCAAGTCCAATGTAACAAATGTCCGTGTGTTGTTCCTCCAATGGTTGAACTAAATCAATTATATCCTAATTTGCAATCTGATCTAATTTAGCAATAAGGAAATACTCGTGACTCGAGCCCATTTAATCGTAAGCGCTTAGTCTTTCAAAAGATGCTGCCATGAATTGGGCCTGTTCAAAGGAAAACAAAACAACATACTAATTTGGATGAAATCTGTGCATCAGAGCGAATAAACAGATGCAAGAATATCATTGGTTACACTCTCCATACTGTTGCACTGGTGCTTTAAACCTGGAAATAAAGAGTGAGTGGCAGATCTTATAAGGAACACTGTGCACTCATAGGTAGCAACTTGTCAATGAAATGAAAACGCATGCCCCAATTTATTATTCTCTTTGACTCTAATACCATAATTTGCCAAACAAACATTATGTTGTATTCAGTGAGATTTGAAACTACCAAAAACCCATCAGGAAAGTGCTTCCTAAGGTCCCAGTCAAGGGTGCTATAGGTTTGTTTTTGCATATACGAGTACTTATTTAAACCATAGGAGGCACCACCTACTGGAAGTGTCAAAGCTCAAAGGCTTCCTTCAGTCACAAGTTCCTTTTAAAGTCATTTTAAAGCTGCTTTCTGTTAGTGCTCCTTTGATGCTATCAAGCACAAAAGTTATACAGCAGTCTAATGAGCTTGTAGATGCTGCATGATTTAATAATGTATGAAAATGTTTGCAGGAGTGTACGCTGATAGGCTGGTGTGATGCCTAACAGTGTTTCACTGGAACTAGCAAATGTTAGTCACCATGTACCATTTATAATAGTAGGCAGTTACCATATAAGTGACTAGCTACAGACTTAAAAAAAAAATTACGGTCGGTTGGCTGGTCTTCCCTGTATGGCTTGGGGGCTGGGGTCTGGGGCCCCGGCACTGGGGCCGCGCCGGCTCCCGGTGGGCCCCCCCTGGCGCGGGGGGGGCCTCTGCTGTCCCGGCCGCGCCGCCGGGCGGGGTGGGTTGGCCTGACGTCGGGATGTCCGGTCTACGCTTTTGGGGCCCTGGGGTGCCTGCATTGCAGGGGGGTGGGGTGGGGGATGGGGCCGCAGTGGGGTGGTTGGGGGGGACTGGGCACTGCATTTCCATGCCCAGGCCAGTATGTCCTGTCGCCTGTTTGTGTCTATTGTTGAGTGAATGGGCATCTAGGAGGAGCGGGCCGCCCTCTGCGGTGGGGGCGAGGGCGCCAACCTCGGGTGCTGCAGTGCTCCGGGATGCTGTCACCGCGGCCCCGGGCTCACCTCCCCCTGCCCTGTGCTGGGGTGTGGGAGGTCGGGGTGCCTATTGAGCCAGCGGACAGCTGGCTCTCTTCTTCCAGGATTTTTCCTGGTCATATGCCCCCCCCCCCCCTCCCCCTCCCCATACACAAACACACACACACACACACACAGAATACACATCACTCACAGATGTAGGATGGAGAGGCCACGTGGAGAGCTGCACCACCACTTGCCTCTCCGTTTTAATTGCACTTTAGTCATTATAACTCACAACACATACACACTTACAACCTGATACACATAGGACCTTTGGGGCAGGCATGTTACTCAGAGGTTGATGAGATGGGCCGCTGAGGTGGCCCCACTCGGATCCTCGTCACTGTCTGTCTCCAAATTTTATTTGCACTTTAGACATGGAGGGTTTTGGGGGGGCAGTGTGGGCAAGCGCTGACGACCAACAGTTGGCGCTTGTGGCATAACTGTCCCCTCAATTTTAACTGCACCCTATACACCTCATTCACTCACAAACATTAACACATAGACCTACAAGTTGGGGAGGAGGAGGGGTGGATGGGTCATCTTACACCCCGATTTCTTGCGTCTCGCCCGGGGTAGGGGTCGGGTGGTTCCTTGGGGACCGGGCTGGTGGCGTCCTGGGGTCGCTGTTGGCCCTGGGGTGGTTTCCACTTGCCCCGCCTTCAGAGGGTGGGTAGCTATGGATGAATGTGTGTCTTTGTGTATTTGTCACCGTCTCCGTGAGTATGGGTGGGTGAGTGAATGTGTATGTATGGCATATCTGTGTGTGGGTAAGTATGTATGGGCATGTATGAGTATCTGTGTATAAATGTGTACACGGGTGTCTGGGTGTGTTTGTATGTATGGCTGGACCTGGGTCTGGGCCTTGTGCCTTGCCTCCTGGCCGCTCCTTGCTGGTTGCCTCCTCCCCCCTACCCCCCTGGGATGGGGGTGCCTCGGGGTTCCTGGGTGGGGCTGGGTGTTCTGGCGTGGGTGCTGGCCTGCCCCCCTTGGGGGTGCGGTGCGGGGCTGCGTTGGCTTCTTCGGCGTGGGGGGGGGGCTCTGTGGAGGGTCGGGCGGTCCTTGGGTGCCGTGGGCCTGGGAGCCCTGCCGCCGGCCAGTGCAGGGGGCTGGCCGCTGGGGGGGGGCTGGCTTCTCATCGCCTTGGGTTCCCTGGAGCCCTCGCTCCTCGACTGGGGGGGCTCCGTCTGAGACCACCCTCTCCCGTCTGCTGGGGTAGGTGTGCGGTTGTCTTTGGACTGAGTGGCCGGGGGTCTTCCTGGCCCTTGGTGGGCTGCTGGTGGCCTGGGGTTCCGGGGGCTTTCCGTACCTGCCTCTGGCTTCTGATGGGTGGAGCTGCAGCGTTTTGCCCTCATTGGTAAGTACGTTCCATGACACAGACACAAACATGACACAGACACAAACGCCCACTCAATCACAACTCAACAAAATTGTTGGTGTGCGTAACATGCTTTGTTAGTTTTGTTTTTCACACACAAATTTATTTTTGCAAGTATTGATAGTATTTTTTTATATGTTAAAGTGATGAACTATCTGATTAATAGACTTGTGCTCTTTCCCCTTTTTTTTTTGCTCCCTTTCTCTCTCCCTTTTTCTTCTCTTTATTTTCCTCTTCTTCAGCCTGTCAGCTCTGGCTGTTACATAGTATGTGGAAAAATAACTCAGATAAATAAAATAAAGGGTTAAAACATCAACAAGAAGAGCCTATTGAGAACCTATAGAGCTCATCTTGAAATAGCAAATATGTTTGGCACAACAACGCATTCAGATCACAGTTCTGCTTGCAAGATCTACCAGACATGACAGGCTTTAAAAAAAAAAAAAAAAAAAAAAAAAAAAAAAAAAATTTTAAGAAGCAGTGTCATTATGAAGTGCTAATTTATCGGTCTTAAACACAGTGACTTCCTCAAAACGTCTTATTTACCTCACAGCTTGTCCAACAGCTTAATGCTGCTTGATGTTAGTGTTGAGCTTTGTGTTGAAATTGCTATCCATACAAGTGATTGCTTGGAATAACTTACTGACATCATTTGGAGAGGGACCCTCTGCCTGGCTGTTTCTGAAATTAAGGCCCTCTTTGTCTTTAACAGCTGCTGATAGCTAAACCATTCATAACCTGTTAGCTGCGCTCTGCTGACCTTTGTTTTGGAAGAAAATGCTTAATAGCTGACTTACTCAAGCTCGCTTTCTCTCCTCCTCGTGTCTTTCATTATTTATTTATTTGATAATTTGCTTTCTTGGGTAAGGACATGAGTCAGCATTTGCATTCGCGGTCACCAAGATAGAATAAATTAGCAATGCTGTGAAAGCACCTGCAAGAGAGTGGGTGTACTAAACCATTTTGCCTCATTTGCAAGGTTTGAAATCAAAGGTCAATCATCCGACTGATTTATTCAAGAAATTTAACCAGGACAATTTAGAAATAAATAAATAAAAAAAAAATTTAAAAAAAAAAATGCTCCTCCTGCCACAGGGTCCCCGGGTCCTCTATCCACAAGCTTGTCATTTTGTTAAGTTGACAGATAAATTATTACAATCTAATTTTATTTGTTTACTTTTCATATGAATCTTGTATTTTTTTTTTTTGCCAGCAGTAAAAAACTGTTAAAATGTTAAAAAAAAAAATGTATAAGTAGGCTACATAGGAAAAGAGAAGTGCACTTATACTAGATTCGTTATGAATGTGGGAGCAGAACTGAAGTTCTGCTTAGGGAAGTCATAAAGGAAGCACTGAAGCACCTTTCCTTACCATTTAGAGAACTCTTATTATTGGCTGCGACAGACATGCTTCCGGGTTTCTTCTGTCAGTCAGGAACCTTCCTAAACAAATTTGACTATTAGACCTCACGTTTAATAAGGACTGGATGGAAAAAGGTGTTTGGTCAGTACTACATTTAGTCGACAGAAATGGCCATCTTTTGTCTTATAATGTTTTTTGTCTTAAATATAATTTACAAACAAACCAAAAGACTTTTAAACTTATTACTAATGCCATTCCTAAAGCTGTGTTATGTTTGGTTGCAGGTGTTTTAGTTCAGTCAAATATTGTTCCTTGTTTACCACAATGTCTGATTGGAAATTGTTCCTTTAAGGATTCTAGCTTAACTAATAAAATCATTAGGCATACACTGGATTATATTTTGTATCCAACTACTCCATTTAGAAATTGCATTCGTCAGTTCTTCCAAGTCCAAGCAATTCATAAACTAAAACTAAACATAAAGAGATTCATTTTAAAACCTTAAAAGGAATTTATCCATCCAGTGACTTTATTCAAAAACGATTTGGTATTAAAACAAAAAATTTTGTTTTTTGTGATGCAACTGAAACAACTGAGCATCTCTTTTTCCAGTGCATTTATGTTGAGGCTTTCTGGGCTGATGTTTTTGACTGGTTGTTCCCTAAAATTCCCTCCCTCAACATGTTCTCTGACAGAGACATAATATACGGCCTTATATTGGACAATCTAAATAATGACTTTCTTATAAACACTGTTATCATCATTGGGAAATTTTTCATTCATAAGGCCAAATTCTATAAAACCCAGCCTAAGTTTCACGCTTTTCACAATGACTTTCTGTTATTTCTCAAAGCTCTTGGTACAATGCACAATAAAAATGCCCTTAAAATATTCTCTTTAACTGAAGAATTCGATTTAAAAGCTAAACCCTAGCCCTTTTATTTATTTTATTTTATTTTATTTATTGTTTTTTTTTTATTTAATTTTACATGTATTATCCTTTATTGTAGCATACAATTCGTATTGATTTATTTTTATTGCATCCTTTCGCACTTGTACTCTATTTTACTTGTATTATGCCTTGTTGTTTGTAAATGTACAAATTGTTTATTATTTTTCTGAATAAAAAAAAACAAAACAAAAAAACAAACAAACTATTGGACCTCACCCCAGGGGTTGGGGGAAGGGGTGTGGAGAGGGGCCAGGAGTCACATGGGAAACAGTCAGGCTGCTGTCACATGGCCTGTGTTTGCAAGGCTGAGCCGGCGGGAGGAGGGGTTTTGCGGAGAAGTTTGTGTAAGAAGAAAAACTGCGGTACTTTTTCATGTAGCCCTTCAACAAGTTGAAACGGTGAGTCGGATCAAGGAGGAGCAGCTTTGTCCAAACAGCCAATTATGGAAATTCCTGCCATAAATCTAAAGGTGAGATTTACTTTTTTTGCATTAATGATAGCCTCGGTTTGTACGCTCAAACAAACACCGGTTTTAAATTAAACGTCAGCTTTGTTCCTCATTTCTCAGCGGTAATTCCTCTGTGTGGCAACTCACGCTTGTGACACAGAACTCAGTGAAGTGCTGCTCTGCTTTTTCCTGTTAAATAACAACTATATAAAACACACTGAAGTCCAAAAATTATACAACCTTCTTTTGAGTGATTTTGACAGGATATTAGAACTCCAAACATATTAACATGTTTATGTCCACTAATACTGTATTTTGGCAATGAACACTCATCTGAGTGAATATGGAAGGAACTTAAGTTGAAAATAGTATTAGACACAAACTATATTTTGTGCTGAGCATACACTGATAAACCGATGCCTCTGATTAAGAGTGAAACCGACCTGTGTCTCTGTGCTGTTTTCAAAGAATAAAATGCTTCAAATCTAATTTGGACCAGAAAATATGTGATGAGAAAAGTTGGCTTAGAGGAGACTAACAAAAACTAATACATTGTCTTGTATAAAATGGTGAATTTTTCTATTCATACCTTGGATTCAAAACAGCTGAACAGATGAGTTATTCAGATTTCTTCTTTAGCTTCTGTATTTGATGTTTTCAGTATAGATTGATCTATTAAATTTTTTTCAATGTTTTTTCATGGAATGTAAGAAAATCAGAAATACAAAGATAGGTTCGTGGTATTTGACAAGGCTGAAACTGATGTCAGCCCTCTTAAAAAATATTTTACAGTTAAATAAAAGAGAGAAATTCAAGAAATCATCACTGCAGATTAGCTGCACCCAGTTGTGGTTTGGAGTTTTTAACTGGTATATGAATGATAGGTTTGCATTTCTAAAGATTATGACAATCAAAGTTTGACTTCAACACATTTTTTATCCTCCTCTATTCCAGGCCATCGTGCTGGTGCACTGGCTGCTTACAGTCTGGTGAGTGAGCACAGGCTTTTTTTTTTTTTCCACAAACCTGAGGAATTTCTCTCCTCTTCTGGCGCACGTACACACGCTTATACTCTTGATTCAGGTCAACGCTTTCACCTACATGTTTTGTGCTCTGTGAAATCGCACACAACTCCTGGAGTCTGTGCAAGAATCTGTCTCTTATGACTTGTGTCTTTCCTTCAGGGGGTGTATGGCGGGGTCGCCGTGGTCATTTGCATGGTCAAACTTTAGTGTTTTAGCAGTTGGAGTGTGGGCGATTGCACAGAGGGACTCGATAGATGCGGTGATCATGGTGAGTCTTTGCCTTCATGCAATCTTGTAGCATCATGTGATACATAAGGCAGTCGCACTGTAGGTGCAGTGCTGCATATTTGTGCTAACCTATTTTGTTTGTGGAATCTGGGGCATTCTGTGAGCACCCCTTTGAAAAAGATAGTGTTCCCTTCCAGTAACTGAGTTCATGTCACTGTTGGTTTAACAGAAGTACTCAGCACAAGCACAGTGACATCACCCATTAGTTTGTGGCATTTTGAAGGGTTGAATTTTGTATTCTATTTTTTTTTTCTTAAAGCCAAATGTGGCCATATTAAGAAGTTGCTAGCTAGTTTGGTTAGAAAGGTGCATCCATAAAATGTGACGATTATTAAATGGGATGCTTATTCTGACTTGCAAAAGAAAACGTCCTTCAAATTAAAAATTTCCTACTGGAGATAGTCAATAGTAGATTTTTTAAGTGTGTTTTTGTATGATTGGACACTGAAAAGTGACCAGCTTGTGTATCTTTGCTGTAAAGTTGCACCTTATAGGGCCCCATGGGAACTGACTCACCTTTGAAGCCAGTCTCCAGTGGCCACTAAAGGAACTGCAGCTTTTGGCACTTCAGCTTTGGCTTCATTTTTCAGCCCCACTGTAAAAATATTTGCTACACTCTAACTCTGCTGATTTTTATTTATTTATTTTCCAGAGTGTGTCCTTGTAAAAGTTCTTGATACATTCTTTCAATTCCTGCTTGAATGAGCACAACTTTGTTGTATGCTGTGGTTCCTTGGTGCTTAGTTAAGTAAAATATTTAACTGGGAAATTATATCAACCTCAGATGGTCTGTGGATGACTCTAAGCAGCTATGACTATCTTTAACTGATAGACTGATCAAAGCTACACGCCATCATTGAAGGCTTCAGGCTTTCAGTGTTTTGAATGAAGAGATGTATCTTGAGGCACTGACCCGTGTTTTTAAGTCACTCACTGAGTCACCCACCCAGTCAGCTGCAGGTAATGTAGCCTGCTTTACAGTACATTGGGTTTGACTAATAACACATTTAACTGACATTTGATTAGTTCTTTATTGGCAAATTATTTCTCATCCTGTAAAATGGATATTGACTGTCCCAAATTATAAGGCAAGATGGGAAAAATCAAAATGTGTTTTTGATTGTTTTCTTTGCAGTGTCTGAATTTTTTGTCATGGCTTGCAAAACCTTTTTCCAGCATGTGTATATAATAAGATTGCTTTTTTAATATCAAGATTTTGCAGATATAAACTGTATTCTTCAGCAACTGTGACATAACTGCATAATTATGTCCATTAACATGTTACACTCTCTTTTGTGTGGTCCCTGTAGTTTCTGATAGGGATGATTTTGACAATATTGACCGACATCATCCATCTCGGGATATTCTACCCCCTTAATACCGTGAGCAACTTGTTTCGCTTCAGCTCAGGGATGGCCATCTTCAACCTGCTGCTCAAACCCATGTCCTGCTTCTTCGTCTACCAAATGTACCGCGAGCGAGGAGGAGATTACAATGTCAACTTTGGTAAGTAACCACTAGGTCGAGTACAGCAGCATAAAGAGTTTGTACACGTTTAAGGATTTTGGCTCAGGCTTCTTTCCTTTTCTCAAACACCATTCATTTCATTCTCATAAAGATGTGAAAAGGAAAAAGCAGAAATGCACACACAACAGGTCCAGCATGCACGTCTTCAGTTTAAGTTCAGAACCAGTGAGACATGATCTAAAATATCTGCGGCTCCCCACAGCTTTCTGACCAAAGCTAAAGATATGGTGTAATGCATGTGTCCAAGGGCACTTTGGTATCCTCCTTGTGTTGTTTTATGCTGTTTGTCATGAGAGGCCCGCCAAGAGCAGCACACACTGGCACGACTCTCTGCTAAACCACTGGCAGATGATCCCACCGTCAAACTGATTAGTTACAGTCACAAGACTTAAAATGCAACGAAATATTTGAGCTGCATTTTGGCCAGTCAAAGAACCCCTTTCTCAGTGAGATGTTTATTACATTTGTGTGTCATCTTGGCAACCAGTTTATAATGCATGGAGGAACACATTAAATCCATGCAGTCTGGCAGACAGAAATAGCACAGGAGTGATGTGCAAAGAAACACAGATGGACTCAGTTCTGAAGAACACCAAAATAGAGACTTTGTGTTGGTATTGACTGTTCAGTTTATAGCTTTCTCTTTGTAGACAAACGTACGCTGACAAGTGAAGGGATGTTTGATCAACTGTGTGTGGCCATTGATTTGTAGACTTTAGCTCGCTCTGCTGAGAGCTTTTCCATTAGAAATCCCACTGAGCCGTGACGTCTGCTGGACTCTTAAATCCCTGAAAATGTTACTCATTCCTTAATGTTTGATCCTGTAATAAGAAGAACAACAACACAAATGAGAGAACCAAACCAAGCAGCAGCAGTATAATGCCATTTTTTTAACTATTAATGCTAGTATTATCAGCAAAAATAGTGTGTTATTTCACTTCACACTGGGGGAAGTAATGAAATTTCTCCTGCATTGTGACCCAAAACTGCCGTTGACAAAATACATTTCCTGGCTTCTTGGCAGATAATTGAATATTGATGAATGCGCTCTCTCTGTGGTTTTACTTTACCGCCACATTCACACAGCAGGTACATCCATTAGAGTGTGTAATGACTGATGAAAGCAGCTAATGTCAGTTTCAGACTATGTGAGTTTTAATTGCTGCCTGATTGCGTCGTTGGCATTTATATGGTTCCCTGCTGCACTGAGCACTCTGGGAACCAGACAATCAAGTGCATGTGAGTGAACTGTTGATTCAGGTATTTGGAGCTCCCAGAATTTTGATTGATGGACCTCGTATGGTGGCTGAATTACTCTTACTAGTTTGTGTAGCAGGCTTAACTTTCATGGTCAGTCAAAATGACTGTAGTTATTAAACCAGTCACTGCTTAGCACCTGCAAACAAGCAAATGTGGGCTGTCAAGACACACAGAGGCAAGACAAGTACTTTACTGGACAAAGAAAAGCATCATTAAAATTCAAAAACAGTATCAAAAAAATTAGCTTTGGGTTATTTCTACTTTAGGATCGATTGACAGGTAAGAATGATGCATTTTGCTTTCTTTGCTGGCCTTCCCAAATTAAAACCCATGAGCAAAATTGAAAGGAAGTGCTTTAATGCGAGCCATACAGCGTAGCATGCTTTGTTATGTACTTGCTAGTACTGGGTTGGACCCTATTTTGTCTTCAGAACTGCCTCAATTCTTCATGGCATAAATTCAAAAAGATGCTGGAAAAATTCCTCAGATTTTGGTCCATATTGACATGATGGCATCACACAGTTGCTGCACATTTATCAGCTGCACATCCAAGATGTGAATCTCCTGTTCCACCACATTCCAAAGGTTCCCGGTTGTATTGACATCTGGTGACATTGCGGTGAGATCATTGTAATATTCAAGAAACTATTTTGGAATTATTTGAGCTTCGTGGCATGCCAACTTATCCTGCTGCAAGCAGGCATCAGAAGATGAGTATGTTGTGGTTAAGAATGGATGGACATGGTCAGCAACGATACTCAGGTATCCCGTGGTGTTTAAACTTGTTACTAAGGGGCCCAAAGTGTGCCAAGAAAGTATCCCTAACACCATTATTACCCAAACTGTGATAGAAGGCGCAACTGATCTATGCTTTCATGTTGTTTAGAACCAAATTTGTGACCCTACCATCTAAATGTCCCAGTAAAAAATTGAGACACATCAGACTAGCTCCCCCCCCCCCAAAAAAATCTTCTGTTGACCAATTTTGGTGAGCTAGTGCAAATTATAGCCTATATAGAGATGCTCCTCTGCGTACCTTGGTTGTAATGAGTCATTGTTGCCTTCCTGTGAGCCTAAAACAGTCTGACTGTTCTCTGACCTCTGACATCAACAAGCTACAAAAGCAGCTGTGAGCAATTTTAATTCAAGTGAGCAGGCACCATCTTTGAGTTTACAGTCCTGTTTCCATCAGAGCTTTATGGCTAACTGCAAGAATTTTGAGGTGTCACAAGTGGTGTTAGAAAAAGGCCTTCATTACTGGATTTGGATACATTTATACCTCAAACTGAGCAAACGTTAAGATTCCTGTTTGCTAAAATTAGCTCTAGATAAAAAAAATACACAAAGAAACACTTAATTTTTATCTGAGATTGTATATGTTTAATAGTATGCATGCAAAGAGTATTATAGACAGACCAAATAACTGTTTGGGCTTCCACCAGAACTGTGCTTTGATGTAAAGCTCAACAGCCTTACTAGCAGTAAGTAAGTTGCGGGTTAAAGATTGCCTGCCACTGCCCTAAATGTTTGTGGTTTCATACTAAATTATTGTGCACTCCTTTAATATTTGTCATAAAGTTAAATTTTCTTCTTTTCTTGCATGCAATTCGCTGCTCTTTGCCATACTTTCCCTGCCATGTCTTCTTTTTTTGTGAAGGCTCATTTGGTTGTATTTTTTTTTTTTCTGTTGTAATCTCCTCTCCTCTCCTCTCCTCTCCTCTCCTCTCCTCTCTAACCTTTTGACCTCTCAGACTTTGAGACCTCTGTGGACAGTCGATGCACTACGGACAGTGCTGACAGTGCCTTTATTGGCCTCCGCTATTGATTCCCGGCTTCTTCCCTTTTACCATTTCTCACATCCAATCGTCCTCTTCCAACTCCTTCTATCCAGGAAGCAAGATTCCATATCAGGCTGCAGGATAATCGAGAGAAATAGACTCTTTTTTTTTTTTTTTTTTTTCCTTCCTTTGTTTTTCAAAATTATCATCTTGTTAATGTTCGTTTGTCTGTCTTTGTAATTTTTAATCTCTTTTCATCTGAACGTTCCCACCTTCACTTGTCCCACACCTGCCTGCACTGCTATGTTTGTCAGTACGGATTGCTTTATTGTTTTATACATGCACTATTTATTGTGTTTTATGATTTTGTGTGTTTCTGCAAGTTTGCATCTGCTGTATGTTTTATTCAGATTTTTAGTCTCCAGATGCCTCATTTGTACTTTTGCATTGTATTTGCATTCATTTAAAGCAGAGCTGCATGATGCTGCACAATCTAAAATGAGCCTAATTAAAATCAACACAATGTTATCTCACACTAGACAGTGAGTATGGCCTGGTTTTATGCACACGCTTTCTTTGGTTTGTTGAGCTTTACGTGATGCCATCCTTTGGTTAGTGTTGGGACGATTGCAAACATCCCCATCCCGCTGCAATGAAACCAAATGTTCTGTTTACTAAATGTGCATGTTGGTCACAGCAGTTGGATTCTAGGCTTGCTTTGAAATTTCAAAAGGAGAAAGTTGATATTCTGGACACATCAGTCAGGACTGTTTGTTGTAGGAGCTTCGTATGAAGTCCCTTTTATAGAATTCTTCATAAACATGCTTACCTGAGGTATAATCTAGCAAGGAAAATGTATCCTCTGGTTTTCAATATTTTAAAATCTTGATTATTTGACTGCTGACAGAAAGCCAGGATATTTTTCATGTTCAATCCCAGATCAGTGATGTTCCTGTGGCCAAACTGCTCAGAATGACGAGGAGCTAATCAGAAAGTAGTGAAATGGGAGGAAATTTGTCTCCCCTCAAAGAAGAGTTTTGAATAAAATTGGCTGTTTTCTCATCCTACCATTCATCAGAGGGATTGTGCAGATTCCAACACTATCATGTATATTTCTGCAGATGCAGCCAGGCACTTGACTCAAGATATCAAATCTGCCCAACTGTGAATCTGTGTGTGAGAAGAAAGTGAAAAATAAATAAATAAAAACATCTGAGGAAGTTTGAGCTTTCTGAAGATGCCTTCTGTGTGTCAATACTGTCAATATGTATATCAACAATAAGTCAAGGTCCACAATTAGATATGGTTAAAAAGAATCCATTTGCATGGCAGGTGTTGAAGCATTGTGGCTTGTCTCTGCAGGTTTCCCTTCTGTATCACGAAACAGAGATGATTATCAGTCCATTGACCATCAGGATGACTCTTCTACCTCAGGAAATCCCTTCAACCAGACCCCAGACAGCAAACCAGGAGCCCGCACATACTGAGCGAAGCAGCCGTTGGAACAATGCTGCGTTTTCTTTTCAGCAACGTCGTTGCTCTTTGGGACAGATATTGAAATCCGTTCTGTTGTTGTCCCTGTTTTGTACAGTTAGTTACATCTGAAAAAGTCTTATTGTGCTAAATAATCATCTGTTTGAATGTCAGAGTGAAATGTGGCATGATTAAATCCCTGTCATTTCATATTTTGGCACATGACTGCTGATCATATGCAGAGGAAACACTGTTCTCCCATTCTCATTCTGTGTTGCTGTACTTTTCACCTTCTATTTTTAGTAGACGGGTGTTGAATGGAGCTGTTGTATCGACAGCGTTTTTTTTCTGTTACCTTTTACCTATTGGGTATTTCCCCCCCCCCCAAATGTGGCACTAAGAGGCCGTTTCTTTGTGTAAGCGGTATGTTAATATTTTCTTTCTTTTTTTTGTACAATGCAGTACTGCTGAAGAGAGTGGGCTGTTTTTGCTGAGCCTTGTTACCCTTTGCTTTTGTACTTTTTCACCTAATGTGAGATTTGAAATGCTTCAACTAAACTGGCCAGAACTGAAGTTAATGTTTGCTAACTTGGCATAAAAAATAATCTCACTGCAATGCAGATGGACTCCATTCATTAATGCTGATCTTTAGTGTTTGCAAAGTCCGCACCAAGACTTGTCCATATCAAGTCACCAATCTACT
This sequence comes from Archocentrus centrarchus, assembly GCF_007364275.1. Classification (NCBI taxonomy): domain Eukaryota; kingdom Metazoa; phylum Chordata; class Actinopteri; order Cichliformes; family Cichlidae; genus Archocentrus; species Archocentrus centrarchus. The sequence continues at coordinate 30,744,071 of NC_044350.1, read as the reverse complement.
GAAATGTAATAGATATAAAGACTGCTGATTTTTGTAACATCACATTATCAGTTAATGTTTATAAAAAACCAAAAGGATTGTTGTCTTTGTCATTCTAACAGGTACAAGTAAAGGGTTTTTAGAAGGCCGTGCACACTCTTTTAGTATGTAACACCTGTTTACAGTATAACTACAATAAATTGCAGACCGCATACTGTGCACCGTTGATCTGTTAGAATACGTCTCTCCTGTCCAAATACAGGAGATGTGAGAACATATTGTTACACTCAAAGTGTTAAAAGTGCTTCAAAGCTCGAAATGTTCACATCTACACCGTGGATAGTGAAAATGTGTAATATCACACATCATTAAGCTTTTTATGAAGCATGGTTTTTGCTGGCAGAGTGCCTGGCTATGGAAGCGGTCTGAGCAGTGGCGGTCCTAGCCTGTTTGGCGCCCTGGGCGAGCATTCCCGCCGGCGCCCCCCCCCCCCCCCCCCCCCCCCCCCACTCACACACACACACACACACACACACAATAGCGATCGCCGCACTACTACACTTGGGGGGGTAATGAGCGACTGCTGTGTGGTGTATGTAGCTTTCTGCCATGGTCTGACAGACAGGCTTTAACAGAAGGTCCCCCCACCATCACAGGCACACTCAGAATTTCTTTTAAATTTTTATTTGAAAAAACATGGAAGAAACTGAAATATTACACAGCTTCTGCTTAACTTTATCTTTGCTTGTTTCTCCTCTTCTTCTTTTCTCTTTTTCCTAAACTGTGCACCTGATGGCTTTGACCTTTTCCCTTCCATCTGCCACAATTCGCCACCACCACCGCCCATCCCCAGGGTTGTCAGATCTGACTGACAGTTGCCAGCCCAACACAACAAAACCTCCACTGAAACTCATGTTAATAGCACCAGGTGTGATATATATTTAAATATACAAGCTTTGGGTAACTTGTTAAAATTTTGGCTGCTTTTCACCATATTTGGTAGGTTTTTAGGAAGTTTTTATTGTAAAATTATATATCTATATAATTTTATAATTATATAGAAATATCTATATAATATTCCACCCCAATGTGTTCACAAGCTGCCCAATCTGGCAACACTGCGCCATCCACCAACATTTGTCCAAACTGTCTAGATTCGTATTTGTGTTATTTTTTTTATCAGGATTCGGGTTCACACAAATACTGTGATTTAATGACCATATTTACAGTATTATAAATGAAATTGGCTTTGTGTTCTATCAGTTGTGTGCATCTAATTTTATTAGACGCACAGATTCATTCTGTGGAACATGGGAGGAAAAAAAAAAAAAAAAGAGTCAGTTTTGCATATCTCGCAAAAGTTTTGCGAAATCCTGAGTTACTTTTGCGAGATCTCGCAAAACTTTTCAATATTAGGACATACACTTCGCGTTAATCTTGATATGGCAGTGTCCGTGAGGATAAAAGGTTTGGCAAGAGACTGCCAGCAAAAGTCGCCTTTATTTATAATTCAGCGGTTACTGTTGGCTGTAACCAGGCCCAAACTGTACAGGCATGAATGAATGAACCCGGCTGACAGTCTCACTCTCACGCCATCACTGCTTCACTCGACTCGCACCCCAGGCTGAGAGGAGAAGGGGGCGGGGCAGCGCTGTGTGTGTGACGATCGAGTGAAGCAGTGACAGCGAGACAGAGAGAGAATCCCCCGCCTGCCCTTTTTCTTCTGTTACAACCTGTCTGACCATGGCAGAAAGCTACATGCAATACACAGCAAATAGAGGGCGCCCATTACCCCACAAGTGGAGTAGTGCGGTAGGCGTTGCTGCGGCGATCGCAATGCGTTGGGGGGAGGGGGGCGGTCATGCCGCCCTAGATGAAATGCCGCCCTGGGCGGCTGCCCATGTCGCCCATATCAGAAACCGCCACTGGGTCTGAGTGTAAAGAAAAGCAGCCACTGTCTTTACTGGGGGGTTGCATCATTTGGACTTTTGGCACTTGTTTGCTTTTGAAAGTGTTACAAAGTGGGAGTTTTGAAATCCTGACGATCTGTGTGACAGAATGGAGATGTGGTAACTGCACTGGTCACAGTGTGGAGATGTGACATCATCTTTGCTATAGTAGCATGACATGTAGATCACAAGATGCACCTCACTTGCCTACATGCTTATTGCAGCCTGACCACTGAGCCTATAAGAAGCATAAAAAATAATGCAGAGCTGCAGTTGTTGATTTTCTTATGAAAATGCCTAAAGCTTTCTGAAGACTGTGGTTTGATAAAGATTTGTTGAATTCAGCTTGCATCATAATGTGGGTCAGTAGTGTGTTTGGCCCCCACTTGCCCGTATTCACTACCGACATCTGAGCAGGCTCCTGATGAGACCGTGTCCCCGGGCTTTCCTCCCAGTTTTGGCTCAAGGCATCAGTGACCTCCTGGACAGGCTGTAGGGCTATCTGGCAGCTTCGACTTCACAATACATAATGTCCCGGAGGTTCTCCGCTGGATTCAGGTCTGGGGAACATGGGCTAGTAAATGGCATCAATGGCTTCATCATTCAGGAGCTGCCTATGCACTCTGACCATATGGGGCATTGTGCTGCACCAGTATGAAGTCTGACAGTAGGCTTGAAGATTTCATCCCTGTACCTGACAGCAGTCAGGGTGATGTTAGCTAGCACGTAAGGATCCACTCTAAAATCAGTCATGCTTGAATGTGTTGCAGGCAGACATCACCACACTTGACATGTGCTCAGTGTGAACCTGCTCTCATGTGTGAAGAGAACTGGGTGCCAGTGGTGGGCCTGCCAGTACTGCTGTTCTCTGGCAAATATCAGTCAAGCTGCACAGTGCTGGGCTGTGAGCACAGATCAAACTAAACGACATCAGGCCCTCGTTCCATTCTCTCTGATTCTGACTGTTTGGTAAGAAACAGACACATGCAGCCATGTTTGTAGGGCTCTGGCAATGCTGCCCTTGTTCCTCCTCATATAAAGGAGCAGATACCAGTCCTGCTTCTGGGTTGATGCCATCCTGGAGGACTACCAGTGCAGCCTGAGTGGGCTGCAGATACCTTCTCCTGCCACCAGCAGTGACAAGTACACTAGCAAAACTACAGAAAAATCAGTTAAGGTGGACAAGGGGAGAGCAAAATTCTGTCACCACCTGTAAAACACCCCCTCTTTGGGGGACTGTCAAATTGTGACTTCATCAGTGCACTTTAATTTGCACCAAATGAGGTGAAAGTGATCATTTATGTTTCCCAGCAGGACAGACTGATCTCCCTGAAGTTTAACTGACTTTGTGTTACACTTAGATGATCAAGTGTTCCTGTCATTTTTTTTCTTGCATTCTCTCAATGTTCTCCCTTCTCTCATGTACCTGTTTACTCTTAGCCTCCTCTAACATATCTCTTTATCACCCCACCACCCCCACCCCTGCCTCCCTGTCAGACAAGACAGAACATTCATCTTCCTGGTTTCCCTGTACTAAACTCCACTTTCTACTACTTTAGGTTTGGGCACATTTTGAGAATTCATACTTGAGATGAGGAACCAACTTAAAATGACACAAATGTTTAACATGTGACAAAGAATCATGAAAGTGAGATTTTTAATCTCAGCTGCAAACATGAAAAGAGTACACACCTGGAGTGTAAACCACCACATTTTTTAACCATCATCCTGGTGAAAACAAGTGCTCCTCGGTTGTTAATTAATATGTTTATGTAGTCTAAAAGTAGTAAGTTCACATATTGTGAACTTGCAGTCAAGGTTTCTGTCACTGAGGGCGTTCATTATCATGAGGCAGTTAGCTTGAATGGTCTATTGTCCTCAAATGTGCAGGCTGTGGAGCTGAAAGCCCTTGAGCTAAGAGCTTTGTCATCTGTTTGTCGATTGCAGTAACTCGTGGGCTTCTTGATGAAGCAGGGATAGAAATCTTGTTACTGTAAAGAGGAAACAAAAGTGATAGAAGAGGGGATAGGAAAAAAGAAGAGAAGACACAAGTAAGGAGTTACCAACTGCAGCATCTGTAACAAAACACACTGAATAAAAAAAAACAACCCAAACAAAGACATGGCATCTGGCCAGTTCCACATGCAGGGATATGTTAAAAAAACTACTGAATGGTTGTGATCCTCAGGGAGCAGGGATTTAAAATAGACACGATTCTGTAGTAGTGAATTTAGTAGAAGTCACTGCTTGAGCTCAGGAACACTTCTTCAGTGATCAGTTTGTCCTGCTTTGACAAACGCAACTTAAGCCATGTGAAACAAACATTATCACTTTCCTGAGAACTTATATAAGATGTGTTGAGATGAAGACTGAAACCTGCTGTGTGTTCTTACCAATCACAAATGTAATTCTCTGAGACCGCTGGGCTAAAGAAGGCAGGGACCATCCTTCCTGATACTGTTCAAAACCCCCGTGCGAGCGTGGTCAGCGGCACGTGACAATAGGTAAGCTGCACATCTGTGAAGGCCCCAATAATGCTGAAAGATATTTTTTTGGCTCATGGTGCCATCTAAAAGGTCTTTTTCCAGGGTAGTTCTTGCTTATTTAAGCAAGATAATGCCAAACCACACTGAGTGCTATATGCCAGTTTAATATCTCTCTTGTCCAATAATCTACATTTTCCATGTTTTACAGAGAAACAAGTAGAAAACTGTTACCATCACATTTCATAAGAGGTTACATTTTCATAATTTCCAAATGCAAAAAGCTTTTGTTCATTTTAGTCTTATTCATTAGTAAATGTATTTAAATATAATTATGTATCTGATGTATATTACACAAGGAAGAATTTAGCTGGTCAAAAAAAGGAAACTTTTAAACCTCTTAGAATGAACACCACATAGCGATCCGTCATGCTTTGAATTAAATATCTGTTTTGTGGGAATGGGATGAAAAAAAAATGTTTTTAAAGAAATTATCACATATAAAAACAAAAATCCTCTGAGGAGACATAATTTCAGTGTACAAAAGCATAAGTGGAGTTTACAGACTACATATTTCCACTTGGCGGTCTGCTGTTTCAGAGGAGACAAACATATAAAGCCAAACTCCACTCCACAGACAGATGAAGCAAGAGCCACAATTTTTTCTCATATTGGTTATCTGCCAAATTGTAGGTCAGCCAGGAAGGATGTCAGCCAACAGAAAGTCATGAAAATAAAAGTGTCAAACTGCACAGTTCATATGTTGTGAGAATACAAAGAAGGCTCACGATTGCAATTTAAGTTAATTTGATTATTTTTTGGTCAAATTAATGAGACATTTGGTCAAAAACAACCTGCTGTCTTATCCTCATTTATTTATTATTGTGACAACATCTGGCTGAGATCAAAATGTATAACCTGTGAAAAAGGCTGTGGCTATAAAAAGAAAAAAAATGATGTAGGAATATGATGGAGAGGGTGAAGAGGAGGTGGGGGAGGAGGTATGGCCAGGAGCTCAACAAGCTATTGATTAATAAGGAGCTGCAGGGCTGCCTCTCCTGAGTCTTACATGCATGCAGGTTTAACACATCCTCAGGCTCACACCTGATTCCTCCAAGTCAAGGACATGCTCACTCACTGCCATTGTGGTTCTATGCAATAAAAGGAACTCAATTTGTCAGCTCTGTTATTGCATTAGAGAAAATCCTCAGAGAGGTTTGAAAAAAATGAATGCGTGGGCGTTAGGACTGCAGCCTTCCAACATCAATTTTCAGCATCTTTAGATGTCCAATATTTCTGAAATTAAATTGGCCTGTAGGGTTTTTAACCCCTTAACTGGCAGCAAAAAAATCACCTGACAAAAACTACATAACGCCTTCTGGTCATTATTGGCTCTGAACAACCCATTTCATAGCCTATTAATCGGCTGCGTCTGGTCCGCGGGCCGAATGAAGTGCATTTATATGGCAGGCTAGACCCGCCTATTTTGACTGACACCTCATTCGGCCAATCATGTTAAGAAATGGGTTTCCCAGAGCCAATAATACTCAGAGGGCGTCACGTAGCTTTGTCAGGTGATTTGGTGCAGCCAGTTACATGATTGGCCGAATGACGTGTCAATAAAAATGGGAGGGTCTAGCCTGCCATATAAAAGGGACTACAAACGGCCCGTCACCGGGCCCTTGCCAGTTAAGGGGCTACGGGAACTTATGTCTTTAAGTGAGAAAAGTTTTTACTCCTCCATAATTTTTATTTAGTATATTTACTAATTTCTCTGCGATGCCTGAGATAAATGATGGCATTGAGACAGTTTTTCTTCTTTTTGCTTCTAATGAGATACATTTGAATACAAGAATTAGTAACACAATCTAGTCTTCTAGTGTTCCTTACACTTCTTTGTCCCATCTCCATTTATTCTTGCCCCTCTTTCCAGCACAGTGGCTAGGGGCAGCACAGTGGCGTGGTGGTTAGCACTGCTGCCTCACAGGAAGAAGGTCCTGGGTTTGAATCCACCTTGGCTAGGGGGCCTTTCTGTGTGGAGTTTACATGCTCTCCCGGTGTCTGCGTGGGTTTTCTCCAGGTGCTCTGGTTTCCTCCCACAGTCCAGAGACATCCAGTTAGTGGGGTTAGGTTAATAGGTGATTCTTGATTGCCCATAGGTGTGAATGTGAATGCAAATGGTTGTTTGTCTCTCTGTGTTAGCCTGTGACAGGCCGGCAACCTGTCTGGGGTGTACCCTGCCTCTCATCCTGTGACAGCTGGGATATGTATACATACATATATGTATATATGTATACATACATATATGTATACATACATATATGTGTCTCTAATTGAGTTTGGATGCACAGGAGAAAGAATCTTTGACCTGCATGGATGAGGATGACTCCCCCAACCCACTGCCTGGAGCTCCTCAGTGACCAACAGTAAGAAAAAAAAAAAAATTCACATGTGAAATTGATTCAGGACTGACATTTTTATGCCTCAGGCATCTTGAGGCCCCTGGGAGGGCGCCCTCAACCCTTGACCTTTTCACACTGCAGCCTCGTGCATCTGTCACCAGCAATAACAGCATCACAATTGATTCCAGTTACTCTCCGGGCCACAGAAGCCTGAAGAGAAGGAGGTCAACAAATCCCTCACCATTAGGCAACGACTGATTAGTTTTATTTGTTGGAAACAAACTAAAACAAAGTAAACACTGTTTAAACTGAACCGTTGTCTCCTGGGGATAGTCTGAAGACAGGTGTTCATTTCAGTTCAGATAAACTGAAATGGGCTCCCATTTTAAACTGCCCAACTTTCTAAACTAGCTTGCTGGTTAGTAGTTAACTTAGTAGTCCACCATATAAAGTTGTGTCCGCCGATTATTCCCCCAACAAAACATGGCTGTGGTCAAAAATGCTTTTATACACTCTATGCATTAATCTTAGAGACTTTTGTTCTTGTAATATTCCCTATTTCACAGCTCCATAATGTTTTATCCTCATGCAGTCGCGGGCTAGCATATCACAGCATATCCCCTGTTTCCAGAATTTATGCTGAACTGGGCTACAAGCTACACATGGAGGTATTGCTCTTCTTATCTGGGTCTCCACTAGAAAGGCTATTAATAATTTCCCTAAAATGTTTATTCCTTTAACATTTGTCAGTGTTACAATTAATTCATTAATTAATGTGTAATTTATTAGGTTAGTCCAAGGGCATCAGTGCCCGAACGGACTTTCCATGAATTCGGGAAGCAGTTACTCGTTAATCCTTTGTGGAAAACTGCCTGTGCTTTCATATGATTTTTATAACTGCAACCCATTCAAATAAAATATTGTATTTTAGCAAATTAACCTGTCGCCCATTTTCAGCCAGCTAATTTTTAGATCTAATTAGAGTTATGTTTTCATACTGAATGCACTTCTGTATGCAGCATAATTAAGACTTTTAACTGTATTTTCACCCTCATTATAAATGCATGTGGTTTTATTCTTAATCTGCTCTATTTGCGCTAACTGCATTCATCTTATTGTCATACACTTATATTTCTTCACTGACCCACTTTCTCCGCTGAGATCATTAAACTTTCATTTTATCTTATCCTTCTCTTCTATCTTTAATGCTTTTTTTTCCCTCAATTACACATTGATTAAGCTTTGAACCTTTAAAAAAATGGAGCTGTGGCGGCAGCATATCCTGTTAGTGTCGAGGCCAGTACCTGCAGAGGAGCGCTCTGTTTTTGCACTCGAGACAGGAGCATCTCTCTTGAAGCTTTCCATCCAAATGTGGCATTAATGCCCTTCAAAAATATATCCTTTTTCATGATACAAACTGACTTTCTGGTTTTACCCTCCTCCCCCCCCATACAGTAGGTGAAGAAGCACAACTCTCAGAAAGAGAGAGAGAATAATGAATAGTGAGCATGAGCCTTGTAGCTGGATGAGTGCAGATGATGAATGACCACAGGGAGGAAGTACAGGACCAGAGCAGAGCCACAGCCATTTGTTACTCTGCTGTCATAAATGTATTTTTAATGAATTTGCACCTCTGACTCTTCCGCAGAGCAGGACTGTTCTTTAAGGCCAACGTGACCCCAATATTTCTTGTGAAGTGGTGGCTCTGAATAAACCCACTTCAGCTCCTCCGGTGTAATGTAAATAACCTCGTCCTTCTGTTTGCTGAAGCCATCAGTCTGGCTCCTCATTATTATACTTACCGGTGCCCAGAATAGGGACCATCCTGTTCCTGCGCAGATGTGGAGGTTTCACCTTGAATTACTAGTTAGTATGAAGCTTTGTGTTACTCAAATATGTTGTTTTTCTTGGCAGATTAAAAGAAAAAACATCATTTACACTCTGCAACACTCTCAGATTGTTCTGTACTTTATGGTAGCCCCTCTGGATCACCCCCTGCCTTTGCAGTGAAATGTAAATACCTTCATCTGCCAGGTCTTGTCAGGTTTATCATGGGATGTGTTTAAAATACCAACATGATTAATTAAGAAAAGCATATAAGGAAGAAAGAAGGGCAAAAAAAGAAGTAAGAGAGGAGAAACGTTTCCTTCCGCTTTCCTGCAGGGCAAACACCTTAAAGCATGCTGCTGACACCGACGTGCGATGAAGTCCAGAGGCAAACCAAGAGTTTGAATATATTTCATGCAGCAGTACAGAGAGCCATAGTTGGCTGGGAGATTGGGGATGAGTATGATGTTGGAAAAAGCTAGCAGGAGATGGAGGTTAAGGCAAGGCCAGTAATATTCACACACCTCTGTCATCCTGCTTTTTTGCATGTGGATGTGGAAACTGCAGGGGGGGGAAAAAAATGCTGCACACCCCATCCTGGAATAGACTCCCTCATTTTACATTACACCGATGCATGAGATGATACGTGTGACACACATCAACATGTGACCTCAACCGACACCAAGAATGACACACACATCATTACATTTGCTGTGTTCTGTCGCTGCTGTCACGCCGGTTCAGCGGTCTTCTGGGTAATCGGAACCCGGCGGTTATCCATCATCAGCCTCCAGCCGCCAGAGAGAAATGTTTTATGCAAAGAATTCATACTGGAAAAAAAGCTATTCTACACACACTGTAAAAAAAAAAAAAAAGACAGAGCAATAATTCACAGCCTCTGCATACTTATCTTTCTAACAGGCAAAACACAAACAGAGCAACAAAAGGCAATCCAGAGACGTCCACTCTTAAAAAACATGGAAACAGCTCTTTATGACAGTGTTGTGTTTGTCCACAATGAACAAGGAAGCTGTCTGTGCTCTGACAGGTCCGTGGCCTCCGTGTACATCCAGTTAGTGTCAGTCCAAGGGCTCACCTCGGAGCTGTTGACAGCTTCCTGCTGCTGAGAAAACGTCACTGCGTGGACAGCTGTGGGAGTCACACACCATCCTGTGCTTGTTACAGCTGAATTAAGGCACACTGGCGCAATGAGGTGGTGTTTATGAAGGTGTCTCATTGCCGCTGGACGCCTCTGTGGGGCCCCTCCGCCTGCCTGTACGCCTGGTCTTGACAGGATTCTCCCTCGAGCATCAGCGGGCGGCTGTTCTTGTCTCTGTCTTTGACACAAGTCTGGTTGTCGCTGTGAATGAAAATAAATGACAGCGTATATTACAACATATCATAATCGTATCCAGGCAATCATGTCCACAAATATTGATAATTGTTTGATTTTTGATTTTACTTTTAAATGTACGACTGCAGTGGTGAAACAAAACTTACCACTTTCATAATTTCTACCAAATCTTTAGCATCTCTTTTTCTCTGGCTGACGGTTTCTACTTAACACGAGTCTTCAGCTAGAGAAACCCCCACAGTTAATCACAGCAAGTATCAATACCTGTCTTGAATCTCCTTCGTCATTGTGCTGTCTTCGTAGATTTTCAGCATCATCTCGGTGCGGTCATCGAGGTATTCTTTGGGCCCCTGAAACCTGAAAGATACATTTTGAGATGTGATTAGCAAAAAAAAAAAATGCAAAACAAAGAGCAAACACAATTTTTCCAGTAAGTCTGGAAATCTCTGAGTGCCTGCACCCAGACAGCCTCCGGAGCTGGAAGACATCCAGAGAGCGTCCTCTTACGGATGGATTTGCTTTCATTCTAAGAAAGCAAATTATCCTTTGGTGGTGCTTTCCTGTTTTAGTAACAAGTCTGTATTACTTTAGTTGTGTTTTACTGGTGTTATATTTCAAAATAAAATCTGTATTCCTCTGGACTGCCTTTTGCTGCAGATTGATCCAAACTTCAGTGAGGTGTTACCTTTTGTTGGAATCAGCTTTAAAAGTACAAAACAGCTGCCACAGATAAACTAAACTGTAGTCTGCACATTTTTTGAATACAACACCTGGGCTCAAGCCTCTCTTTCACTTTGGCAATGGACAGGATGTAGGGGCTGATCTGTCTAGCGATGGTGGTGAGGTAGGAGTTCTCCTGCTTCAGCTGCATCAGGTCCTGAAGCTGGGCTGCAGTCAGTAAACAAAGGTAATTAGGTCTATCAAAAAATGGGTAACTAATTGGAATTTTTGTTGTCATTGTTGAGGACAAACCTTCATAGATCTCCTGCTCATTAGTGACCCTCTGAAAAGTCTCATCCCACATCTGTTAAGAAAAGGTGCTAAGTCAGCTGATTCTCACAGAGTGAAATATTACAGGAGCTGCAGTTGGTTCACTCGTGGGATACCTTAGCATTTGCAGTTTTCTTTTTCTTTCCTAGTAGTCTATATTTATAACAGTGGGCTAAAACTAGCTTGTTAATATGCATCTAAAGGTACCAATCAAGCACAAATGTTGATACATTTTTGTCAGAAGTGCCAGGCAGAGGCAGTTACACACTAAAGGTCAGGTATCACCCGGCGCACCTCTTCAAACATGACTCTCACAGTTTCCACTGTTGAGTACTGGGAAGCTATCTGACTGTCAATGTGTAGCGATCTGTCCAGGATCTCTCCCATTTTATCTGTGTTGATGATGGAATGGTGCTTGGTCAAATCTCTGTGCAGCTCCTGGACCTGGTCCTTCAGATTCTGTATCTCTGTCTGCAGAGACTATAAACACACACACACACACACACACACACACACACACACACACACACACACACACACACACACACACACACACACACACACACACACACACACACACACACACACACACACACACACAGTGGAACCTGTAAGACATTTCCTTCAAGATGATGGGTGTACAGATCCCTGTGAAGTGCATCTGAGCTTGAAAAACTTTTTGCTCACTACGCAGGTTGAAAATAATCTCCTGGTGGAATTTATGTTGCTGTGTTTCACTGCTTTACTTTGTCGGTACTGCTGTGTATCTCAGGAGGAAAACTTGCTGCAACAGCTTTAACCTTTGTGCATCCAAATTCAGGTGTTTTATAAAATACTTTATCCCAATAACTGATATCCTCTGTGTTCTACTGACTATAAAAACCTACTGAAAATATCAAAACATCTCTTGATATCTAAGGTTGCTCTAAGATTTTTAAGAAAAGAAGCACCTTTAAATCTCTTACTGCTTGTTCCTTTTAAGTGTAATTAATTATACACACTTTAAAAATGCTTTTTTAATTTAAGCATCAGGTAATTACCATGAAACCTTAAGTAAATCCACAATATTACAGGTCATACACATCAACTCACCCTGTAGGTGTTCTCATAATTGCGGCAGTGCTCAGTGAAGGGTGTTTCTGTGCCCTCAGCCAAAAGGACCTTAGTGCAGATGTTGCGGTGAGATGTGGGCCTTCGCCCAAATGCCGAGCCCAGGGGCATCTCACTGAGAGACGGGGAGCGGCAGGACACAGAGAGAGGGGACTGGAGCCTGAAGATATGGGAGAAAAATCATGTCTGCCTTTTTAAACCAAAAGAAGATGAAGGTTTATATTTACTGAATCGAGCTTCATTTATTGACCCTACTGGTCAATACTATCATTGGTATGATTAAATGCACTGACAGAAATCACTAAATTGGTACGCCCCCCATGGCTATCACAATAACGCCAGAATCATGGTCAAAAGAAGTCACATTAAATATATTATCACAATATCTTTAGGATATTTAAATTAAAATATTGGTATCAGTTAAATTAAAATTTCACATGGCTTACTGGAAACTCTCCTCTTTGTTTTTGTTTTTTTGTAACGTGCACTGATTGTAACTCAAACAGAGTTCATAACATGTTATTTCATCAGTCACTCACACTGAAGTATGAAGGTCAGCTCAGGCACAGAAGGGGTTGAAATATCAGGAGCTTCACTGCATTTCATTTATGTAACTATGAAATTAATTTATTTTTGCCAAGTGATTATGTGCTTACTGTAAATGACCTTCAAATGGTTAGACATGTTTAAGCAGAATTTTATTTATTCCTTCTGTAAATCTTTATGAGTTTAATGTATGAGTCAGCCTGAGATTTTGTTTTGAAGTGTATGCTCTTATTTTGAAAAATAAAATACCGCTGAAAAAAGGACGCAGTAGTGACGTCGGATTTACGGCGGTAAAAGTGTACCTGTAGCAAAGAAATATGAACGAAATTAATGTTAATGAGCACCTGGCTGACAGTGGCATAAGGTTTGTTCATGTTTATTTCGTGCAATAAGTTCTGTGTATTCATATTGTTACTTCATTGAGTCTTTATAGAGTAACGAGAAACTGTAAGCTAGTGACCAATTACAGTGAATAGAGATGCTGCAGTTTTGTCGTAATTGTATTTTTTATTTACCAGTGAAGTTATCAGCAGCCTTAATTTGATGTGTTATATATTAAGATATGAAAGAAGGCCTGCTTATAATATGTGAGATAGAGCTCAAACTTGATGTGCGAATTATAGTATACAGTAATCCCTCACTTATCGCGGCTAAGTTTCAGGACCACCCGCGATAAGTGAAAATCCGCGAAGTAGGGACGCTATATTTATTTTAATACTTATACATTATTTTAGTAGTTATACACTATTTTAAGTTTTTATAAACCCTCCCCACACACTTATACACCAAATATATGCATTACTGTACAAGACGTACTACGCATGTGATGAACGAGTACCGCAAAAACCCGCGAAACAGCGAAAATACCGCAATAAATATTTTACACTAATATTGATTGAAAACCCGCGAAACACCGAGTCCGCGAAAAGCGAACTGCGGAGTAGCGAGGGATTACTGTATGTGTAAGTAAAATGTATGTTACATCAGTATTTTCAGTTTAGGATCTACTTTTTGGTTTTATTTGGCCCCAGCTCTTACGGTGTGAACAAAAAGTCTAAAATAAAGTTTCTGTGAACCATGAGTTTAAGAGACCATCATTCAGTCAGGGATGCTACAGTGACTGCTGGCTGCACAGCAATTTAAATAATGTCTCTGGTGATGAACATTAATTTTTACATTTTCTTTCTATAAAAATACATACAGTATGCTCATATTTAAAACCAAACAAACAAAAAGAGCCAGACAGAGAGCGTAAACCTGCGGAGGAGCTATCAAGTTGTCAAGACCATGAGCCGACTCACTAAATCGACACACCTGCTGTCACTCAAAACAGTCTCTTTTATTGCCATCACTTCTCTGAAAGTCTAAAGGCGTGCAAACACAGCAGGCGGTGGCACACCTAAACTTGCTTTTATCTGGGTCCTGGTAGGACCGTAGTCTTGGCTTCACGCCTGACACAGCATAGCAGCCAGAAAGCTCTTCTGCGGTGGGTGAGGTGTGAATGGATTACTCTCACGTTTCCATCTCCCAGAATCCAGGCTGTCTCAACACAGCTGATTAAAGACTTTGACGGTACCAAAGCAGCAGCATCCGTTGCATGAAAGAACTTACATGTACCACTTCACTGAGCTTCTGTTCTGTGAAATTATGATAAAAATAGGGCCGGCCAGCTGGCTGTCCACCAATCCCTGCTTGTTTAGAAGCATTCAGACACAACAGCACATTCAGCTGAGTAACAGACTACACCATGTGGGTGGTATTTTGAACTACCATATGGTAAGGAAAAGCTAATTTTCTCCTCTGTTTGGGAATTGAGGTACAAAGTGAAGTTCAAAAACTGATCAGTCAGGCGCCTCGTGTAACCACCGTCATCCTACGGTGCCACAGGCTTCAATGTAAATTTACCAACCAGTGCAGAAATCTACAGGCTCTGATCCCATTCGGTTCATAAAAAAATGTAGCCAAATGTACACAACATACTCATAATCACCATTAAAAAAATTACCTGCAACCCGGTGGCCTCGTACTCCTGCCTTGTTGTCCAGAGCTGATGCAACAGCAAACTTGTCTGAACCATATATTCCTCTCACTCTGCTGTGCACATGTCATCCTCCTAACATCCAGTCTCTGTCCTCCCAGCAGTGACGCCAGTTAAAGACTTTACCCCCCGCTAAAACAGTGACATCAACAGCCTGGAACAAAATGGTCCGGTGGCTCCTGCGTGCCAACTTACAGATGAATCCTAGAGAGTTCTGTGAAACCGGGATAAAAATAGTGCCAACCAGCCGACTGACCACCAATCCCTGCCTACTTTGCATCTTGCATTGGCAGGGCGTTAACTAAGTTGCAAAGGAGAGTTGTCAGTACGTTGGCATTAGTGGGTGGGCTTAAGGACCTGTGAACAGTTGTGAGACACTGATGTGGAAAGAAAATGGTCAGGGGAGTTTGTGTATGTGGATAATGACGCGAAGCAAAACAAGAGACGACTGAACTCTTCGTATTTTTAGGGGTAGTGACGTGTTAATACAGGTCATGTTTACTTTTGGCTTAATATGATTATAAAACAGCAAAAGAATATATGCTGTAAAAAAAAAAAATCTTCTGAAAATGTAATGTTTGAGGGAAAGAAAAAAAAAAAAATCACTGTGCAGGAACTGTGACCACGCGTCACGTGCAACCACTCATGCATCCATCCCCTGAATGTTATCTGGCCACAGCAGGACCAGACCTTTTTAAAACTGTTCAGCCTCCACGCAACAAGGTGAGTTACATAAATATATCAGTGTGCAGAGCTTACAGACAGACAGAATAACTGCCATAGTGGCAGTCGGCACGGCGCCTCCCTTCAGTCCATGTGTACTCGCAAACCATTTGGGGATTTTGAGTTTGGATGTTTCACAAGTGCGAAATTTTCTGCCCAGACTTTTGTTTTCTTGGAAGAATACAAGAGATGCCACGGAGATATTCAGTGGGTGAAAGCACAATGCAAAAATAAAACTCACAGGAAGGGATCGTTTAGTGGTTCCATTCAGAGTGATTCAAAGATAAACTATCTTACCGCGTCGCAGCACTTGTGGAACAAGTGACAGAAGGAGGGCAGCGTGGTCCTATCTGCAGCAGAGGCTCCAGACAGCGAGCAAACTCACTTCTGTACTCGGTGTTGATCTAATAGAGAGCAAAAAAGATCAAAATACAGAAAGATTATACAACATAACTTGAAATGCATCTGTTAATAGTACAACCATAAAACTGATGTCCTCACCATAAAGACCTTTTCTTGTTCAAGTAGACCAACTATTTTGTGGAGATTTTGTAAGAGTTATACCTGACAGCATTTGTCTGTTGCTTTAATTATTGCGATTATAGATATAAGGACGGACACAGACCTGTTGTTTACTTTGTTGAGTGAATTTATGAGATTAAAAATGATGTGAATCTTCAGTTTTCATCAAAAACACCAAAGAAGGAAATGTTTTTGAGTTCAAGAATCTATGTGCTGAAGATTTCCAGTTTCCAATAACTGTTTCCGGAGAGAAAACGGGAAGATCTGATCTGTCACAGATGTTTAAATGGATATTATACGGATATTTAACGGATGCTCGTTCAGAGTTTGGATTTTTCAGGGTCCAGTCTTGTGTGTTTCTGGAGAAATCGCCAAAATGTATCCATCAAGGATCCTGTGCACATTCTTCGGGATATTGCCCGTATCTGTGATGGATACAGCGGTTTCATACCACTATTTTAGGGCTTTTATTCCAGTGACATCATATTAAACCCTGTGGATTAAGAATGGGATGTCACTCAAGGCAGATGAGTGAATCCTTTTGATAATATAGTGTATGTTTAATTTTGGTTGCTGATATAAAATTCTGTGGGCCTGTGTTCTGTTCCTACTAGGATTGACTTAATCTGTTTGTCTGAGTCTGTCCACTGTGCTTCGGTGTCATTTTGCCAGCTATTTGTCTTTTTTGTTTAATGTACAGCATTAACCTAGCCGGGATCTGGAGAGAAAATACGTGCTGTCCCTTAGTAATAAGCAAATAAAGCACACGTAAGATAATTTTTTAAGAGGAAATAAGGGTTCTGACAAAAAAAAAAAAAAAATAACAGATCAGGCAGTGCTGGGAACAAGTGAAACAACTTATGAGTCCAGTACATCGCATTCACACTGTAACCTTTTCTATGTCTGCATGAAGCTGTTCATACTCACTTTGCTGCTCTGCACTGGTTTCAGGCGATGAGGGAGCTTTACAATCCTCTTCAGCCTTTCCATGAGTTGCTGTGTAAGCAAGAACATCCAGGTGTGATTCAATGACCTGCTTCACCTCCCTGAGACATTATGGACAACATCCATTTAAAAGCCTGTTCAGTGCAGCTAATATTATAACTTTTCTCTTCCCAGGACAACTTCCACAGAGAAACAGAGCCCTTTGTGTACACAGTAAATGGGGCAGTCTTCTCTTATTAATTCATGTTGCTCCTTCCATACCCACTCATTCACTGTTACTTGCTTATGTCGTGTACTAGAGGCAAAAGCTGTTCCCCCAGTTTTCACTATACTCACATAGCCCATATCCAAAAACTCAAACTTGTTAGCTGAGCTGAGGAAAGCTGAACAGGTGACGAGGTGGACCTTGAAGAGAGAAAAGTTAAAGGTTAGGGTTCAAACACACCAGAGGGAGCATAAGAAATTTACAGATAGTCATACAAAAACCACATTGCACATCTTAAACACTCAAAATAACTGAAAAAACCCCACTGTATTATAGCATAAAATTTGCAGTCGATTTCTATTAATATATTTTTTGTAGATATCAACATTGAAAGCATTAAACAAGGTCTGATGTATTTACTTTGTCAGAGTGTACCCGGTGTTTTTAAAATGTGGCGAGTGTTAATATGTGTAAATATGTGGGAGTGATAAACGTCACATCGCCTTTTCCACGACCCACAGCATCCTGACATTTACACCTTACGTATATCAGACAACCACAACTTTGATATAACTGCAGTATTTGATGTCTTTGAAATGAGGAACAGCTGATTTAACTTTTAACCCTTTTGTAACCACAACTCAACACCGGCTAACTGAACATGTAGCAGCTGAATCAAAACAGAACATAAGAAGTTGACTTATTATAATATGTGCACTATTATATATCAAGAAGTTTATCTACCAACGGGCCAGCATGACTGAGACTAGTGCAGCCATAAATCAGATCTGGCCAGCATTCATCTTCATGATAGGCGTTAAAATGTTGACTACAGCAGCATCCCCATAACCTTGGGGTGCAAAGATTAGGGACATTCTGAGAGCTGATATCTTGTCATAGAAAAACAAGCAAATATAATCTGTTTATGGAGATAACATAAATCAACAGACATCAATGGGTGAGTGTGTCCAAACTTTTGACTGGTATTGTGTTCACAATTATAAATATAAACAATATAATGGCAACAAATTAGCTGACTGTATACAATAAAGTGAATTAAGTATATTATACTTTATTTACTGGTACTTTTAAAATGTAATTAGATACTTCAAGCACATTTTGCTCATAATATTTTGTATTTTTACTAAGTTGTGACTTTGGTCCTTTTTAACTGAGTATTTTTTTTTATGCTATTGTATTTGTAATCTTAATTAATTAGGATCTGAGTGCTTTTTTTTTTTTTTTTTTAACGGTCTCGTAGTTTTGGACCAAAAATATTTATGTCACTTTTACAGCTCAGGATCTTTACTTAACCTGGAGGGTTGGTAGGAGGGCAGTAAGGTGTGACAGTTGCTCCTTTAATGCTTTCTCCTTCTCCTCATGTTGGCTGCAAACACAAATGCACGAATATGTAAGACTACACCTTCACATTCACGCCTGCCACAATACACAGAGGATTCAGCTCAGGAGGTGCGACCACAAACAACATGCTCCATATTTCCAGGAGCTAATCTATCTGTCTTCTCTTGTAACAAACACACAGGTACAGATGCCGGCTTAGATTCACAAAGCCTGACATAAATAGCCTTTAATGCCCTTCCGGGAAAGCAGCCACTGGATGGCTTCCAGGCAAGAGGGAGACAGAATAAGATGGAGGACACCGACCACAAAAAAATCTCATTAAAGATCCCCACAGAGTGCAACCCCATACACTCGCTCACTCAAATACATAAAATTGTTCCCATTCAACACGTACACATGCAGAGCAAGAGGTGGCGAGGGAAAGGAATGTCATTTGGATTTTTTTTTTTTTATTATTTAAAAATGCTCATTAGGAAATGAAACTTGCAGTTTCCCAGACAACATAAAAACCTGGATAAACGCAAATTTTCTAAGTTTATCATCAATTAGTGGCAAGCCACTAGTCTTTCATAAACTTTAACTGATGTGCAGTTAATTAAATTAACATACTAATCAGCTGCAACAGTGGCATTTAATCAAAGTTTACTGATTCTGATAGAAATCTATTTCTAATTATTTTAGCGGCATATAGTGAATGTTAAATAAATAGTTTGGGAAGCAAAAGTTCTGCACAAGCAAGCAGCTACAAAGTATATAACATAGTGGTGATGAAAAGATAATATTCTCAGGACAGTGTACTGTATTTAAAAAGGCTGATTACAATATTAATGATAAGTGGAAGAGATGCAAATCCTAATTGTTTTCAGTCGGTCCTGAATGTGCTCAGTTTTCATGCAAAATGGAGAAAATCTACAGACGGCTTCTAAGTTTTCCTGCAGCAGTTGCTTTTGTTGATATTATAGACTTCAGTAAGTCTGTGATTTACATATCATATATTTGTACACCAATACTTTTCAGTTGGCTTTATTTTCATTGACTCGATGCAGGCACAAGCTGCAAACACTGGCTTAAAAACTATAATCCTGCTGAAGTGGTTTAAATTCAGCGCCACGCTTTGTTGAAGTGAAAATCGCCCAAGAAAAGGTGTTTTGGTGCGGACAGAGATTATTCCAGAGCAAACAGGGCGCTGCTATTCATCACTCTGACTACAATGCAGCATGATACAATAGAAAAAGGTAACAAGTCACACAGTGACGGCGGAATAATAGCATTCAGTTTAGTAAATATTATGACACAAACCGCGTGTAACAATAAAAGTGCACTTTGCTGTGAGAACAGTAAATCTTTATCAATTTGCTTTTACCTCTGAGCTGCTTTTAGCAGAATCTTCTTCCTCTCTTCTAGTTTTTCCTGTCAGATAAGAGAAGAGAAAACAGACTCTTTTTTTCATGTTAAAAATAGCCTTGAGCTCTCTAACACAAATGTTCAGGACTGCAGGAGAATAGGTGTAAAATCCACAGTGTGGTATTTGTTCTCTTTGATTCTGCATATTGCATGTAAAATTCACTCTTCTCTCACAACTAGGCTAACAGAGACATCCGGTGGCCGAGCAGTGCTGGTGTCAGACAGAAGGGGCAGGGAGACCGAAGAGTGTTTGAATGTTGTTTCTCTGGAGCAGATGATTGAGACATGCAGATCTGAGCGAACCATCTGACAGTCATTCAGTTAGTCCACATTAGTCCATTTCTCTGCAGCTAATTTAATATGAGCAGGACTGGCACGTTAAATCCTGGTAAGCCAAGGGATCATCAGAACATCCATCCTTCCATCCATCCATCCATCCATCCATCCATTCATCCATCCATCCATCCATCCTTCCATCCATCCATCCATCCATCCATCCATCCATCCATCCATCCATCCATCCTTCCATCCATCCATCCATTCATCCATCCATCCATCCATCCATCCATCCATCCATCCATTCTCTTCTGCTTATCCTGTTCAGGGTTGCAGGGGCTGGAGCCTATCCCAGCTTTCATAGGGTGAGAGGCAGGGTACACCCTGTACAGGTCGCCAGCCTTTCGCAGGGCTAACACAGAGAGACAGACAGCCGTTCACACCTATGGCCAATTTAGAATCACCAATTAACCTACCCCCACTAACTGTATGTCTTTGGACTGTGGGAGGAAACCCACGCAAACACGGGGAGAACATGCAAACTCCATTCAGAAAGAGCCGAGCCAGGGTGGATTCGAACCATCAGAACATAATAAAAAAAAAATATTTGGAAATCATTCTTCGGTTCATCTGTTTGAAAGATGTGATGTTAGCATTTGTTGTTATTAGAAATCACATTAGAAACCCAAAAATATTGCTATAGAAATATTTTAGAGACCAGTTGGATCTTTTTCTAGTGAACAATTTTACAATTCAGAGAAGAGGAGGCAGCAATAATCCTTTTTTTTTTTTTTTCTAAAGCCAAGAGATCATTTTAACAGCTTTACACCTCACCCAGCTGCCCTCTGTTGTGGTGACAATGTTTAAACATTCTGATGTAACGTCATCAGCATCAGATCAAAACATTAAAATAAAGATTTATTACTGTAATCAGTCTTATTTTCATATGATGTTTGGGGAGAAAAAAAAACAACAGCAGTTGAAGAAAATCCCATCAACGTGTGACCTGCAAACTGCTGAACAGGCTACAGATGGCATTCTCCTCTTCCTCCACATTCAGACACACTTCTCCTAGCATAGCCCTCAGCAGAAGGATCGCCTCTCCAGTTGAAGTTTGTAGTTCTTTCACCACCTACAGAGGGAAGAGGGGGCATAATGGGGGTGCTTTTTACCAACTTAATCATGGGAATCCTCATTCATTCATCATTCAGGGAATGCAGCTTAGAGAACACTTAATTGCACAGATATACCCATCGAAGCCCTTGAGATTCTAGACTGCTTCAATGTAGAGTCGAGGGGGGGTGCTTTGCAGAGTTGTAGGTTAAGCACACAGAGCAGAATAACTGCCGCTGTTTTTAAAATATGTGTCCTCAAGCACCCTCAAGCCTGAGAGAGTGGTTGCCCAGGCCAGGCCAGTTCAAGAGTCTTGGGGGTTTTGTTTATACATGAAGGAAGAGTGGAGCGGCAGATTGACAGGCACATCAATACAGTATCAGTACAGTGATGTGTTATTATTATTATGTGGGAGGAACTCATAGTAGAGCCTCTGCTTCTCCTAATCAACATGAGCTAGTTGAGGTGGTTTGGGGACCTGATCTGATTTCATGCACTCAGGTGAAATCAGACCTCCAGGCCTAACACAGGACATGAGAGATTATGTCTCTCAGATGTCTTGATGAAAACACCTCAGTAATGATGGAGGAGGTGTTACAGGGGGCGACTAACCTTGAACTGCTGGCCCTGAAATCTGGACCAGGACTAGCAGTAGAAAATAGGTGGACATACTCATGTTATTACTTGAAAATCTCATAAATAATATGGCTCAGCAGCTGTATAGAGTCTGTGGTTCAGGACCAAAGAATGAGCAGTCAGATTGAAGCAAAAATTCAAATTTTATTTTAATAAGCTAAACAAATTTTGAATACACCTGCACCACATCTCACATTATTATCAACACTTCAGAGCACCTGAATTATTCATAATGCTTTTTTTTTTTTTTTTTTGCCTTGAGTGTCATAAATATGTAGATGAACAAACAGGATTCTCTCACCAGCACAGCCTGGTCCAACATCTCACACCCCTGCACGTAAGCAGTTTCAATATCAATGCAGTGACTCCGGCTCTCCCTGTGGAAAAGCAGAAACACACCTAAATTAACATGGAGAGGAGAAGAGAAGAGAAGAGAAGAGAAGAGAAGAGGACTTCTGACAATAGTAAATTTTATGCAGTGGGTTCACTCACACTTGCATGTCTCTGAAGCATTTGATGCAAAGCATAGACTTATTCTCTGTTGAGAAAAGGATGTAAGGTTCCTCGTGGAGAGCTGTGGAGATACAGATGCCTTTTAACTTCAGCTCACAGGAGTGCCGGAGTTAAAGTACTGTTATTCTGTTATTCCAATGGGCAGCGTGCAACAAATACAAATACAGGCTGATGGTAAAATTTAAAGACCACACTCATACTGGTTAGTGTTGATACCATCCTTTTTATGTTGCTTTTAGAAATTATCCACCACTCCACGAGAGCATGATTACCATGTAGCCGGGGAAATTCAAGCAGAGCACTGGAGTAACTACAGTTCCTGTGAGCAACATGTTTCCACACAGGTGTAATTCAGCCTTGTTGGCGAGCAATTCTTCTGGAGTAAATTACAGGTGGCACTCACAGCATTTCCTGTGTTTAGCTTTGGTGCGTTTGGCCAAGGACACAATCTCATGGTGGGAAAACATTCTGGCCTTGTGTGTCAGCTCCCTGCAGGCAGCGCACAGTGGCTGGCTGCAAGTGTTACAGTAGTACATCACTCCTGTGTCCTGTACAAAATATGAATGTGTAAAAAGGCATTAAAAGTTGTTTTAAATGATTCTGAATGTATTAAATATTAGAATTTTCACTCCCCCGGTAGAAAAGACTGATGTTGGAGCACTGAGATGAATCCAGAAAAATCCAGGACAAAGTTAGTAACTGGCTGTCCATGGCCTCAGTTAACATGAATTAATGTGGGTCTGTCAGACCGGCACCTTTTTGTTGCTTTCCTGGTCACAGTTGGCACACTGTACCGTCTCCTCGGCATCTGCATTGTTGTCGACAAGGAACTTGAGCAGACGGTCCTCTGGTGGAAGGCTGTTATTCGCTTTTACTATAGATGGGTATCTGTGGCAAAGACAAACAGCTTAAATAATCTGTTAAGACGAGTCATGATATTTATCCACAAACTAACTACAGTAGCAAGCATCTTTGTTGGTGATAAAGTTCACTTCTGTCAGGAATCATTAAATGCATGATCTGATCTGATTAGATTTAATGCAGAATGATTTAAGTTGACACTCAGTTTTAAATTTGAGATTAGTATTTTCACATGCATGCATGATTTTTTTTTTTAAATAAAACAAATTGTTTTATGTAAACTAATTATGATCCAGCATGCAAGCATGTTGGATCATAATTAGTTTACATAAAACTAATGAGACATTTCAGTGAACTAAATGTTTTGTTCTTCTTCTTTTGCTAATGAAAGTTTGTACTTTCATTTAATCTAATGTTTCCAGATGGTTTCTTTACATTTATGTTCTCACATATTTGTGGATAAGTCATATTCTACATAAGAGATTCAAGCTCATAACATTCATTCATTCATCCAGAAGGGCCTGACTGTTGAGCCTATATCATTCAAGAATACTTTGCTTTTCTAAACAACAGCAATTGGGCTCATTAGTTATCAAGTGTTTACAGATTTTTTTACAGGAAGATGCAATGCAGCACAGAGTGTAGTTGTTAACACATTAACCTAACAAGCAAAAGATTCACAATTTGATCCTAAGATGAGACACAAATCCCTTTGGGGTTGTGTCAGGAAGCACATGGACGTGTGGTGACCCCTTGTGAATAAGTGAGCCCTCGAAGATAGTTAAAATATGATACAGCACAGAATAAACAGGCCCCTGTCCAATGATTTTTACACACAATACTGGAAATCAAATTGAAAAAGAGCATATGTTTTTCAAAAAGAAGTAATATTTTCGCTCTCTTTTTATTTTAAAAAATGTAATAATCATTTGCAAATTTGTGTGTTTGTACTTGTGATAGATAGATAGATAGATAGATAGATAGATAGATAGATAGATAGATAGATAGATAGATAGATAGATAGATAGATAGATAGATAGATAGATAGATAATTAGTTACACTAATTTAGTTTGCACTATGTCGTTTTGTCCCTTAGGAAAAAAAGCTTGAAAATATCTTGGTGTAGTATTGCAGGCAGCCTGAGGGGGCGGTAATGGAGTCCTAAACACTGCCGCTGCCGTCGAAGAAGAGAACGCGGAAGACTGTCAATAAACGTGTGCTGTAGGGGACGTTATCTGGAAATTTCTAGCAAGAGATATCTGTGCAGAAAACGACAACGCGTGTCATATACATATCTACAAAGGGAGAGTATAGTGAGCGGTAAACATGTCCGTTATTTCAGAGGAACACGTTCGAGGTGGGAGCGTTTTCAAGGATATTAGCGCAGACGACGAAGACTGGCAGCCCACTGAGATTGAGAGTCTGTGTATGAACTGCTACAAGAACGGTACGACACGTTTGCTTCTGACCAAAATCCCTTTCTTTAAAGAAATAATTCTCAGCTCCTTCAGCTGCGTCAGCTGTGGCTGGACAAACACAGAAATCCAGTCTGCGGGTAAGATTCAAGAGCAAGGCGTGTGTTACACGCTGAAAGTCAAAACAAAAGAGGACTTGAACCGGGAGGTTGTGAAAGCAGACAGCGCGACCACGAGGATCCCCGAGCTGGATTTTGAAATCCCTGCCTTCACTCAGAAAGGCTCACTGTCTACCATTGAGGGTCTTTTAGACAGAGCGGTTGCAGGGTTGGAGCAAGACCAGTCTGTGAGGCGAGCCACAGCTCCTGAGGTGGCTGAGAAGATAGATGAATTCATCCAGAAGCTAGGGAAGCTAAAAGAGGTCGAAGATGAGTTCACGCTGGTGATTGAGGATCCATCTGGGAATAGTTTTGTGGAAAATCCTGTGGCCCCACAAAAAGATGAGGCTCTCACAGTAACCCGGTTCAAGAGGACAGTTGAGCAGGATATACAGCTGGGAATAAGGGCGGATGACGACCTGGATGAAGAGCCAGCAGGCGACGACCTGGAGACGATGAGGAATGAGGTTTTGATGTTTGACACAAACTGTCCAGAGTGCAATGCACCAGCCTCCACCAACATGAAACTGGTCCAGGTCCCCCACTTCAAGGAGGTCATCATCATGGCCACCAACTGTGACAGCTGTGGCTGTCGGACCAATGAGGTGAAATCAGGTGGAGCCACAGAAGCGCTTGGCACCAAGATCACCCTGCACATCACCGATCCTTCAGACATGGCCAGAGACTTGCTGAAGTCAGAGACATGCTCCGTCGTCATCCCAGAGCTGGAGTTTGAGCTGGGTATGGCAGCCCTGGGTGGGAAGTTCACCACTCTGGAGGGCCTGCTGAAAGACATTAAAGACCTGATTGTCTCCAAAAACCCTTTTGTCTGCGGGGACAGCAGCACTACAGATCGGATGCAGAAGCTGAGAGAGTTTGGAGAGAAAATAGACGAGGTCATTGAAGGAAAAATGGATGCCCACATCGTCCTGGATGACCCTGCGGGGAACAGCTATTTACAGAATATCTACGCCCCAGAACCGGATCCTGAGATGACTGTTGAGAAGTACACTCGCTCGTTTCAGCAGAACGAAGAGCTCGGCCTAAATGACATGAAGACTGAGAATTATGAAGAAAAATGATGTGCCCGGAGCAGCTGAAGGGACTGAATGAGTTTATGTGCTAATTCTTTGTCAAAAAAAACCCAGTATAATTAAAAAGCTCCATATTTTTGTCCACTTTGACACATTTTAAGTTAAATCTGGGTGACCGGTTGCTTCCATTGGTACGTTGATCAGTGAGGAAAAGTTTAAGTTTTCTAAATGTACTGTAAAGTAAAACAAAGCCATATAAATGAGTTGTATGATAACATATTGAAGTGCTATTAATGTTACATCCTTGATGACTTATTGCATTCTTGTGAAGTCCCAGAAGATGGCACTGTGCTTACTCAGATTAAATTACTTTTATCTTTCAGTGGACCACATTCTGTGTGACAAATGACTCTCTTTTGACACCTATAAACATTTTCCAAATAGTGCTGCTTTAATTGATAGTTTTTTGGTTTGGCAGACTATAAAAAGTTAAATTTTGAGGTTTGTGATGCCTTCAGACTTAAATACAAATTCTCAATTCTCTTATTTTTCAATAGTACTCTCAATTTATTGTACTGTACCTGGAAACACAGTCCTGTAAATTTATTTGGTTCCATAATGTCAGTATTTGTTTTTTACAATTAAAAAAAAAAAATCCTTTAGAATTGCTCAGAGCATGTTTAAATACCATATTTTATTATTTTTGTCACATTAACCACATCTGCATAAGTTCTTTATGCTTCAGTTGTGCTGGTGCCACTGGTCCTCCACTATGCATGTTTTATCTCATTTTCATAGCAACAGGGATCCATTGTGTTCTACTAATAGCAGAGTCGTGAATTCCTAGATTATGTGGTTCTTCAGTGAGCAGCTGTTAGCTGATGGAAATAGTAGCTGCCAGGCAGTGGGTCCCTGTATCCTGAGCTCACACGGCAGAGCACAGTGGCTCTGTGCCCACTGGGTTATTTCCATAGAAAACAGATCCAGTATGCATATTATATATAAAAGCAGAGTGTTGGTATTACTTTGACTTTTACTGCTGACTGTATAATATGATGTACCTCATGCCAGTTAAACATCAAGTAGCTATGAGGCAGTTAGATGTGGCCCTCCACAGTCATAAATTTTTCAAGTGATTGTATTTTAATAAATTCACATACCTTGTTCATAGTGTAATATGTATATCTGTAAAAAAATCAGACTCAGATGAGTTTAATATAATTGTGAGTTTCCAAACAGTGTTTTTGATTTTTAAAGAAGTTCCTGATATGAAACTAAGAAACTAGAAAAGAGCATCTGAGAATAATACAAGCACACTCAAATTCATCACCACGATATGTGATTGAGACAAGACGAATAAAGTCTTACGCTCTCTGAAACATTAGAGTGAGACTGATATAATCACTGTGCATTAGAGGACCTTTTCTCTGGACCCCTGCTTTGATCAGGGAAAGTTAATACCGCAGATCTGAAGGTGGCTGAACCACGAGTCACTCCTTAATAAGCGATTAAATGGACTGCTATCATGTGACTTCTTTTGATTGTCCTAAGCTGTTGGCACTGGAGTCAAATACCAATATGCTTTGTTTGCTTTGTGACTTGGCTTTATGGAACTTGCAGCCCCTTTGAGTGTTGGGGCCAAGGGCTAAATAAGAGACTGGGTTGACCCTGCAGCTGCTCCAGCCACTCAGGTCTGCACTACCCACACCAGGCCAGCGATGGGTCATAGCAGTGAGACTTGATGTTCTTTGAGACAAATCTGTTCTCATCGGTCTCCTGCACAAACCAAACCAATCTATTTATTTACATGGAGTCACTCCCATTGAGCAACACTGCACAAAACCCAAGGAGTAAAGCTTTTTCATATTTTGGTAGTTTTAGTTCACCTGCTTAATACACATTAGAAGTAAATTGTGTGAGGTTGTAATTCAAAATGAGAGTAGCCACCAAAACCTTCACAAAGTCCTTCACTTTGGCCGCCATGTTTTTAGTTTGTTTGAGGATTTAAGGCTTAGTGTCGTGGGTGTGATGCAGAAGCTCGGGTCTCTTAAGCAGATACTAAAACACTTTGAGTTATACTTCCACAGGCTGAGTTGTCCCTAACTTCAGAGTGCCCTCTCTTACCCACAGAGGGGGCAGCTGAGGCGACTGTCAATGGTCCGACCTCTCAAGCAGCGGGCGCAAAAGATGTGGTAGCAGTCCAACAAACATGGGGACTGATACTGCTCATGGCACAGGTGACACACCAAGGGGTGAACATTAGCACAGTCCACTTTACACAGGCTGCCCAAGTTGCTGAAGATTCCTCCTGCCATCTGGGAACAGAGCGCATGAATAACAGCAGTTTGTTGTTGGAATGACATTTTTTAAGGCTACATCATCACATTGCTTAACAAAAAAGCTTTAGGTTTTACTGTGACGCTGAATTACACCCCACATATCTTATGAACAACTAGGCCAACTGTCATAATGAAACACTTTGATCATGAATAATTAAAATAAACACTGGCAACTTTTTTTCTCTTACCTTGTCAGACATGTAATTATGATCCTGGAAATTCGGTGACCACGCGCAATCCACAGATCATAAATTTAAACCATTAGACTGTCATTACCAACATTATATCCACTATCTAACTAAACTTACTGTAAATGCAGTAGGCTGGTCTGCGGAAAGCACTGGGAGCCTCTGTCTTACCTTTTAGTGGTGCTATCAGCTACCCACAGCAGGAATGACAGCAATGCAGAAACTCTTCAATAGTAGGGCGATGGGCTCCGTCTGCCAGGCAGCTGACAGCACACACGCTTCATGCCAGCCCCCACGTGTTGCCAAAGTGCAAAAGGGAAATTTAATATTGCCATCCCATACAGACTGCAGCAGCAGTCTTATTTCTAATGTCCTGCTCAATTCCACTCAGGAATATATACATATATTTATATAATCTACTCAAAATCTGTAAATAATGTAAAGTGCATTATTCTACTGTTCAATTCCACATGTTTTTAACCCTCAGATATATACATTGCATTACTAATTAGCAATATTTTTTATGTCTAATTTTATTGTTTACACCCTCCAAAACTACATACAGTATGTTCAAATATAACATATGCATATGTAGGGATGTGCATGTATATGTACACACACACACATCTGTGTGTGTGCAGAATGACAACAAAGACTTGAACCTTGAATACTCTCACTGCACCTTGGGGTCAAGAGCAGGGTTAAACAAGGCAGTAAGGTGGAAGTTATGGCACTGGGAGCCACTCAATCAGACGAGTGAGAAGCTTCTTAATGTGTGAGTCAACCTGAAAATTTAAGGAAAACTCAAAACACAAAAAATTGTGATTTAATATGTTTTAATGCCTTCTAGCACTTTTGAAGGTGCAACAAAATGAAGAATAATACTTATAACCTACATGTCACTATTACATCACTATCTATAATAGTTTCCTAGGAAATTTAGTAGTAATAATAATTATTAGTAAATGGACTAGTTCTTATATAGCGCTTTTCTACTCAGTATGAGCACTCAAAGCGCTTATACAACATGTGCATTCACCCATGCACTCCCATTCATACAAGCACTTCCATTTTTATGAAGCTAAGTGCTTTTTTTTTAATTAACTAACATTCACACGCATTCATACTCCGACAGAACGGTCGGAGAGCAACTTGGGGTTAAGTATCTTGCCCAAGGATACATTGGCATGTAGCCTGGAGTAGCCAGGATTCGAACCGCTGACCTTCCAGTCAGTAGGTGACCTGCTCTACCTACTGAGCTACAGCCACCCCCAAAAATGAGTTCAATATCTTTGAACATGAAGAGATTTAAAGTTCCAAACCCAATGGAAAATCTTTTAAGTTTGGGGTAAAGTGGGACTTGAACCTGCTCTCTCTGCTTTATCTGCATTCATGGTCCAGTGTTTCTACCACTGAGCCAACAGGAGTGGTCACAATTTCGTCAAGCACTTGTGTTTGATGACAATAAAGGCTTCTGATTCTGATTCTAGTAGTAGTATCTTTATCTGGCGCTAATTATAGGGAAATGCATATGTATTTGATTATTTGCTTTTATTATTAATTTATTATGAATTTTACGCTTGTTGAGCTATTACACATTTGTCCCTTTCAGAACCTATATTAGTTACCTATACATCTAACAGGAAACACAGGGAAGGTAGAAAGCTAACTGCTAGGTAACTTGCTCGCACTTATTTGGGCTTTTTTCTTCTTCTTTTTTTTAATAATCTAGATTAAATTTAGTTTTAGTGTTTACTTTGACCCACATTAAGGTTTTAAAAAGCCTTTTCATCTATAAATTATACTTTACATTATACGTTCTCTGCTGCTGGTTCTACAGATTTAGGATTTAATGGCCATAAACTCTCTGATGTCTGGTTCAACTCCAGCTGCCAAAGTGCAGATTCACGCCTGAACTCGGTTAACTTTTGGTACCGCTTCAGGTGGTAGAAACAATTTCTGCTGCTTACGTCTTTCAGTGCGAGTTAATCAACACCAGAAAGCTCGATGCGATCGATTTTGCAGCCGGCTGTTATATTTGCCGTGCAGCCTTTGCTCCTTCCCTTTTTGCTGAATGTGTCAGCCATGGCCCCGATAGTGAGTAGTAAAACGACCAAATAAAAGTGTACACAGAGCACATATTTTAGCTTCTCCTTTGCACTTACACGCGTGTATATATGTGTGGACAGTAGTACAGAAGAGATGGCTGTTTAAGCTTCTGTTTTTTCGGCTATGTTTAGCATTTCGGCTCAAACCACGTTTTGCTAACTGTTAGCGTAAGCTAGCGGTGGTCGACGTGAGACAGCTTTAACAGTGTTTTGTGGTTGTTAGAAGATTTTAACAGCATCTACATAAACTGTTAGCGTGAAACGTCTTGAACATATTGGACAGGCTGTGACTGACTGCTAATAATGATAGCTGAACATAGTCGGTGCTTCCTTTGGCTGCTTAAAAGTTGTGCGTGTTTTCCGAGTTTAAGTATCATCGATCTTTTGTTAGAAGAGGCAGGTGGTCAAGAAGCCGGCTGGGAAGAAGAAGAAGCAGATCCTGAAGTTCACCCTGGACTGCACTCACCCTGTTGAGGATGGCATTATGGATGCTGCCAACTTTGTGAGTAGATCACCTCTGACACAAGTGACATCTTGTCTGGTAATCGGGGCAGAAACTGTCAGACACAAATCCTCAGTGTCAGACACTGCTGTCACATCAGGGGGATCAATCAGAGCCCCATATTAAGGTTTCAGTCAGTTCATATGAAACGAACAAGAAAAAAAAGTGCAGGAGAGCTGTCAGTCATAAGAAACTCATCTGTGCATCACTCCATTTTGTAGAGAAGTCTCCGTTTGTGTTGATGGCTGTGTGCAGCAGTGCTTGCTGTGTGTGTGACTTGTTGTGTCCCTCTGTGCATGCAGGAGCAGTTCCTGCAGGAGCGCATCAAGGTGAACGGAAAAGCTGGAAATCTCGGCGGTGGTGTGGTGTCCATTGAGAGGAGCAAGAGTAAAATTGCTGTGAACTCTGAAGTTCCCTTCTCAAAGAGGTAAAAACAAAAATGCAGCTATGAAATGTTATTTTACTTATCACAGTCATGTGCCAGCATACCAGTAATCCTCAGTAAATGCTGATCAGCTCAAAGTATTTTATGTGAACTGGATAATCCCAGAGTCCCGGTTGTGTAGTTATATTTGTGTAGACCAGAGAAGAATGCAAAATCCCACTGAAGAATGTAATATTTAGGGAAATAAAATGCACCTAATATTACTGACATTTCAACCACAATCATGCTGTAATAGACTTTAATTAATGAACAAATAAGAGAAGACTCTGATATTTTCCCACTTAGCATGCACTAGTGCAGCAGCAATGGTGGCGCAGTGGTTAGCACTGTTGCCTCACAGCAAGAAAGTCCTGGGTTCAAATGCACCATCTGGCCCGGAGTCTTTCTGTGTGGAGTTTGCATCTTCTCTGCGGGTACTCCGGCTTCCCCCCACATTCTAAAGACATGCATTTTGTCGAGCTAGGCTAGGTTAATCGGTGACTCCAAATTGCCTGTTGGTGTCAATACGAGTGTGAATGATTGTATGTCTCTCTGCGTTGGCCCTGCAACAGGCTGGCGAGCTGTCCAGGATGTAGCCTTCCTCTTGCTCTATGGTGGTTGGGATAGGCTTCAGCCCCCCTGTGACCCTAAATTGTATTAGTGGAAGAGGATGGATGGATGGATGAGTGTAACATGCACTATTTGTATGACTTAGCTGATGAGCAAGTACATTTATCTGTTATTACATGAGCTGGTGCCACACAAGTGTGGCAGTAAATACTGTGGGAGGACACGCCTCCAGAGGATCTACCTTGTGTCAGAAGTTGAGAAATGAGCATAAAAGCTCTTACAGACAGAATATTTTAGGCATCAAATAAGTTCATCATTGCCTACCACGCTGTGCAACAAGGGGCTAATACACCCTGTATGGGCTCAAGTTTGATGTGTTTATTGTAGGCTGTGACGCACAACTGCTGTTTCTTCCGTTGGTGCGTCCTCTTTGCTGTGGTCGTAGGAACAGCTGGAGCTCATCCTGACACAACTGCACAGGATTTTCTTCCATGTTTAAATTCTTTACCTTTTCTATAAGTTTCATCTCACCTATTTTTTTTTTTTTTAATCTTTAAAATTGTCATTGATCAGTACTTTATTTCATGCTGCGTTCCTTTTGGCTGGTTTAAAAACAAATGTAGGATGTAGCAGGAATTTTGCGAGGTCAGTAAAGACGGGGATGTCAGTCTGTAGGACGCCTCGCCAAGTGTCAGTACTGTTCATGTGCTCGTCCACGAGTGAAGGGGAGGGGCTATGCACCTGCCTGTATGCATCGGTGCTGCATGAACATGGCACTGTTCATATCAATACTGTTGCAAATGTATATTTTATTTGATAGCAGTTCTTAGTATAGACTTTATCCTACTCGGTACATTCTCTGCCTACAGTACTAAAAAAAAAAAAAATACAAGTACCATTGTGTTTTCAGAACTTTGGCATTGAAAGGTACTGTAAATATCAGTTCTGGTGACAACCTGAGTGTGGAGGGAGAAGTCTCTGACTTTATTTGACCATCTGAGAGTCAATCCTGAAGAAACGTCCTGGCGGCTTAAAGATTCTTCTATGAACACAGAAAGCAGTTGGAGTGATATGATGGGAGTTTCAGCATCATTGTATTAAGTGTGGAGTTGACTGAAGCTTTGTAGGTGTTATAAAAGTGATATCTATAAAGCGTAATATATTTGAAACCGATATTCAAGATGATACACCTCAGCCACCACCCAATAATCATCCTAATGTTCAATTTGGACAGTAAACAAGTATTAAGTATATAATATTCTAGATATAATAATGGTATATGTAATATAACATGCATCTGATCATTAAAGTACCTGAACTGTTTTTTAAAATTCGTAGTACCAAAGTTACAAACCATACATATGCCTACCTAATCCACATCTTTTAAATGTTGCTGTTGGTGGTCCTGTGTGTATTTCTGGATCGTCCCCTCACCACCTTCAAGTCCACTTGATACTCTGATTGTTCAGTAAAATTTAAACACCACCACCAGAGGGTGACTGTGGTACTCTGTTTTAAATGAAGCGTTTGATATTACCAGAGGAGATCTCCTAAGCTAGATCTGATGTGTGTGACCCACATTGATGTTTCTGTAGCTCCATATTATGGCAAAACCCATACAGAGTCTTTGATGCAGTGCATTTGGGGGTCATGAGAGTTTTAACTGTCATATGTTTAATTCATTCTATGCTGGTTAATAGAAATTAATCAAAACATTGCCAAAAATTCTGCTCTCCATTTATATTTTCAGGTACTTGAAGTATCTTACCAAGAAGTATCTGAAAAAGAACAACCTCAGGGACTGGCTGCGGGTTGTAGCTAACACCAAGGAGAGCTACGAGCTGCGCTACTTCCAGATCAACCAGGACGAGGAGGAGGAGGATGAAGATTAAACCTGGCACCTCTCTTAATAAAATACTTAAAGACAAAACATAGCCGGCGTTGTCTTTTATTTTTAAAGATTTGGTTGGATTGAATCCTCTGGATGTCACACAGATGATATATACAGAGATATGAACATGTAACTGTACTTGTCTTTGATGATTTTCAAAAATAGTTCTCAAGATTTAGATACATAAAAAAAAATGCATGTGAAAAGTACATGTAAACTTGACAGTTTTAGTGTAAGGAATATTTTCCAGATGTGGGATGGTGCAATGGGAATTTTTTTTTTTTTTCTGAGTCATTTACTGTAAAAAAAAAAAAAAGATTCCAGAAAAGCAAATGAATATAAAACTTTCAGTGGGATAACTGCATTATGTGATTGGGCAAAAAAAACCCTGCAGCGAGTGCAGCTGGGACACTTTGAGCTCTTCATTTGTATATTTTGATATTCGTACTTTCTCTGCTCGGCTCTCCGTGGGGCATCCTGTGATACAGCTGTGGTAACCTTGACAACAGACCACACGGGCAGTCAGGACTCCTCACAGCTTGCAGTCATCAGGCTGCACTTACTGTGTGTGTGTGTGTGTGTGTGTGTGCTTTGTCAGGAGAGCGTGGATGCTTGCGAGAACCGTTATTTCTACTTGAGGTTTTACGGCTTAATTAACGCCTAAGTCAACCAAAACGTTAGTTTATATAAACGGTCTGGCTCCAGAGCAGCCGTGCGAGCTTCTCCCCCTGCAGACAGACTTTGGAGCTTGTGCGTGAACAGCGCAGCAGCAGCTGTGCGAGAAAGTGGGAGAAGTTTCTGTCTCAATTCTCCGGACTTCCAAAAGGAAATGGACAGGCACGGGGAGTGCATCCGTCTATTAGCGGCACACGGCGCACGATGTGCATTTTTTGCACGCTACTAGTTGAAGTGGTAACTAGGAGAGTATGACTAACTAGTTGTGGGTGAAATTATGGGATGCATCGTCATGGCAACAGACCAGACGTCACAATCTGGGCATGTGTGTTCCATTTTTGTCTTTCTTATTTTTCAGACTGGAAGACCTGGATAGAGATCATTGGAAAATATATATATATTTTTTATTTTATTTTTTTATTTTACTCTTTGAGAGAAAGCCCCATATTCATTGCACAGAAAAAAAAAATCTTAAATTTTTCACAGCGACGAATACTATTCTTTTTGGGTGAAGAAAGAGACTGTGCTGCGGCGTCTGGAGGGTTAACTTTCAGTATTCCCAGCCTAAAAGGGGTTTCGGGGGCTATGAGATAAAGATGCCGGGGTCGCTGAGTAATGAAGACGAGGGACAAGACGACATGGATTTTGAAGACGATATGCCAGGTGAGGGAAAGGGGAGAGGCGGGGTGTCCTTCAGATAATTTTGCGCCGCTACGCCTTGAATGCGGGGAAAAGGGCTTGTCCTGCGTTCCTGAGACCGGAGAGGAGGGGTGGGGTGCAATAAGCAGAGTCATGCTATTATTTTTTTGTACGACCTACAGTCTTAAAGGTGGGAAAGGGTTGTTGGATTTTTTTTCGCCCCCCGGCTGCCCTCTCATTCAGCCTGATTAGGGGGCATGATGGAAACCCTGCTGCATGGTTTCTGCGGGCTGCTTTTTCTTTCACAGGCTGCATGCGTGTACAAGTGAATAGGCTCTGGAGCTTTGAGTCCAAGCACAAGTTTTGTTCAGAGAGCTGTTAAAAACCACGATAGTTTGCTCGTGTCCGTGTATGCTGTGGTGATTTTCTGTCCCTATTCAGTTCGTGGATGCGCTCTTTTACAGAAAAACGGGGCTACAATGACAGCCTGCGTGTTCATTTTGTGGATGATGCGCTGCAGTTGCCGCTCGTGATTGGGAAGCTGGTTTAACTTTAGATTTTTGTTGTCTGACTGCATGGCCGCAGAGGTGTGAAAGCCACGTGTGGGCTACAGTAAACAGCGCTTATCAAGTGTGCTCCTTTGCCTTGCGCGCTGATGACACCGGTTAGGTCACCAGCAGCCCTTCAGCTCTGGGTCGTGCACGAACTGAAATTAACTCTAACCCACATTCTCTGCATGCAGCTAATTCATTTCACATGGCAGCTTCACACGAGACAAAATTGTGAATTTTTTTTTTTTTCTGCAGGCTGGAAAATGAACATGTCATCAACCCTGGCAGTGAACCAGCTTTCAGTGCAATTCTCTCTTTAAAAAAAAAATCAAATCAAGTCACATAGGGGTTTAAGATTCCCTAATTAATGACCATAGACAAGAAGATACTTGCCAAGTTATGGCCATTTTGTTCTCTTTTGGCTCCTAAGTTTCTTAGGCTTTCTGGCAGCTGGCAATCCTGGGGCACAGGGGAATCCCAGACATAGTGTTTGGCAGGCATGGCTGTACTTGCCTGTGACATTTACTTAAACTGCGAACTGTGTTGTCCATCATGTGCACCAAGGAGCTGGCATCATCAAAAATCTTCATCTGTGTAACACAAACCTAGTTCTGAACTGCTGAGGATCTATTTCTTGATCCAGCGTGTGCAGTGGCCCAGGTGATGAAGTGGCCTCTTGTTGTTGCAGCCTGCTGAGCAGAATAGCCAGGCATCAGTTTGTCCTGTACGGCCAATGAATTTTCAGGGTTTTAGTTTGTTTGTTGCTTTTTTTTGTTTGTTTTTTTTTTTGGATACACAGAAGAGAATGGATGGATGGAATTCTTGTAGGTTGCTGCAAGCATCAGATGGTTTGATGTGAAGGGCAAGATTTAAGAGATGCTGTTTTGCCCTCTGCTTCACTTTCACTTCACCATGTGGAAAACTTTTGTGGTTGTAAAATACTCTCTCCAGCCAACAACAACAACAACAACAACAAAAAAGGCCAAAAAATAAGAGCCTACTGTTGGATTGGAGGGCAGCAACCTTACAGCCAAAAAATTAGGTCAGCCAATTACCCAAATATACTGAATGACCAGATTTTTGAATCAATGGATTTTGTTCTTCCCTGATAACACAGGCAATGACAGGATTCGAGTGGTTCAGGGGGCACAGGGTCCGTCTATCTCATCATCAGCACAAATGTAAAATGAATGCAGCTCTAGATGAAAATAGATGTTGTGATATTGCATAAGCCTATTGAAATGATGCCTTGATGAATGTCTGCCATCATCAAACGTAAAGGTGCTCCAACAAAACATTAGTGTCATTATTTATTTATTTTGGCAGGTCAGTTTAGATAATGAGTAAAATTAAGGGTATTAAAATCCAGCAGCAATCCTTCCTCATATTAAGTCTTCAGCGCTCAAATGATTCACTGTCACGCTGAATACGTTTGAAAGAAGGCACTTCAAGTTTTATTAAAATTAAATATCTTTCCGGTCCGTCTGTTGCAATGCTAATAGGTATTGCTTGTTACAGAGTGATGAAAAGGCATTTGCTGGGACACCAGCTTTTTTTCTTTTTTTTTTTGGTTTGATTGTGAGCAGTTGTCACAAGACTGAGTTGCTAAATTGAAATCCTTGCTCATTTTGTATGTGTGTTATAAAGCTCTTGAACATCTAAAGCTTTGAAGTACTGTCAGAAAAAATCAGGTAGAATAGCTACAGTTACTGAATTGAAGGGTGCCATTGGTTATCATTTCTTAAAATTAAAAAGCGATAATACTAATGATGTTATTCAAAAATTACCTCTGCGTTTCACACATTGAGTGTTTCTCCTTTATCAAGAAAATATTTTGCATATATATATATATATATATATATATATAAGTTTTGATAAGCTTAGCAGTGAAGATGGAGGCAGACAAAGAGAAAGGAGAATCAGAGGGGGAGTTGAAGCAACATCTGTGACTGCCATCCATGATAGAGGGAGAACACAGTCACTGATGTGTGTCCCCAGTAAACACATTAGCTGGTTAAATATGTAAAAGAAAGGAAAGTATGGCAGGTGAGTGAATATCTGTACGTAGTAATTAAGTATAAGAAATTAAAAATGTGTTTTAATTGCTTAAATCTGCCTTGATGTGATTTTTGTTATTGGCTTTAAAAAAAAAAATCTCATAATAAATGCCGTTGTGATCCCATGTGATAACACACTGCATTTGAGGGTAAACTGTATTGGTTTTGACGTCATGAAGTTTCTCACTGATTTGAGTATCTT
The DNA here is from genome assembly GCF_007364275.1 of Archocentrus centrarchus. Taxonomy (NCBI): domain Eukaryota; kingdom Metazoa; phylum Chordata; class Actinopteri; order Cichliformes; family Cichlidae; genus Archocentrus; species Archocentrus centrarchus. The sequence continues at coordinate 30,706,079 of NC_044350.1, read as the reverse complement.
GAAAAATATGAATTCCTTTTGTCATATCGCTCATTCTCCACAATAAAATGCTGCAAATCCATTGTTATCCTCCTGATACAGGAAGCGCTTCCCAGACAGTTTACGACCTCATCAGCAGGCATCAAAGAGACAGACAAGGTCAGGAATCCAGGTCAGAGTTTTCCAGCATAAAGACACTTCAGTGCAATTAAAACTCAACAATGTAGCAACACATCGTGGGGGGACTTTAGACCCCGGAATACTATCCTGTCACAGCCTTTATTTGTTGTGGCACGTAGTGTCCTAAGTCCCTTTGTTTCACTCTGGGCACTTACACTGTCACAGATTGTTCCATTGTGTTTTCTGTTTTAATTGCTTTGTTCTTCCATAAAATTGAAAGATTATCATGGGCTTTTGTGTGCCTACAAATGTTATCCCCTGTTGGAAAGGGGACTATTTTTGGATCCCTCACTGTGAAAGTTGACACAGTTTTTTTTCTTGACGCGTGTGCACGTAGCCCAAGCATTAAAAAAAAAAAAAAATGCTTTTAAATATGTATTTGCAAATGAGTGGTACAGCATTTCTCATCTGTTTCCTGTCTACTTTATACTTTATACTATGAACCTAGAATAGATAAAATAGATTTTAATGATGCTATTTAGGTTTATCCTTCCATCACTTAGATGATTGCATTTTCTAATAATAGCCAACGGATGCTTTTGTCTGAAGGCATTTAAAGCCCGAGCTGTAAGTGCCTAATCGATGAAGAAAGGAAACCTTTTGGCCTCGTCTTCCCTGCATTGTGGGAAGCAATGCTGGGCAGCATTAAGTGGGCATTTCCACAGAGGGGCCAACAGAAAAATGACTAATGTGCTTTCCAGTAAACTCAAGCTTCCTCACTTGGGACTCGTTCATGAATCTCCCTTCTAATGGGTCAGTCTGGTGGCCAGGCCCTTGCAGGAAGGTCAGAACTGTGTCTGTGCCATCCGTCCACATTTTACAGAAGGCTTGTTTGCCAACTGGGGCTTTGGTCATCTTCCTAACACAATCTGGTGCCAGACCTTCATGCGTCACATGACTGAGCAACCTCCCCTACTTCCAACACCTGGCACTGCCTGGTCCAGTCACCAAGCAGAAAGAATATCTTTCCCCTGATGGCTTTTCCCACGGGGACTTCACAGGCCATTTACTTTAGCAGGGTTCAGATTAAGGCAATTCAGGTGTTTAGGAAGCTGCATTCCTGTAACACATTCCTGTACAACAACAAAAAATGATTACTGAGAACCTGGGTGCTCAATATTTTATTGGACTCTGTGAGGATCTATTATGGGCACACGGTTCTTTTAACGAGCTAACATGGCCACAGTTACAGTGCTTACATGCTGATAATTAGCAGATTTTATATTTAGCATAAATGTACTTATATTCACCAGCTTAATTTAGCGTGTTAGCACACCAAGTGCCAACATTAGTTGCAGTAATGAGGACAAAGTACAATGGTACAGTGGTTTAAAAAAATGTACATCTCTCATTTTTTCTGCAAATTAAAAAAAAAATCAAATTGGTTATAGTATGGAAGTACAGGTCATTTAGGGCGACATGGTTGTGTGTATCAAATCTCAACATAATCCAGCAACAACCTGTTAGGATACTTCACTTAAAACGGCACATACCAACCTCACGGTGACTCTTGAGGAAAAGTGAGAAGCTCATCAAAATCCTTAAAGTGGGATTCGTCCTCTGGGGACCATGAAAGCCTGTATCAAATTTCATGTCAGTCCATTCTCTAGTTATTGAGAAATTTCAATCAGCGCAGAAGGGGTTAAACAGCCTAGAGACTGACACCTCCAACCCCGGAGCTTCGACACCAGCGTGGCTAAAAAGAACTGGGATCAGCCCGCTCAAAGTGAATTAGGTGCTTATCATCGAACCATTTAAACCCCACATCTGTAACACTGCATCACCACTGTCACGTTGGATTGATTTATTGTACAATAAGCAGAGCAAAGAGCACAGCGATATGAACTGTGCGCTTTGTGTAATCCACAGCCATCTCGAGCTGCACCTGAGCCAAGTCATCATCTGTGCGTCTGAGAGAGATGTTAGGCTGGCTGTGTTGCCATCATAAGTTGCCTGGCAGGCGGCTAGCCATACATCTGAGGCATAAAAGAGTCCCCCGTATGAGGTGCTGAATACATAAACGCAAGGCTTTATTTAGAAAAAAAAAATAAAAAGCAAGTGGGGAAAAACACAAGTATGTGGGAGAGGAAGAAAGAAGGAATGAGTAGGCAAAACAGAAAAGATGATATCAGTCAGCACCTTTATTATAATAATGTTGGCCATGAAAAGTACGAGATACCCCCGGTTAGGGTTGAAGAAGGTGTGACACAATTCATCATGAAGCCAGGGTAGCACAATGAGTTTGACACTGCCTCTGATTAAGGCTTTGAAATCACTGTACTGTGTGTGTGTGTGTGTGTGTGTGTGTGTGTGTGTGTGTGTGTGTGTGTGTGTGTGTGTGTGTGTAATACCTCCTGCTAGTTTTGCTAAATAGAGGATAAGTGGCTGGTGAGGTTTGTGTGTCTACTACACAGGAATCCCTCCTCCCCAATCTCTCACTCCAGCTACCCAGGGGAGTGGTAGACTGCAGGGCTAGTGTTGGCTGATTGACTCTGATACATGTGCTGCATATTTCATGCCCTCCAGTCGGTCTGTGTGAGACGCAGAGAGAAGGGAGACATGCAGATAGACAGACTGGAAGAGACAGAAAGACAGCTGGGAGACTGAGACTGAGATCAAATCAGCCTTTTCGGGGCACTACAGTTACATCATGTGTGTACAATATTTTTCTCTGTGTCTCTTTACAGCGGCGTATTGTTTGAGGTGCCGTTTACACGAGACCGTTTTCATTTTGAAACGGTGTCGTTTTGATGCGTTTCGGCCTTGCGTTTACACGACAACGGTGTCGTTTTGATGCGTTTCGCCCTTCTGTTTACACGACAACAGAGTGAAAACGATGTGTTTCAGAAACGGGGTCCAGAGTGGAGCGTTTCAGAAACGCACCGGCTTGCGTTTTCGTGTAAACACTTGAAACCGGGGTGATTTGAAAACGCTCGACTCGCACATGCGCACTATGGTTGCGACGGCCAGTTTTTCGCGCACGCGCAAACTGATAAACAGTACTCGCGGATTCACGAGTGCTTCTTATGCTCTTCCTGTGTTTTTACCGTTTTGTAATTCAGCGTTGTGTGCAGCAGCGATCCAACCTCATCATCGGTCCACACAAAACCTCTCACATTGGCCGTTTTTAAGTAATGAACAATTTGCCGCACTACCTACTGTGTCACTCCACGCATGCGCGTCTTGCGTAAACAAACTGCAAAGAGAAAACCAACGCCAACTTGTGGCCTGGCATGGGAACTACATCGTTTTCATCGTTTCACATGTCCTCGTGTAAACGCGGATCGTTTCTGAAACGCCATCGTGTAAACGAAAGGCTGAAACGCATCAAAACGACACCGTTTCCAGTGAAAATGGCTTCGTGTAAACGGCACCTGAGACTGTCTCTCTCTCTCCCTTACTTACTCCTCTGTGACCCACTGTGGCATCAGTGAAGTCTGCTGTGCTCAGCAGTCAGCACGTTTACACAGCAGCTTTGAGACGGTACAGCTGACAACCAGCAGCAGGTCCCTTTAGTCCCAGCAAGCATTAAAGGCAGAAGATATGCTCAGTATACCTCAGTGGTCCTCCGGGGAGTTCCCATTTAGCGGCAGGGCATGCACTCCATTTATTTGTGTTTTGATGGGTAAAGTTGATGCACACTCAATGATGTGTGATTATGAGGTTGATTTTGCCAAGTCCTCCTGTTGGTCTGACATTGATTCATCATTGTTATTTTCACAGGAGGCTAACTGACTTTTCACTGTGTTCAGCTTTTATAGTACACTGAGCCTGCAGCAAATGAGTATTTTTATCCTCCATTGTTCACTTTTTAATCTTTTTGGTTAATCATTTTGTCTGAAATGTCACAAATTTGTGGAAATATTTTCTAAGCAATTTCAAAACCCAAAGGTGTTTAATTCAGAGTAGTACCAAACTTAAAAAGATAAATATCCTCACATGAGTAAACAAAATCAGCAAATTGATTAATCACTTATTTAAGCAGTGAAATGTACGAGTGAGGTGTCGATATGGGCTTATCACAGGCTGAACTGTGTGGTATTTAAGTGCTCTTTGTACAGTGTGCTAATCAAATAATGTTTGTTTCTCTGTTCAGATGAGGATGATGAAGGAGAGCGCAACGCCGTTCCCCTCACGCCCCTCGACCGCTTCTTTTCCGACGACGAGTCCCTCAAACAGCAAAAGAAGAAACCCAAAAAGATGAAGGAGGGAAAACTGCTGAAAGTTAAGAAGAGGAAAAAAGAGGTAAGGCGTAATTCACATTCAGCACCATCTGTCCAGACCTCGGACACAACAGCTTGGCGGGCGTTTTTGGCTCTGGCCGTACCCCGCATTCTCTATTTCTCAAACCATCGCTCTTTTGATGTCTCTGCAATTGGATCAAAGGTGTGTTTTGGCTGCTGGACTGCCTCTGTAATCTAAATGAGAGGCAGTGGACTGTCTCAGGCTTAGGGGAGGCTGGCAGCAGTGTCACTGTTACTGCCAGTGTAAGCTGGGGGCTCCAAGCGACAGTTTAGAGTGTAGATTTGTGCCTGTGGTGCCGCTGCTGATGGCAGGGACTGTAGGTCAGAGGCAATGTGTTCATGCCAAGCCAGCAGTGGGAGTCAGAGTTATGACAGGGCAGTTTTGACAGTCCATCGCCTCCAGCCTTTAGTTTCCAATATTTAGATAGCAGAATTGAGCTTTGATTTGTTCGCAGCATTAACACCGCTGTGACGCTGATATTATTCCAGCTTATGAAGTGGACCCTTTCTGCTTTTTGCTGAACATGTGGCCACATGAGAAAGTTACAGAATAATTAAATATTGTAAGCATTAAGGGGCGGCACAGTCGTGTCACGGTGAGCATGGTTAGCAGCTTCCTGCTCGGTGTTCATCTGTGTGGAGTTTGCACATTCTCCTTGTGCCTGCATGCGCTTCCTCATATTACATACATGATTTTTAAGTTAACAGGTAATTCTAAATTGGCCATAGGTATGTAAGAGTGTGTGGTTACCTGTCTCGCTGTGTTAGCCCTGTGATGATGTGGCTAGTACTTAAGAAAATGGACGGATGCAAGCATCAGTACTGTACTTTCTGTTATTTGGGTTCCATTTTCTGATGTTTTTAAAGCATTAATTATTTAATTTTTAATTTATTATTAAAGAGTTGGTTCACCACAAACTCAAATTTACATATTTTTCATCTGGCCTTTAGTGCTATATAATCCAGTTCCCCGCTTTGGTAGATACTGGCTGCAGCGATGTCTCCTTTCTCTTGAATATAATGGAGCTACAATGCATTTTGTCTTTTGGCGTTTAAAGGACCAAAAATGCATTAGAGAAACTAAGATGCAAGGCCTCGTTCCAGAGATCAGGCCCACGATCAGGCCATTTCATGTAGAAACTTTTCTTTTTACTGATTCGCATCCATCAAAAGAACATAAATAAGGATCACAACACTGCGGCTCAGCTGAGGGTGACACTATTTAATGTTTACATGTTGTTACGCTGTCACCACCTCTTGTCAGAGGTAGGTGCATGCTTCCCTTTGGTGTAATAATTAGAAATCATAAATAAAGAATTATTATTGTGATAAATTAGATTTACAGTTGCAAATGTTCATAATCCTAATGAGTTAAAGAAGGGATGTTTATAAAGAAATTCATAGTGACTTATAAAGCAGGTGGTACCATAATTTGCTGACTCTGACTAATATTAACCACTTTCAGGCCAAGCTGCATCATAACTGGGGGTACATTCCCCTTGGAACGAGATCCCTTACCAGTTTTCCTTTTTTCTGTTTTGCATTAGCACTACTTATAGAAACTCTGGTGTAATATATTGGCTGTGTTGCCTCTTATTGGGGGTCTTTCATTTTCTTTTATTGTGGTTTTAGCCTCGTAACGTGTCTCTGCAGTGCTTGACTGTGTGGTGAAAGCCTAGTTAAGCAGGTTGAATTGCTGGCACAAATATCACACAAATATCTAGACCAATCACAGGACACATATATGACATTCAGAATGTACTTATTTCATTTAGCCCACCCACAGGTGATATGAATCTGCAAGCCTCTCTGCAACCCACCTTCACCCCAGCTCCTCCTTACATGCTAATGCTTGCACCAGAGTCAGAACTGCTGTCTGACTCCTTATTACCACTTCATCTTCGTCAGCGAGGCTCTTTCAAATCACAGCTCATCTGTTTTCATCAGCGTATCAGTTATAGTCATCTTGTTTTGTATGTCCTGCAGTCCTTGTTGTTAATTTTGTGTTGTAAGGTGACCTTGAGCGCTTTGAAAGGCACCAACAAATAAAATTTATTATTATTATAAGAATTATTGTTGTCATTGATGCCTGCTCTGTTCTGTGCTGGGGTTGCTGCCTCCAGTAGAACAATGAAGAAGTTTATGCATCTGTGGGTTAAGTCTATGAGTGACCCCCTGTACATGATAAAACAATGCAGCTACATGCATTTGATCCCCCAGTACTACATGATATTAATACTGTAGCTTGGGCGCCCGGGTGGCTTAGTGGTGAAGCCAGCAACCACATACATATGTCACGTTGTGGCGTGGGTTCGAGTCCCGGCCTGTCGCCAGTTTGCCTGCGTATCTCTCCCTCCACTGCTGCAAAAAGCCGCTGTGGCCAAAAATGCAAAAAAATATATATTAATATTGTAGCTTCGAAGGGCCGTCATAGAAAAAAAAAGACATTATTTCATGCAGTCAGTTCTTTAACTTCTGGAAAAGCTTCAGTTACCTTTACTTTTCTTAAAATTTGCCAAACCCAGAGGCTAAAAGAAATATTTATTATTCAGAAATGAAAGGAATTCCACTGTATTCCCAGTGATCTCCCTGCTCATGTTGGCGCGCTTTAACGCTGTCAGTGACATAGCCAGGATGTTCCCCTCCGCTGGCTGGAGATGCCAGCAGCACCGTGAGGAGTTTGGCTGGCCAGGCTACCACCCGGCCCTTTGGCTGCTTGTGGTAAACACTAAGCTCTGGGTTTCACTGAGCTAATGAAGCGGGGGGCTCCCTCTGACACTATCCTTTCCCTGACACACAGACACCGCTCTGTAGTCTCCTTTTCTTCCCTCCCCTCTTGTCTCTCACAGGCATCACCTTAATTTCCTTTGATTGTGATACTGCTTCTTTCTTTTTTTCTTTCTTGCTTCCTACCTTGCTTTATTTGTATCATTTTTCCCCCCATTGAGGAACTGTTGCTGCTGTAATTCACTCCCAGTCACTCCCCAAAGGCTGGTGTCACACAGGGGCCAAAAGTCAATTGGGGTCAGAGACTGTCAGTGGCTCATCCCAGTCTGAGTTCACAGCTACTGGCAGGAGGAATGCTAGCCACAGAGAGATGCGCTGTGTTTGCTTCCCTTCTCTCATCTGCAGTTAAACAAAGAAACCATGTAGGTATGACAGGACATTTTACGGTCTTTTTAATAAAATATCTGTTAAATCAGGAAAATCTGGGTTTATGGAAAGCAATTAATTTTAGTGGCAAAAGAAGCTGCTGCAGTTTGGCCACAATAAAACCCCCATGAAGCTGGCAGAGAGCTGCTTGTAGTTTTCACATTTTGCTGAAATACAGTCAGTTTGAGATGAGCCTCTGTCTTGTTTTTATAACTTCAATATCCTCTCTGGGATTGTGAGTCAACAAAGAGCTATTGCTGATTTCTGGAGGAAAGACGAGGCTGTTGTTTAGAAACCATAAAATAAATTCTTACAACAGTATTTTTTTTTTCCCCCATTGAACTACATTTTTATTGAATATCCACTTCTTCCCTCATTTGATATTTTCTGTGGCATCCGCTCCAATCTCCCTAAGGCAGAGCCATTATGGGAAAGCATCTAATTTGATTAGGTTATCAGCACTTATCTGATTTTCTTTCCTCTGAAAGACGAGGCACCATCTTTGCTGCTGTGCTGTTGTGTCCTTTGGATTTATGATATGTGTTTAACATTGAACTCGGGGCCACCGAGAGACTGTTGCACAGTTTCACCTTGTCTTTGCAGTTGCTCTCAGTAGTGGTTCTGCTTCTTTGCTTCTTTCTCCTCCATCTCCATCTCCACCCCATCCCCCATCCACAATCTTCAATTTACTCTCTCTCTCTCTCTCTCTCTCTCTCTCTCTCTCTCTCTCTCTCCTTCTTCTTCTTCTTATGCATAAATGAGATTTGTCTAGACGGGTGCTGGAGCACTGGCTCTGCAACCACAGGCCTCTGCATAACAAGCTCGTTATGCAAACGTGTCTGATTGGATGGCGCTGTTCCATTGGCTGCCGCTGTGATAGAGTGTGTGTGTGTGTGTGTGTGGGGTGGGGGGGTGGGGGGGGGTGGGGGGGGGTGAGTGGCAGGATAGAAAGAAAGAGTGAGAGAGGAAAGAGAAGGGGGGGGAGAAGTTAAGAGATAGAGTAAGAGAGAAAATAATGGGATGGAGGGGTGAGAGAGGAGAGTTATGAGATGTAAAGGAGAGAAAGTAAGAGGAGGAGAGAGAGAGGGAGAGAGTTAGAGAGAGCCAGACACTGCTCAAATTTGGTCACCATGGCAACACAGCCAGGCTGCTGGTAGGGTTGGCGGGCGCTGCGGCAACGTGAGCCTTTCCACTGCGCTACAGAGCGAAACGCCTGCAAGTCTCTCCATGGAGCCACACAGGCCTGCTGAGCAACAGGCAGTGAGCAGAGCACAAAGCTGCTGTGCTCTAATTTTATTCCACTGCATGTGCACACACAAGTTCACTCCCAGATGCATACATATTTTACACACACAAGTAAAGAAATTCTCACAAAAATAGCAATTAAAAAAAAAAAAAAAAGAAAAGCGCTCTCAAAGAATAGGTGCACCTACACACACACACACACACACACACACACACACAAAACATGCACAAACACAGAAGCGGGGGCACAAATGGAAATGCATATGCATGCTTCCACAGGCCTACTACATGCAAATACACAAATAATTAGGCGGCATGTGCATGACGAGAGAAACAGCAGACACTTTTCCCCTCTCACTTACTCATGCGCGCATACTACCGTGAGCAACCACCAGCGAATTTGTTCATATGCAGCACTCTTGATCACACAAACAACACCTGTTAACTGTTAAATCCATACAGCCTTCCAGATGTCTCATATTAAACCAGCAGGATGCAACTCCGGCTACATATTAGCTCTGAGCTCCGATAGGCTCGCTTACCTGAGGTGCTCAGTTCTGGGTTTTAGCTTTGTGTAAAAGGTGAACGCGCAGCCACCTCGACTCTTCATCAAGTCACCGCTTACTCGTAGCGATATAAATATTTCATCACAGGCAGAAGAATTATCATATTAGTGAAGCAGCGACACTTTCGAGTGATGTAATTTAATTTATGCAAATGCCATCAAGTAGAAGCTTTTATCTAAACTGCTTTAGAGTGCATTCACAGCATATGTTTTCAGAGTGGGTGGCCTCTGTGGGAGCCTTAATCCCCTCACCCTGGCAAAATTAATGTCATGTTTATTTGCTCTATCAAGTTTATTATTTTAATTATCCTCACCTTTTTATCACTAGATTTAAAATTGGCTCTCAGGAGATTGCTCCTAAGTGGGGAAAGATTTCCTTTGTCCTGCTATTTGTAAAAATCCAGACCTGGAATCTAGTTGTCTCAGAAATCTGGCTTTGATGGAGGCTTTAGTCAGTCACACTCACGCCCTGAGGTAGAGAGCTGAAGTGAGCTCCAAAGCTAGATTCTACTTGTTTACATTTATAAAAATAACTGCTTGGCAGAAGCGCTCTACTACATCAAAGGAACAGCTTAGACAAAGTTTTCATTCAGTAAAAATATACATGCATTTATATTCTGTAAAGATGTCAGTTATCCCTCATCTTTACCTGCTGGAGGCTGAGAAAGAGTTTAATGAATGCCACATAAACCTAAGCACAATTAAACAATAAACTGGGCTTGGGTGTTTATTTGTGCATGTCTATAATGTTTTGGTGACCGTCTCAAATTTCTCCCAGGGAGGAATTCAGGCAAGGATTGACAGTGACCTGGAAGAGATTTCAGAGGTGGAGGAGGAACGGGAACGTCCGGAAATCGGCTCTGAAAGTGAGAGCAGCATGTACGGTCCCACCAAGAAGAAGAAGAAGAAACCGAAGGAGAAGAAAGAGAAGAAACCCAGAAAGAAGAAGAGAGATGAGGAGGATGACGACGACGATGATGATGACGGTAACATGAAAGTAAGTGTATGTTTGTGATGCTGACACAGGTCACAGCTTATCATTTAGCGGGTTGTATATTTTGTATATGAACATTGAAGTCCGGAGAGAGCTGGAGATAATTGTCCTGTCTTAGATCAGCTGTGATCAGATCAGCTGTGTTCTCAATGCTGGAAATACTCAGTTTGGTTAAGGTCAGTGGAACATGGTGAATTCACTGGACAATTAGCTGCTATTCTCACATCTGCAAATCAAGGTCAAAGACCGTTTAGTGTCTGATCAATTTGCAGTGGACATTTGCATTCCTCTCACCTTTGTCAGCTAATGTGTGGAGAAGTTCAGGAGAGCGGCGCATGTGTAAAAATGACTTTTATGATGATGATAAGTGGCGTCTCTCCTTTCTTAAACAATCTGGCAGAACAGCGATGCTGTAAACCATGAAAAGATTTTTATCAAAACTGAACAATGATACTGATGTTTGTGGGTGTGGAAGGGTAAAAGATTAAACGTCAGCATTTCACGCATTAAACATCATTAACATATGTGTGTGTTTAATCTGTCATCTGTACGCCCCCAGGAGCCCAAATCGTCCAGCCAGTTGATGCATGAGTGGGGTCTTGAAGACGTTCAGTACGGCTTCACTGAGGATGATTATAAAACCATCACCAACTACAAGGCTTTCAGCCAGTTCCTCAGGCAAGCATCTAATTTTGTCTGGATGATCTTTCATTGTGTGGAAGTGCTTTGTTTTACTTCAGTTTCTCTGGACTGTCGAAGTCCCTCGCTGAGAGTCTTCCAGCGAAACTCCACTGTGAGGCTAGACTATGTTGTGACGAGCAAACACTGCTCTTTTTGTTTGAGCTAGAAAGCTCTGCTGTTGGTATAAAGAGTCTGTCTCACCTGGGGCTGTCTGGCTCGGCTAAGCTTCTGCTCTGACAAAGTGGAGCATGAGCTCCTGCGGTGCCCCCTGTGTGTAGTCAGCTGCTTACTGGATGCCTGTGACAGCCAGGAGGCTCTGGGACTCAGTGCTCTGACCCACTATCTTTCACAGGCCAGCGTGCCAAACCTCAAGCTGTTGCCTGACAAATTGCAAACATGACATCCACACAGCAAAGCAGGGAGAATAAAACTTAAGGGGCAGTGGAGTGTCAGCAAATCAAGACCCAGTTCCCTCCAGTGCTGTGGGAAGTAGAACTTCTATTAACAGGAATGAACTGTGACATAATAAAGCTGCTTTTGTTGTTTCATCTCCCCCCCTGGTTTTATTCAGGCCTCTCATTGCCAAGAAGAACCCGAAGATTCCCATGTCAAAGATGATGACAGTGTTAGGGGCCAAGTGGCGAGAGTTCAGTGCCAACAACCCGTTCAAAGGTGCATCTGCCACCGCTGTGGCCGCCGCTGTGGCGGCTGCAGTGGAAACGGTTACTGTGGCACAGCCAACGTCTGTCAGCGGCAGCCAGCTGAGCTCTCAGCTGGGGCCAATCAAAAAGCCAAAACCAAAGAGGGAAAGGGTAAGACCTAATAAAATGTGATACAGCACACAATTTTTAAGAAACAATGACATGAAAACCGTCTGATTAACGGATCTGACGTCTGTCCCCGTGTGTGTCAGGACCAGGAGTCAGAAAGAAAAGTAAGACTGTGAAAGAAGTGAAGAAGAAGCCCAAGCCGAAGAAGACCAAATCAAAGTCGGGCCAAAGCGGGAAGAAGAAGAAAGCGTCCTCGGTATGTCCCCCCCCCCCCCCCCGCAGCTCGTTCATCTCATCAGCTTTTCCACTCTATACTTTGAATGACATCAAAGCGACCAGCCTGTTTACTGCGCTTATTGTGAAAGTTGGTTTATCTTAATTCTTTCTGTAGCTCTGCTCTCTTTAGTTTTGGTGTTTACTTTTCCAGAGTGAGGAGGACTTCCTGGAGGAGTCAGACTTTGATGACATCAGCATCCACAGTGCCTCTGTGCTTTCTGATACCTCGGGGGCCGCCACCAAGAAAAAGGCCCGACGTGGGCGGAAAAAAAGGAAAAGTATGTTTACTGTCTACTCTTGCCACGCTCTGTGGTGTGTTTTTCCCTCCAAAATCCCATCAAAATCCCTCAGAACCAGACTGTTTGATTATGGGTAATGAGTAAATTAAAATGTATTTTTTAAGCTTTATTTATTTTGGGAATGCTTTCTAAAGGCAGATGGTCTTCCACAGCAGCTATTGCTTTCACAGTCATGAAGTCTCGTTCACATTAGAGACTGCTGAGGATTATGTGCAAATATTTTTTTTTAATTTGACGTGACTCTCTGTATGACGGGACTGCCCGTGTTTAATCATTCTTTAACCTTCTCCAGAGGAAGACGGTGATGGCTATGAGACAGACCACCAAGACTACTGTGAGGTTTGCCAGCAGGGTGGAGAGATCATCCTGTGCGACACCTGTCCCCGAGCTTACCACCTGGTCTGTCTGGACCCTGAACTGGAGAAGGCCCCAGAGGGAAAATGGAGCTGTCCACACTGTGTAAGTACATTAGTTTGAGCAGATTCACACATTTTGCCATGTTTTATCTGCCCAAGCGGTCATTCACAATATCTTGGATGCAACCAGTCCGGTGCTATACGATGTAACAGCGACGCCCGAGCCAGCATTTAAGATTTTCTTGCATCTGTTTATTGCTTGTTGTTTATTGCTGAAGTCCCACCAACACAGTCTTCTTCAGACAGAATTTAAGTTGAAGGATCACCATTTTGGCAAAGTAGAGGAGCTCCTGCACATTTCACAGCTGCAAAACTCCCATCCAGTGCAGTCACTCACACCTACAAGTGCGACTTAATGATTCTGGTGACGTTTTTCTGTCTGTTTCTGCCTGCGGCCTGGGATCAATCAGCAGGTTCTTATAAACCCAGTGGAGTTTTAATCATTTAGCAAATCGCAATAACTTAGAGAACGGGCACCCTTCATATGTCACTTCATTAATGACATCTTCTAGTTAAAAATTCATAGAAAATAAAGAAAAATATAAAAAAAATAAATGTGTTGTTTGGATGTTAATCTAGATATTTTAACATTTTTGGGAAACCTAGTAAAAAATGAAAAGTTTGTATTAAGTCTGATTTTTGCATACTGCTTCATGTATGTTTTTATGGTTGGAGATGCTTGATCACACCACATATGCCACCATCTTTTAATCATTTCGCAAATCATGGGAACACAAAAGTTTTGCATTTTTTTGCATTTTTCTTTTTTTTTAATCCATCTAGAGCCCCTTCGAGCTCCTCGTTTGTGCAACATTAATAGTGTGATTTAACTTAAAAACAAACAAACATAATTTTACTGACTGATCGACACAGCATGTAGGTGCTAAAACAACACATGTTCATTAAAGTGTGGTTTTACTCCCTAAAACATGAACCGTGTCCTTCAGGAGAAGGAGGGGATCCAGTGGGAGGCCAAAGACGAGGAGGAAGACGAGGAGGAGGCTGCAGGCGAGGAAGAGGACGACCACATGGAGTTTTGCAGAGTCTGTAAAGATGGAGGAGAGCTTCTGTGTTGTGACACCTGCCCATCATCCTACCATATCCATTGCCTCAACCCGCCTCTTCCTGAGATACCAAATGGGGAGTGGTTATGTCCGCGCTGCATGGTAAGCTCACCTCAGTCTCAGTAGTATCTGATATTGTTTATGTTAACAAAAGCTAATAATTAGGCATACCTTTGTGAAAACGTAGTCATGGTCAGAGCTTTACATCCACTCATCATGGGCGTGAATGTCGTGGTTATTTTGAGCGTTTAAGGATTTCTTTGAACTGTTGTTTTTTTCCAGGCTGCTCAGCAGACATAATGACTCCAAAAGATAAGAGCTGGGTGCACAGGTTTGAATTTATTTTGGATTTTCTCTGATCCGCACAAGGTCAAATATATACAGACCCCAAATAAAGTGTGTGATTTGAATTGGTTAAATGGCAAGCTGCAGCTCGATCAGAGTCTTTCTATAGCGACCAACAAGTTTGTTTCCTGTTGGTTTCCTGTGTGTCATAACCGATTTCAAGCTGCCGCCACACAGATACTAATGCGAATAATAAAAAATAAAATAAATAAATAAAGGAAAAAGAGTAACTTCCCATCTTCTGGAATCTCCTTCGTGCTCTTGAGACTGTGCTGGGAGACGCAGCAAACCTTCTGGCATTGACGCGTATTGATGTGTCATCCTGGAGGAGTTGTCTGTAACATCACCTACTAAAAGATTTAAGTGAGTGTTTGTATATGTTTGAGCCTGTGTGTATTAGCGAAAATCCAAAATAAATTCAAGCTGAGTATTATTGCACTAATGTATAATATATTACTGCACTAATGTATATATACTGCTCATTTTATCTTATGCTCTTTTTTTTTAATCACTGCTCAAGCACATCTGGTTAGATGCAGTCTGCATTTCGTTGCACTGTACTTGTGACATATGCAGTGACAATAAAGTGAATCTAATGTAATCTAAACTTGTGCACCCAGTTGTGATGTGTGCTGTACAATCATTTGACCCTGGAAAAAGAACAGTTCACAGAAATAATTAGAAGCCCAAAATTACCATGACATTCATGCCCATGATGAGTGCATGTAAACATCTGACCACAACTGTACATGTGTACAGTGAAACTAACATTCAATGATGATAGACTCATTAGAGGAACATTTCAGGTTTTTAAAATTTTACATCCTTATTTTGAATCTTCTCTTTTCTCTGTTTCATGTTTTTAATGTCATGCTGCCCAGGGAGCACAAATGTGACACATTTACATCATGTTGATGTTAATTATAGCGTGCTGTCTCTGGTAAATAATTGAATACAGCAAAAATGTATGTTATGACCAAATTTATGAGGTTGTTAGAGGGCCAAAGTAACTGAAGGGTGAGCTTGATTCTTTCATTTTGATAGATGCGTAAAGCTAGGGCAGTTGTAGCTGTCATTATCTTGTTTATGTTCCAGTTATTGTTAATATTAATGTGAACTACGACTTAAGAAGGTGAATCCTTGCCAGAGAACCATGCATTCATCTTCAAATATTTACTCAAAATTTGAGAAGAGCTGTATGTATGATGAAACTTTACTTTTTACCTCTCAGTGCCCTCCCCTCAAAGGTAAAGTACAAAGGATTCTGCACTGGACGTGGGGAGAGGCCCCGCTGCCAGCCGAACCACCCGCAGGACCCGATGGCAAGCCAACAGATCCGCTGACCAAGCCCCCACTCAAGGGCCGCCCAGAGAGGGAGTTCTTTGTTAAGTGGGCTGGCCTTTCGTACTGGCACTGCTCCTGGGTCAGCGAACTGCAGGTGAGATGCCAGAAGTAGGTCCAGTCTCAATTTAACATTTCTGCTCCCCTTCGCCAAAATGTTCTCTTTGTTAAATATGGAACAAACAGAAGGAGCCAACGGAGGATTTTAATGGGCGGGACGATCTATTGCTTTTTAATATATTATTATGAAGAAGCAAGGTCCTTTAGCCAGTGTGCTGTCAGGTACTCGCCACAGCACCTAATTTATTTTACAGACACTTTGTCTTTGTTAAATCCAATCTGGATCTTTGTGTAGTTAATTAAGTCAGTTTCACTGTCATAAATGGAAAATAATATATTACATTTTTTTACCTCCTTTGCTCAACGAGGTGCTTGAAGAAAACTTACCTAAACCAGTAGTTTTGCTTTGTCGCTGGTTGTGCAGTTGGAGCTGTACCACACGGTCATGTATCGCAACTATCAGCGTAAGAACGACATGGACGAGCCCCCGCCGTATGACTACGGCTCCGGAGAGGAGGAGCTCAACAGTGAGAAGAGGAAGAGCAAAGATCCCCAGTATGCTGCAATGGAGGAGCGCTTCTACCGCTACGGCATTAAACCAGAGTGGATGATTATCCACCGGATTCTCAACCACAGGTGGATGCTCACACAAGCATATATTTAAAATGCCATATATTTTACAGACCTTCTAAAACCCACAGCTCTCTTCTGCTTCCCAGTTTTGATAAGGATGGTGATGTGCACTACTTGATCAAGTGGAGAGACCTACCCTACGACCAGTGCACCTGGGAGGTGGATGAGTTTGACATCCCAGATTATGAAAGTCATAAAGCTTCTTACTGGGATCACAGGTTGGTTAACAGCATTTTGGTGCGTGATGATGACAGCGAGCATGCACGGAAATTCCTTGCACACAAAAGTAAAAAAAAAAAAAAAAAAGCATATGCCTGCATCTGCTGCTGTTTCCCTTCGCCCTCTGCCTCTGATGCTTCTTTGAGTCATTTGTCATCACATGAAATTGTTGCTACACTTTTTTTTTTATTGTCAGAGAACAAATTTTAGGAGAGGATCAGCGCCCCCTTGTGGTGAGGAAAGGAAAGAAACTAAAAGAGGACCATCCAAAGAGAGAAGTCCCTCCTGATGCTCCAATCATAGATGTAAGTTTGGATATTCACGTATACTTCTGCCACACAAGTTGAAAGAGTTTCATGCTTTTTTATTAGTCTTACGAGACTGTCCTGTGTTTGCCTGCGGCAGCTTTTTGCAGTAAGTATTTCCAAAGTAATGCTATAGATGTAAAGCCACAATTTATCGTGGCTTAACATGATACATTTTATTCTTAAACTGCGCACATACAGTACAGTGCAAAAGTTTTGAGTCACCCTTAATTTCTTTACATTTTGCTTGGAAAATGGGAAATGATGCTACAAAACATGTGGAAACATATGTGGAAAATGCAGAATATAAGGCAAAAACAGAGTTTGTACAATTCTGATGAGCTTGAAAGTCATTATTTGATATGACCACCTTTGCGCTTCAGCTTCTCCAGGCTCCTTGAAGGACATTCAAAGCTCTTCTTTGGATGTTGGCTGCCTTTTTATGCCGTTCTCTGTCAAGATGCCTAATAATGTTCCATTGTGTGTCTTCCTGTCCAGGTATGCTTTTCCTGCATTGGCAGTGTGTTTGGGATCATTGTCATGTTGAAGCTGCTGCCAATCAGATACTTCCCAGATGGTATTGCATGTTGGATCAAAATCTGATGATACTTTTCTGTGTTGTACTTCTCTTCTGACCTCCTCAATAATTTCTTGACTGCTACCCCTGAAGCTTTGGCGAACAGTAGATGGATCCACTGAAGGGACAGATGCATTTCTCAGATGTTATGTCAGGATTTGTTGGATTTTTTTTTCCATTTCTTAAAGATATGACTTTTAGATATTGTTCATCTGCTGTTTTCTTTTTTTCGAGCTTGTGCTTCTACTTTCCTCCACCTGCTCAGTTTCCTCAATTTTTTTTTAAGGACACACTGCATGCTGAGATATGCCAAGTTTTCAGCTAATAGCATTTTGGGAATGATTCATAGGTCAGTGTTACGCTGTTCAACAAGAAAAACATTCCTCTAAAAATGATCAGGTACAAAGACTGGACTGAAAATTAATGACAAGGCGACCTGTGTTCAAAGAAAAACTTTGAAAGACTACAGAAAGACTCAAGAACTGTTGCTCAAGATCACTTTAAAAGTTACAAGAAAGTCTGACTATTTGAAAGCAAAATAGATAAAAATATAAAGGGTGACTCAAGACTTTTTCACAGTGCTTTAATCCCTAGTTGCCCTAGACTGCTCAGTCTAACATATGTGACCCCTACAAGATACTGCCGTGTTCTTCTGTTATCAGCCCACCATCAAGTTTGAGCACCAGCCGTGGTACATTAATGCCACTGGGGGAACGCTGCACCCGTACCAGCTGGAAGGCTTGAACTGGTTGAGGTTCTCCTGGGCTCAGGGCACAGATACAATCCTGGCTGATGAAATGGGCCTGGGAAAGACGGTGCAGACAATAGTGTTTCTCTACTCGCTGTATAAGGAGGTAAGACTGTAAGAATGTCCTCTTTTATCATTCCCACAGGTCACATTTTAGTTCTGTGAATATGAACTTTGAATTAATCATACTGGGCATGAAAGTAAACAGTAATGTGAGTTCTTCTTTCGGTGATGCTTTTATGGCCTAGTCACGTCTCCTGTCACTTGTCAGGGTCATTCCAAAGGACCATTCCTGGTGAGCGCGCCCCTTTCCACTATCATTAACTGGGAGAGGGAATTTGAGATGTGGGCTCCGGATTTCTACGTGGTGACATACACTGGAGACAAAGACAGCAGGGCTATCATCAGGGAGAACGAGTTCACCTTCGAAGACAGCGCCGTAAAATCAGGACGAAAGGTGTTTCGTATGAAGGTACCGTACCTCGTGCTCCTCCGCCTGCTCCGCAGGGCAAATACTGTTTTTCAGAAGCATGTTTTCTGGACTCACGAGTAGAGTGGTTGAAAGTGTACCAGCACGAAGTAAACAATGACTTCATTTTCAATACAAATAGGTGCAGTGTGTACTGAATCATTGTATCTACCATGTGATCTGCTCCCTTGCAGAAAGACACTCCTATCAAGTTCCATGTGCTGCTGACATCTTATGAACTGATTACTATAGATCAAGCCATTCTGAGCTCCATCACCTGGGCCTGCCTGGTGGTAGATGAGGCCCACAGACTGAAGAACAACCAATCAAAGGTAAAACTGCACCGTCTAGATTGTGGCATGTCCTGTCATTTGCTCCGGTAGCACAAACTGCGTACTTTTATCAGAAAAACAAAAACCTATGAGCAGAAAATGTTTGTACACATGCTTCATCTAGGAAACGATGAGCTGATTTTGTCATGCCATTAATTTTCATGATCTTGCACAATGTCTCATGCTCAGTTTTTCAGAATTCTCAATGGGTATAAGATTTACTACAAGCTGCTGCTCACCGGTACTCCTCTTCAAAACAACCTAGAAGAGCTGTTCCACCTCCTTAACTTCCTCACCCCGGAGCGCTTCAAGTACGTACTGATCTCTACTAACTGACCACGTACAATGCTTTGGACAAAAACATGCAAACAGAAAGCAAGTTGTAGGAGTGTTACCCAGTGCATCATGTAGGACCATTGATGGATAGATTGACAGACAGTTTTTGTGCAGTTTCAGTTGATATACATTAAACCCAAGAGGTACGCTTTCATTAACATAATTTAATTTCATTGTTTCATTCTTCTTCACATGACCCGCAGTAACCTAGACGGCTTCCTGGAGGAGTTTGCCGATATCTCTAAAGAGGATCAGATCAAGAAACTCCACGACCTGCTGGGACCTCACATGCTCAGGAGGCTGAAAGCTGATGTCTTCAAGAACATGCCTGCAAAAACGGAGCTGATTGTCAGAGTGGAGCTTAGCCCCATGCAGAAGTAAGCCTGCAAATAATGAACAGAGCAGTTCTGAAAGGTTTGTGATTTTCATTTCTTCTCATATCTGCCCTCTAACCCGCAGGAAATATTACAAGTTTATCTTGACGCGGAATTTTGAGGCTTTGAACTCCAAAGGTGGAGGAAACCAGGTGTCCCTGCTCAACATTATGATGGATCTGAAAAAGTGCTGCAACCACCCCTACCTGTTCCCCGTGGCTGCTGTGGTAAGGCAGTACAGAGTATGTCTTTAAGATGCCGAGGATTGCTGATGCCAACCTACACGTGGAAAACTGTTGCCCTTTCCTGTGCGTTTGGTTTAGCTGCTTCTCCAGCTGATCTCCATCCTGCAATTTCTTTTTTGTCTTTAAGGAGGCTCCTGTTTTACCCAATGGTTCTTATGATGGCAACCTACTGGTGAAGTCCTCAGGAAAACTGACGCTGCTTCAGAAAATGCTAAAGAAACTCAAAGATGAAGGCCACAGAGTTCTCATTTTCTCTCAGGTAACACTCTATCTGCCATCACTGGAAACCAGACCCTTGATCCACAAAACGCTCAAAGTTCAGATTTTAGCCATTTCTATGACACGGTTTTATGTGGTTAATCAGCTGACATTCATGGCATAAAAAAAAGTGGAAGTTAAACAATTCCAGTCCAATTTTTTATTTTTTTTTTTTTATTGTAACAATACAAAATGATGTTTACAGATGACAAAGATGCTGGATCTGCTCGAGGATTTTCTTGAGTTTGAGGGTTATAAATATGAACGTATTGATGGGGGAATTACTGGAGGTCTAAGGCAGGAGGCCATCGACCGTTTCAATGGTGAGTTGATTTTTTTTTTACTTGCACATTTGTCTCAACCTGGCTCTCATTTACTCACACACTCTTGCGCACACAAAGCAACTCTCTGCTTTGTTTTGTCACAGCGCCTGGCGCGCAGCAATTCTGCTTCTTGCTTTCAACGCGAGCTGGAGGTCTCGGCATCAACCTGGCCAGCGCAGATACGGTCATCATCTACGACTCTGACTGGAATCCTCACAATGACATCCAAGTACGGATTTCTCACAGAATATGTGGTGGATGGATCTTTTTTGTTTGTTTGTTTGTTTGTTTGCTCATTTTTAATTTCAGCTCTTCACCGCAGTGTCATTCCTCGTAACGTCCTCTTTCTCTCCGTTGTCTCGTTGTTACAGGCGTTCAGCAGAGCGCACCGTATTGGCCAAAACAAGAAGGTGATGATCTATCGTTTTGTGACTCGAGGCTCAGTGGAGGAGCGAATCACCCAAGTGGCTAAAAGGAAAATGATGCTGACTCATCTAGTGGTGCGCCCTGGCCTGGGCTCCAAAATGGGCTCCATGTCCAAACAAGAACTGGATGACATCCTAAAGTTTGGGACCGAGGAGCTTTTTAAAGATGAAATGGAAGCAGCACGAACAATGGGTTTGTCTATGTGTATACTGACATGTTTCTGCTCTCAGGGTTAAGCAAAGCACGCCAATTTTACCGTCAGATGTGTAGTCAGTCAAAGGCGCTCCTATGCTAGAAGCCTTTTTGTGTAGATTCCCATCAGAGTTTCTAGGCTTACACACTTTTTGTCTGCACAAAAGCACCCCCACTCGTTATTAAGTGAAAGCCTCTCGTTAACAGGTGATAACAAAGATGGCGAGGAGGGCAGTGTGATTCACTATGATGATGATGCTATCTCAAAGCTGCTGGACCGCAGCCAGGATGCCACAGAAGACACCGAGATTCAGAATATGAACGAGTACCTGAGCTCCTTCAAGGTGGCTCAGTATGTGGTAAAAGAAGAAGATGGAGAGGTGAGACTTCAACCACATTCTGCAGCAGGAGATATCATGATAATTGGGTTCATACACACAAAAAAAGAGAGATCACCCGCAGACTGTAGATCTATGTTAGATTCAACGCGTTTAAAATAGGCCTTATTTTAGAGATACTTACGCGTGTGTCTGTGTGTGCTCGCAGGAGGAGGTAGAGCGGGAGATCATTAAACAAGAGGAGAATGTGGATCCGGACTACTGGGAAAAACTCCTTCGCCACCACTACGAGCAGCAGCAGGAGGACCTGGCACGAAATCTGGGCAAAGGCAAACGCATCCGAAAGCAGGTCAACTACAATGATACGACCCAGGAGGACCAAGGTAGGCTCAACAGACGCACAGAACCTTCCTATCAGGCCGGCATGCCTGATTTTTTTCAGATACCGTAGACCAAACAATGCATGTTGAATTTTATTAGAAAGGCAAGAGCGTGGCATTATCTCAGCGTGGGATAATTTGGGTGTATCTTCTTCATTCTAACTCTTAACAAGCACTACTGTCCATGGAATTTGTCCTAAAGCTCACTTGTACCTCATGCATTTATGTAGTTTTATCAATGGGTGTTAAAGCACTCCTTTTTGTAGTAATCCAGCACGCTGTCTGTTCTAGTTGTCCTGCAGTTGAACTCTTATTTAAGAGTGAATAAAGATTTTAAAGCTCATTGCAGTTTAGAGTACACTCAAAGTTAAAGTGATTGTCTGCCATCGTTGTAGACCCTCACTTCACTTCCAGAGGACTGATGTAGTACAGTGTGTGCATGCCCAGCTGTAGTGGTCTGTAGTAATCTGCAGTGCCATGGCGCCCTCAGGTGGCCACCAACAGAAGCGAACGCAATGTACTGTTTCTCTTTGATGTGTGGCTCAGAATGGCAGGATGATCTTTCAGACAATCAGTCGGAGTACTCCGTGGGGTCCGAGGACGAGGACGAAGATTTCGAAGAGAGGCCTGAAGGTAGGTGGCAAAGAAAAGCATCATTAGCCACATTTAAATTTGAGACTAGACAAGAATATAATGCTTTTTTTTTGTCAATACAACAAAATTTGAAGTGCCTTTCCTGGTTGGTGCTTTAAATAAAAGTGAAACAACACAAACTTATTATAAGTGATTGGATAAATAACATTAAACTTAATAAACAGATCTAAACAGACGACTACACTACAGCACTCTCAGTAAAGATACTCAGTCACACACGTTACATGTCTCTGAATCTTTCTGACAGTGGACTTTGTTTTGTTCTCTGTAGGAGGACGAAGACAATCTCGCCGGCAGCTCAAGAGTGAGAAAGACAAACCTCTTCCACCCTTGCTGGCTCGGGTTGGAGGCAGTATTGAGGTATGAAGTGTGCACTGTGCTGGCAGTAAGTTTGGACAGCTCGGCATACAGGATCATCATATAATCTGTAAAGCAGGCAGCCACGGACACAATCAGGATCAATAAATTCTTACTCTGTTATTACAGTATAACATGCAAACACAAGCACAATTTAGTACTGCAGCCTGTTTTAATATGCAGGAGAATAAAGATCTTTTGTGTGCTCAGTTCTGACTTTTTGAATTTATAACCTTCTTCCTCTCTATTGCTTTATTTTTTTCATTATCATCACTTCAAGGTCCTCGGGTTCAACGCTCGTCAGAGGAAAGCTTTCCTTAATGCCATAATGCGTTGGGGCATGCCTCCTCAGGATGCTTTCAACTCTCATTGGCTGGTCAGGGACCTGAGAGGGAAGAGTGAGCGTGAGTTCAGGTGAAGCCCTAATGTGATTCATTCTTCAGCTGTGACACAAGTAGTGTTATTTGGATCAGCTATAATTTTGTTTTTACGCACTGCAGTTTTTACTCACGAGGGGCCTGCCATTATGTTAAGTGGCAGCTCTTGGCTCCTTCATCAACTGTTTGTTAGCCCATGGCGAAGCTCCAGAATCCTCATATCAAGTTCGTAAAGGTCGGCTTTGGCAATTTCACTTTAGATTGGAGCAGCGCGGAAAAATGCCCACAGGTTGTTAAAACTCTAAAATTTTATGCCTGCAAATTATATCATGCGACTCCCGTTGCTGCCATTGCAGCTAATAACACTATTGGCAAACCTATTACTTGGACCTCATTCTCAATCTGTGTGTTGATGTGGCGGCATTATGTTTCCCGCAACACTGACATAATGAACCAGCAATGCCCAGTATACACACACACACATATATATATATATATATATATATATATATATATATATATATATATATTAAACCGTATAGATTGATGCAGTTTAACAGTGCACCTGTCTAGTCAATGTAGGGGATAATTTATTATACTGTAAGTACCTAATGAAGTTGCCACCGTGCTTTGTGTGTAAATGTGCACAACTCTCTGATGTTGCAGATATGTAACAAACTCAGAGGAAAGACTTCTAGAAACAGCTCAAAGCAACAAATCGACTCAGCTTCCTTTAACATTGTGTCAAAAATCTGATTATAGTCATTACTGGTGAATCTCATTAGTCTGATGTGTCACAGTCTTCACTGAGCTACAGCAATACAACGATTTTAAAACATTTCGGTCTGTAATAGATGCAAAATTGTGCAACAAGGTGAATGAGGTAAAACTAACATGAAAAGAAGGGTCGGTATGTGCTTCATCACTCTGTTTCCTCTGTCTTTACCTTAATATATAAAGCACCTTGTTGTTGTGATTCGGTGCTATGTGAATTGAATTGAACAGTCTGTTGTGAATAAGGACCAATGTTGTTGCTGAAAATGTGAGTGTCTGGTGTGCAATAAAAATCCTGTTAAATATGTATAATTCTCTTTTCCTATAGGAGCAGGTTTTTTACTTTTGAAAGAGTAGTTTGGGCAGAGTGAGAGCATGAAAGTTTTTTTTTTTCTCACGTAATGTTCTATTCAGGGCATTCTCCAAAACATGTAATTTATGAATATGCACAATAGAAAAGAAGCACACGATTCCTGAATATCATGGCATGCATTAAGATTTCAGCTGTGTTCAAAGTGATGCATGAATGTTACTAGGTCCATCCCAGTGAGATTTCTGCAACCGGGGTGCGCATCCTTACATGAAGATGACAGGAAAGGGGCTCCTTACTCTCTCCCCAGTTGTTAAAAGAAGTTTGAAAACATGGAGTTGTGCTGGTGACCATAAAGACCTTTTTTTTTTTGTTCTTTAGGGCCTATGTGTCTCTTTTCATGAGGCATTTATGTGAGCCAGGGGCAGACGGAGCAGAGACCTTTGCTGATGGAGTCCCACGTGAGGGGCTGTCTCGTCAGCATGTTCTTACCAGGATCGGAGTCATGTCCCTTGTCAGGAAAAAGGTACAGTTCATTCAGCCACAGACATCTTTGACACAGAAAACCACATCCTGAGCCGGAACGCTGTGAGATTAGAAAAAGTGGGTCAGCCTATCGTGGAAAAAGCCAGTTTAGAGCGAGGAAACAAAATCATCTCTGGATACAAACTTTCCCTTATTTTAAACATCAGCCATATTTCACAGTGAGATGTTTAGATTTGTTTGTAGCGTCTACAAAAGAAGACTTTCTGTATAAAGAGTTACTTTACTAAATAGGTTCCACCGTTAAATTAAGTCAAAGGTAAAATATCATGTAAAATCAAAGTCCGGGTGGCATCAGGCTGTAACAAATATTACAAAATTCTTTACATACACAGTACTGTGCAAAAGTCTTGAGCCACTCCCTACACTGAAAAAAGAGAATCGTTGGAACATCTTAATTATTTTATGGTAACACATGATTGAATTATTATTATTTTTAATAAACTTAAGTTAACAAGTTCAAACCAACAGATTCAAGTTACACACAATGCACAATTGTGTGCTTTCACTTAAATAAAAATGGTAAGTTAAGGGAACAGGTTGTAATTTCAAGTTGGTAGAAACCACTCAAAATATACCTCTGTCTCTAAAGCAGAAAAAGCTGAGTTAGAATCATTTAAAATATTCCATTACCTCAACTACAACTCAAATATCCTTCTTACAGTGCATTTCTTTATATTTTACCTCTAAGAAAACAGATTTTCTTGTCATTTTTAAAATGGTCTTGAGCAACAGTTCTCAGGCTTTCTGAAGGTCTTTTGAAGTTTTTCTTTGGACATTGGCTACTTTTTCACTCATTTTCAGTCCAGCCCTTGTACCAGGTCATTTTCCAAGGAATGTTTTTTTTTTGTTTGCTGCTTAATGCTGCCCTATGAATAATTCAAGCATAAAAAGGTACCTAACACAAGGAATGAACCAGTGTTGTGTCTACATATTGTAGGATCAATACTTGCAGTCACTCATCCAAGTGACTTTTTCAGTCTCCTGAAGAAGTCACCTGGATTCTCTTCATCTGGACCAAGCATCAGAATCAATTTTTTGGGATTCCCTTCCCTGAATTATTAAATATACATCAGGATATTTTGACTTTTGTAAGGATTATCTAAAGTTAGAGAAATGAATGAGTGATGAAAGGTTTCTCCAACTTTCTGGGGTCCTGGAGAACTACTCCTGAAGAATCCTTAAAGAAATTACAAGACAGCTGCCTAAGAGAGTTCAGGCTGTGTTAAAGAATAAAGGTGGTTACACCAAATAATTGATTTTCAAGCTCATTAGAACTCCTAGACTCTGTTTTTGTCATATACTGTATTTCCATGTATGTTTGCAGATGTTTAAATAAAGTGTTGCACCCATTTTTTCCTGGCAAAATATAAAGAAATGAAGCGTAGCTTAAGACTTTTGCACAGTGCTGTCAGTTTTCATTAATACAAAGTCAGTTAAATTTCACAGTAGTAATTTTTGCAGGATGAGCATGCTAACAAATAAAATATTTGTTTAGTTTGTTATTAACGGCATTATGTTTTTTATTTTAATATGTTTAATATGTAACATTAGCCTTTTGATTCATTTTAAATCTGCACATGGTGAACATATTGTCTCTATTTGTATTAATGCAAAAAAAAAAACCCGGCAGAATTCAGTTCTTCTCTTATCAGATCTATATTTTCAAAAGAGATTTTAAATTAATGTTGTTGTGGCAAATAAAGTTTTTAAAAAGTGTTACATTATAACTAGGTAAAAGTTAAAATGAGTTGGTCAGTCTGGTATCAGTCAAAATTAAAATCTTACCAGTGATTAATTATGCTAATTATGATTAATTAATTATACTTTCTAATTTTATAATAGAGTCCTTCCTAATCCCTTATTTAAAGAAAGTAGGCCATCCAGTGGAAGTGTAGGAAGTTCTTTTCATTACAGTTGAATCTTTTTTTTTTTGTTCTGTAGGTGCAAGAGTTTGAGCATGTTAATGGGAAGTTGAGTTCTCCTGATCTGATTCCCATCGGAATGGAGCTGAAGAAACTGAACGAGAGCGTATCCTCTGATCCCAACACTCCCGTGCCAGCCAGCCCTGTTGCTACTCAGCCCAGCACCCCTATCCCACAAGGTCTGCTCTGATCATGCTCTGTTTCTCTCCAAATGTTAAATTAGTTCTTGCTGCATCATTTTATGACAGGAAATGAGCTGAGCTGTTGTTTTTCTGGAATGTAGAAAAAGCGGAGTCTTTCTTGAGCACTGCTGAGGACAAAGAAACCGCAGAGCAAGAAAACAAGAAACTGTCAGAGCAGGAAGTGAGTCCTTTTTCCCTTCCTTTAACCACCACTTTCATTCTCTTCTCCTTTATTGTTTTGTCCATCATCTCATGGGTCATCACACTGTAACTGTAACTCATCATCCTTAGAAGACACTTGTCAAACTCAGGCACCTTTTAACTTGTCTCTCTTTGCCCCTTACTAACTCTTTCCTTTCTCCTCCTGTTGTCCTGTCTGTTTTCCCTCAGCGGGCTTCCAGTGTAGGGCCGGCATCTGTACCCGAGAAGGCAACTGACAGTGACGAGAACAAGGGCAGCTCAGAGGAGAAACCAGGAGATGAGAGGAACAGAACCGAGTCACCCTCCACAAAGACCGAGCCATCTGCTAACCCAAAAGAGCCTTCTTTCAAACAGTCAGACCTGCAATCCACTCATACCTCACCTAGGAGTGAGTGTTTTATGATGTGTGTGCTTCAAATTTTATTCATCTGCAAGGCTGTACTTTGTTTATTCTTTTTTTTTTCTTCGTCTGTCCTCAGTGGAGCCGTGCAAAGAAACTGAAAAGTCCTCAGAAAAAGCAGATAATGATTCTCTTGTGGCAAAAACTGAAGACAAGGAAAATAAACCAGGTATGCATGCTATGAATCCTTAAATTAAGGAGCTGTAAATAGCACAATAATCCCACATCTTATGGAAAACAGTGCAGTCTTTATGAGCAGCCATATAGTGTAATTATGCAGATATTTATTTTATTAATTGTTCTACCATGTATGTATCTTTTGCAGATGATGTAAAGAGTGAAGATGCATTAGAGGGTCGATTAAATGGAGACAAAGACACTTTGGATGAGATGGAGGAGAGCAGGAAGGAAGACAAAAATGGATTTAAAGCAAAGTTCATGTTTAATATCGCTGATGGAGGTTTTACAGGTAAGAATCAATCAGATCGCCTTCATTTATTCAGAGAATATGTAACTATTTTATCTTAACGCTCAGTCATTTTAAAAGGTGCAGGAATAAACCTAAATCTTGTGTAAGTTTGAACTTTTCAGTTAAATATTAAAATAAAAGGTCTTAATTTGTAGACTCAGACTTGAATTAGACTGTGAATTATGAAGAAACAGGAAGCGCAGGACAGCACGAGTGTGCTGCACTGATTCCACCAGCACACTGGTTTATTTTTAGTCTTGCAGCTGGAACTCCCACATTTAAATAAAACTCAGAGTTCACAGACTCGCTCCCAAATGTGGTGTCAGTGGGAGAAACAGTCACTTAAAACCTCATCGTTCTGATTTTCACAGGGAGTTGTCTCTGTATTGTCAGACTGTAGAGTGAAGTCTGCACCTTGTGCACAGATATTCCATCTCTTCCCTTTCTTTGGAATGCCCATATTCCAAAAATCTCTACTCACAGGTTATTCCAGGTGTCATACGGATTTATCTTTGTTTCGCTATGAGTTTTGTTTGTCTTTCTATGCTCTTATTTCTCTTTATGTGTTACAGACATATGGGATATTGCTTAGTAATTCTGAACTGCCTGTTTTTATTCTTACGCCACCAGAGCTGCACACCCTCTGGCAGACCGAAGAGCGAGCTGCGCTGTCTTCTGGAAAGATGCATGACATCTGGCACCGTCGCCATGACTACTGGCTGTTGGCTGGCATTGTGACGTATCCTTTTTTCCAGTAAGGAGCGAGAAGCTCGGCATATGGCAGAGTAATGTAATTACTTATGACAGAAGTAGCTGCAGAGCTGATGTTTACCGAATGTGAAGATGATGGAAAACTACGCGTTCCTGCTTCCTTTTTTTTATTTGAAGGATTTTATGAGGGTCTTTTCTCCCGTTTGCTTTCTTTGACCGTGACTTTATCTCAGACATGGCTACGCTCGCTGGCAAGATATTCAGAATGACCCACGTTATGCGATTCTGAATGAGCCTTTCAAGACCGAGATGCATAAGGGCAACTATTTAGAGATGAAGAACAAGTTCCTGGCTCGCCGCTTTAAGGCAAGTGTGGAGTTTCTGCTTCTGAAAATAAGTAAATCTTCCTGTTTCTTAATACAGACTCAGTTTGCCTCTGCCTGCCACATCTGCATTTCATATAGACACCTCTTTCTGTTCCCTCCCTCTGCAGTTGTTAGAGCAGGCTCTGGTGATCGAAGAGCAGCTGAGGCGGGCAGCTTACCTGAATATGACCCAGGACCCGAGTCACCCGGCCATGGCTCTCAACACGCGCTTCGCTGAGGTGGAATGTCTGGCTGAGTCCCACCAGCACTTGTCCAAAGAGTCTCTGGCTGGGAACAAGCCTGCCAACGCCGTGCTGCACAAAGGTCTGCAGCCCAGCCTCAGAAACAGCAACACTTTAACCTGTCAGGACTCAGCTCCCCGCTGCTGCTGAATGAAGAAAATAATCCCGCTTAAATAACTAACTGATTCGTTTGTGCTTTGTTGTGTGTAAGATCAGATGTAGGAGGCAATTTTGACTTTAAACCCCTCAAAATCTTCTTAGAATTACCCACTTTTCACTGTTTCTGAATTCAGACGCCATAGTTTTTGAAACAAATATTATTTGTGTTTCTTTCTCAATATCCTGCCTTGTTGCTTTTATGTTATTTGCAACTTTAATGTTATTTTTCGTAACTGCATCAATGCTATTTCACTAATTACCAGTACACTAAAGCCACCTCAGCCTGTTATTAATACATTTTTTGTTTCAAGATGGAGACAGCAGTAAATTCCATCCATCCAGATAGTAAATAGGATGCCAAAGGAAGTGTTTACAGATATTTCCACTCCACTGTTTTGTGAAGAGCTTCTAAAAGGCAGCCAGTAAATATCCTGTTTGACACAGCGGCTTCATTTTATGTTAATTCGACTTACCATTAAAACATGCTTACAGTGATTAGTAGGATGAAAGTTTGGGAAGAGGCCAAAGACTGATTGAAACTGAGGCGTTAAAATGTTATCGTTTCAAAATGATGCTGGCTGTGACCCTCACTGATTTGTTTGCCAGTGAAAAAATGTTTTGGCATTTGGTTCTTGGCAGTTGTTAATTTCAGGTCCCGGAACAAACAAATTAGCTTTTTTAATTATTTGAGGTTCACACTAATTTTGTCAAGGATTTTGGAAAAGTTTTTCATGCATTTTATCTCCCCTGTTCTTTACTTTGATGTGTGTGTGTGTGTGTGTGTGTGTGTGTGCGTTCGTGCTCTTGCAGTGCTGAACCAGCTGGAGGAACTTCTGAGTGACATGAAAGCAGATGTGACACGACTGCCCAACATGCTGTCCAGGATCCCGCCGGTGTCGGCCCGCCTGCAGATGTCTGAGAGGAGCATCCTGAGCCGCCTCACCAGCCGAGGCAGCGAACCGCCGCCACAGCAGGTGAGACGGGGCATTGTGATCAGGAATTTCAGAAAAACAAAAAAAAAGTAATTAAAAGGATCTGAGCTCATTTTTTTTTTGTAAAACAGGTTAAGGCTCATAAATGGGCAACTTGGGTGAGTAAATTGAAGGAAAAAGAAAAGCTGTGGCCCAAAACCTTTGAAGTTCTCAGTCGTCACAACTACACAGCCACATTATTCCTTTGAAAACTCAAACTCAGGCTCACTATTCCCCACGGATAAGTTCCCTCAGGTGCAATGAGGAAAAAAAAAAAATCTCCCTTAAGTTGTTTACTTTCACCACTGGAGTTCCGCATTTTGCTCCCAAAGGATTTAAGAAAAACTGTTATATCTTTGCTTTCCTCTCTGCTGCACCTATTTGCCAGAGCAGAGTGTGTGTTTCACTCTGTTATACAAGAGGTCATTTCAGCCAAGTAGTCTCACCGGCCATGTGCTCTGACAGCTCTTTTGGGTTGTTGTGGCAACACTTTGCAGGCCAGGAGACATTCGACGTGCTTTTCTCTGTGTTCACTTTGCTTGTGTAGAAAGAAAACTGCCTGTTAAGCGTTGCGTGGAAACCTCATACCAAATACGTACTGTGATCACAGAGGATGCAGCGGCATGATTAATCTGTTGTGTGTGTTTCAGCCGTTTAGCCCGGGTGGGTTTGGCTGCTCCCAGATGTACAGCGGCAGCTTTGGTGGGGGATTCAGAGGACCAGGCGGACAGCCCATGGTTAACTACAGTCAGATGCCCTTAGGACCTTACGTCAGCGGTAACAATCAACATCTTGCAGCACATCATATGTGACATACAACAGGGAGGAAATGATTATTTCATAAACAATAGACTGAGAGAAGCCTTGGCAAACATACAATAAAGAATTATAAGTAAAAGTCTTCAGATGTTTCACTTCCAACAGCACTGCTTTCCTCCCAGATCAGATAAGTCATGTGCTGTATGTTGTCATCTTGCATCACCGCTTGCAGATGTCCATCCTGAACTTTGCCCTTTGACTTACTTTATAAATAGCCAGTTACAGAGATTTACAATTGTCTCTGTCTCAAACATCTGACAAAATACTCCCTGTCTTTAAAAAATCTAAACATTTCCATTCATGTTGTTGCAGCGAGCCACTAAAAATTAGACCTCTTCTCTTTTCAGTGTCCTCTAATGGCCCCCCACCCCCTACAAGCCATCTGGACAAGAAGTCACTTGACTCCTTGAGGGACGTGGCTACGCCTGACCTCAAATCAGGCAAACCTAGTGATGTCATCTGCATTGAGGACTAGACCAGCTCTGTAACACTGACCTGAGGTCAGAAATTCCCAGGGATGGAATCTCAATGGATGACTGCTGACCAACTCTTATGCCACACTCTCCTTCTTCTCTTGCTCCTTCCTAGCTCCAGATCTAAAAACCAAGCTCTCTTCTCTCTACGGATAAGGCAGTTAACTTTTTAATGCAGAAGTATGTATCTTAACAATTGCACTTTTATCTTTAATGAATCCTATAGAAGTATTTCAGTAGATGTTTGCTTTTGTTTACCTGTGATGGAAAGCTGCGGATTAGG
The DNA here is from genome assembly GCF_007364275.1 of Archocentrus centrarchus. NCBI lineage: Eukaryota > Metazoa > Chordata > Actinopteri > Cichliformes > Cichlidae > Archocentrus > Archocentrus centrarchus. The sequence goes on along the minus strand of NC_044350.1, from coordinate 30,674,097 downwards.
GAGGAAAAGGGAGCAGCTTCTTTGGAAAGAGGATTTTTTTTTTTTTTTCCCGCCCTGCACTACAGCGGAAGACTCAAGCGAGTTGGTGGCTCTGAGTTCCTGATGCTCTCGACTGGAGCTCATTCTAATCCTGGAATGTGTGTTTTGTTTGCGCCAGCCTCGACTTTCTCATCCTACGCGCACCCGGTTGCTTTTACTCATCTGCCTATTTAATGTACACTGTGACTGTGCCCCTCTGGAGCTTGTCCCCTTGAAGGAATTGAGGACATCTACAGTCATAACTTGATAAGAGATTGTTTTTTTTTTTGTTTTTTTTGAAGGCCAGTATTGTTATTTTTAATTGAACGCGTGTTTTGTCATTCATGTTGTAACCAGTGGAGAAAATATTGATTTGAAAGCATCAAAAACTGTTATCATGTATGCAGTAGCTGGACACAGGCTGTCGGAATCCTCTAAAGACTGCCACCTGCTGGTGATCTTAAGTAATTTCTGCTAAACCTGCAGGTAGACTTGGTTGCAGTACCTGGGAACATTTGCCTCTTGTACTGTATATACTGAGAGACTGCTGTTTATTTTACCTCACATATGTCTAATGATAGTGAACACATTTAAACATACATGGATGAAATCAGAAGCCTGGCTCATCGTTGTACATGAAGATCGAGGGAGAAATGTTTGGGAGTGGCAAGAATGATTTTTAATGCATTTTAGAGAAGATTGAGTATTTCTGTGTATGGTACAATATTTGTGATTCTTTCTATATTTGAATGTTAGTAGTGGCTGTAGAGCTTAACCCTGGGTCCCTGACCAGTGGGACTTCACTGTAAACAGGGAGCCATCTGGTCTACATCCACATGCAGGGCTTCAGTGTTACTGAGACCAGAGTCCTGAATGGAGGGTGGAGTTTTACCCCTCTTATATCCCAGGGACTTTCCCAGTTCCCATTTAATTGTTAGGACTAAATAAGAACACGTGCTTATGGTGCAGTGTCACCTCAAGCTCGGTATTTAATGCAGACTGCGCTTTTGTTTGCTTCTCTTTTTTGTTGAGGTTAAATCTGATGTTTTTGGTCACTTGGTGCCATTAAAGAAGATGATTCAGAATGATTTGTTCTTTGATGCAGTGCAGTTCCTCCACAGAAGTTAAGCCTGTAAATTGTGGCGTCACAGTCAAAGCTTTTCGTTTCAGGGGATGTTCTCTGCGTATCTGCTTTCGAGGGTCATCATTGCTCTTCGATGATGTCTTCACTTCCAGCTTCCTTAGTAACGGTGTATGTGGTCTTCTATTGCTTTACCTGGTGATAAGGCTACTACATATCTAATCATTCCATCTACTATTTTGTGCTAAAGTGACTGTACACTAAGTAAAACAATCTTTTATAAATTCACACGTTTAATTTTCTATTTTCTGCAAAAATCTTAGGACTCGGTGCACAAATCTTTATCGACAAATGTATCTCTTTTTTCCCCCCAAAGATATGTTTGTATTATTATTATGATGCCATTGCCACAGCACTTATTTGAAATTGCTGAAAGGATAATTGTAACCGACTAATCTAAAGTGAAGAGGTAGTGATGTGCAAAGTTGGTGTGTATTTCCTTACTCTCTTTTTGCCAATTCAAATGACTGTCCTGAGGTGCTCTCTTCTGATCCCCTCCTCATTTTCCCGCTTGCGTCACACTCGCTGTTTCTCAAAATGCTTTTGACTTAAAACCCAAATTCAAAATGTTACAATTTGGAAAGCATCATGAGATGAATCTTGAGTGTGCTACGCTTTTTTCTTTTTTTTTTCTTTTAGTGTGAATCGATGCTGTTTTGTTCACTGTTTTTGTTCATGCCAGCAACTACTTGACCATGACATGGATGGTTGACAGACAGAACCTCAGAAACATGTAAATACTTGTTGAAATTGAAAGATTTTTCAGAGATAAGTCCATGTCATATAGATTTTTGTATTAAACTGAAAAAGATGAATGTTTACTGGATGGTGTTGCCATAGAACTGCTGTGTGCACCGTATGTGCTCATCAATCAAAAACTTGTCTTTTTCCTCTGGAGCTGTGACCATGAGATGACGTCAACAACACTTCACTGAAATGCAATCAAACTGAAGTCAGTATGAATGTAATGTCTGTTAAAAAGGCTTCAGTCTAATATTATAAATATGTTAACAATGTATGCACATGCTTATTAACGTGGCTTCAAAAGCTACCAAAAGACCCTGATAAAAGGCACCTTTGTTGCAGTGAATGCACAGCATGTGAAGCGTTTGATGGTTCACTTTTGGGAGGTGGTGGCATATCAGGCATTTACAGACAATGAGCGCCAAGCAGTGTTATGGTACTGATATTTGTGCTGTATAGCAGTTGAATGAAAAAAAAAGTGAATTGTCATCTTTTTATTTGTATTCTGTGTATTTGTTCAATGTGTTTTAATAAATCTTCTGAACAACAGTCTTTTCTGGTCGTTTCTTGCCCTTTAGTGTGTCTGACAGCCGAAGGAGCGTGCAGGTGAATAACTGGAGGATTTCAGTATTAATTAAAGCAAATGACATTTTGTCTTCACTTGACCTCACGCATTAGCTTCTGTTCACTGTGCAGTGACTTCCGGCACGTGTCACAATCTGAGACTGTGGTACGGTAAATGTGACTAGTGGCAGAAACAGAAACACCGATGCAGTCAGTAAGAGCCAAAGAAAGCAAAAATATTAAATGAATCCAATCATATATATGAATGTAACAATGGAAAGTAAGAGTCTCATGCAGGGGTGTCAAACATAGAGCCCAGGGGGAGAGATCTGGCCAACCAAAGGGTCGATTCTGGTCCCCTGGATGGCAATTGTGGTCATGTCATTAAATATCTTCAGTTTACTACACAGGCATGAAACTGTATCGTATGAAAATGTAATAAGTAATCCTTTAGTCCAAAAAAGCTCTGCATGTGTGTTTATTGATGCACATGCTGTTGAAAATGCACTGATTGCTTACCTGTACTTCCTTTCATTATAGAGGGGCAGTGTTACAGCCACTGACCTTTGGCCTCTTTTTGAAAGAGAGCTGCTCTTCTCTCTCTCTCTCTCTCTCTCTCTCCTCCAGGTGTGTCCAGCCTGACTGCCACAGGTGAACGGCATTGCAGTTGTTTGGGAGGCTGCATATTAGGCTCCAGCTCCCAGTGCTCCTGGTCTTTAGGCCACTGGGCTTTGCTGTGTGTGGTTGCTGGGCCTTGGTCTGTGTGTGTGTTTTGAAAGTGTTTAAGCTCACGAGTAGAAAAACTGTACATTTGTGTTTTTGGCTCTGCTGAGGTTTGTTTTGTTAGTGCTCCAGTTCTTGTGGGAGCTTGGTAGGGGTTCTCTGCCATTTTTCTTTGTTACCTTTTTCTCCTGTTTTGTGGCTAGCCAGGGAATTTAGGCATTGTCTTTTTTCACCCCAAATAATAGCATTATTTTTGTTTCTAGGAAGTGCGGGGGTTCTGTTTATTTTGGCCTTGGACACCCTAAAGTCTGATATGCTTTCTTAGTTTGTTCTCCTTTTCTTATTTTGGTTTGTAAATGGCATTTGTAAATATTTGTAAATAAACCTTTTAAGTGTGTGGAAGATCCCGTTTGTGGTTTGCCTTTGTTTTGTGTTACGCTCCCTGCAACCCCTAGACCCTGCAGGCAGGAGGGCTGTAACAGGCAGGCTATAAGTGAGTTTGACACCCTTGGTCTAATGCCTATTACGTACCTCTAGTTATGATACTTAAAGCATGCTTAACATATGATGGTGTTTATTTACTTTAAGTAATTCTGAATGCTGATAATTTCTGTTTAGTGTGGTTCCAATGCTTTCATTGTTCCCTGTGTTTCAGATATTCACCGGACTGCACCCTGGACACGTCGCCAAACCGTGACAGGGCCAACACAGAGAGCCCACACACTCTCAGAGCAACATTTAAGTTGTATGCCATTTGTATTGTGGTCACCAAGACATAAAATCTGCATGTATAGAATCATCAGTCTAATGTGATTAAAAGAAAAAAACTTTGCACTTTGTGTATCAAAATAATGACTGAAAAGGTTGTTGTATGGTGAAATTGCTAATGCTTTAATTATGCACTGCCTGAAGTGTTAAAACACACCCATATCAAACTTGCAATTAAAACAAGCCCATGTTTTTTTTTTTTGTTTTGTTTTGTTTTTTTAAGGAAGTGAGGAATAATTATTAGTTTCTCAAAGCATGGAACCTAAATAAATGAATAATAATATATATATACACAAATATCCACGTTCACGTTAGATAATGGACTGCTTATTTAAATAAATATTAAAGCCTTATATACAGACGCCTCAAACACGCAAGCTGTGTGGGGGCAACACAAGGATTATGGTATTAAGTATTACTTTGCTGGGGAAAATATATTTAATCTATTGTTTCAATTCAACTGAGACCTTCATCCCACACGGAAGTGCTGTGAGACGGCATTGCCCCTAATTCCCCTAGTCCAACCCACTTTGGCTGAACGTCTCCCCTGATTGGTGAAAATGAGATCCCCTAGGCATTTCATTGGCTGCACGCTTGCCTTTGTCAATCTACCATTGGCCAGTTGTGACTGAGAACCCTCACCCCGCTTTGTGCCGCTGTCTGGGCAGCAGCAGGGGTCTGGACAGCGGGAGGAGGGAGAAAACCAAAGAAAGGACAAAATGAAACTGGATGGGCTGAGGGGTGGAGGGTAGGCAAAATGAAAAAAGAGAGGGATACAGAGGGGAGATAGAGGGAGGAACCGAACCAGACAGCCAAGCGAGGCAGAGAAAAAGGGGAGGGAGCAAAGAAGGTTACCTCATCTAGAACTGTACACACGGTACAGGGGAGAAGTTGTGGGAAAGTAAACAGGACAGGAGAATACCACTCTGTGTTCAGCCACTTGCAGCCCTCGCAGGGGACTATAAAGATGAGTGAGCTGGAGCTGCAAGTGTGGTAAAAGCTCAGAGTTTATGGGAGGCTACCAGGATTAAAAGGTCATCAGGGAGTGCCTGAAGCTTCTCGGAGGACACACTACTGAGGACAAGGAGGTGAGAGGCATATTTGTTGTGCTCCAAATATATTCCCCCTTTTTTCTCCCCCTTTTATTCTGTCTCTCCTCCTTCTCGCTCCCCACTCTCAGCATGGTTAGCATGTTGCAAAGGCAGCAGCTTTGTCCAAGGAGGCTATTGATGGAGTGGAGCTGGGGGTGGTTGTGCTGGTTTGTACCTCTCTGTCTCTCAGTCCGGCAGTTATAGGGGCAGCTGAGCGGACAAGATAATGTGGAGGAGAAGAGCAAAGGATGGGAATGGCAGATACCCGTGTGGCCCTTTGGCAGAGTACACACCATCATGGACGATTAAACCTGAGCCTGCCTCAAATAGCCAGCAGGGATACAGAGGATGAGGCCTTGTTATGATAGCAGCAATTTCTGAGACAGACACCAGGAAGGATGAGAGACGGATTGGTGGCTCATCCTAGACCCAAACCACCGACTGGCTGTGGTTTTTTTGGTTTTTTTAGAAGTACTGCACAGTCTTCCAGTGCTTTAGGCTATAAAAGAGATTCCCTGGCCTGATCCCGACCTAAACCATTCCAGTTTGACGGTTGCTTCCCGGAGTACAATGGCCCCTCCTAGGATGGATTTCATGCTGCCTCTATACTTTCAGCAGAATAGAAAGGGGACACAGGAGGGTGGAGGGTCGGGGTTGGGGGGCCTAAGGGACCTCTGACCAAGTAATTAGCATTTTGGGCTAGGGCTCTGTTTCTGCTTCACTTGCCGGATGTCCAAGGCACTTTTTTTTTTTTTAAAGAAACTCTATGGGCTCACTGTATCAGATTTTTTTCTCCTTAGTCACAGACCAGCACTTCCAACAGACATTAACAATCCATTCATGCATGGCTTTAAACGACCACAAAGACTTCACTATCAGTGGACACCCTCTTCCGTTTGCCACACATTCACCCATGAAACTTGCACACATGCAGTCACACAGTGTACACATGTAAGGCCTTGGGACTGAGCTTAACAATAAGTCATTTGATAGTGGTTACACATCTCCCAAATGTTTACTGGTGTCTTGTATGACATGCTGACTACATTCACCTGGGAATTCAGTCAAGAATTAACTAGTAGAAGCAACTGAAGGTTATCTACAGTAACGTTACATTAATGTGATGTTACCCAAACATGACTTATCTTCCCACAAGCTTTTCTGATAACAACTTCTAAAGCTAAATCAGCTTAACAAAATTAGTGACCCATAATCTTCACCTACTATCCAGGACCTGAGTTAACATGGAACCATTGGAAATTGTAGAATTTAATTAGCCTAATAGCCAAAGACATGCATATTATGTTAACTGGTGATTGTAAATTCTCTGTGTTAGCCCATTGGATGTGCTGGCTATGACAATTCATTCTCCAGCCCCCTGCAGATCCTAATTTGGACAAGCTGTTAAGAGGATGGATGAACGGATAATATTAAAAACACATCATGGGATATTACAACTGAATAGATTTAAATAAAATTTTTGAGGCATAAGCATACATTTGTTTGAAATTCAGTGACAGTAAATGCAATTTACGAAAGGTACAATTTTTTTAGGTTATTTAAGAGAAATAGGAATATTGTTCTCATAAGTATACATAGATTAGTGTGTAATTACATCTTCTAACAAATTGATGCATTCCCATTTAATCCTTTAAAAATACATAGCAGCAGGCGCTGGTTTGTGGAAGCCGCCATGTTCCTCCACCATTTTTGAATACCGGGAAGGACATCTCCCTTCCGACTAATCACATTTTACATATGTGGCTAGAGACCGGCCACATATGTAGTACGGTAAAGGCGGAGGAGAAGAGACGTTGTAGGCACTCATGTTCTGTAGAGGGACACCTAAATTTGTGCCTGCACCTTCAGACTCAAGACATGAAGGATCATATCTATATTTTACCATCGGAGAAGGAGTCCCCTTCACCCAAGAAATAAAAACACGAAACAAAGAGACAAGCCACTGGCATCTTAATAAAATGTCATCCTCTTTCTCCTCACATCAAGCCTCATCTCCTAACTGAAGTCAGGGCTCAAGCACACAAAAACAAGCATAGACATGCTCATTTATTCCAGATAAAATCACAACAGATTAGACATGCAACCGTCCCGCCTCAGGCTGAGCAACAGCTGGTTATAAGCTAACAATAAACCAGCTAACGCTATGCTGTCTTAAAAATCACACTTTCCATCTGATAAACAGTTTGAGTTTAAAGGGTCAGAGTTCAGCAGTGTTAGAGCCACGTCAAAGACGGTTTCATTAACGTCTGAGAACAGCAGCTAACAGACGTTAACAGTCGCTAACATCGGCAAAAACAGCAGCGCTTACTGACAGAAAAGTTCTGCACCTCCTCACCGACTACACACCATCATGGACGATTAAACCTGTCATCAGTCAGAAGTGAGCTTCACTGAGTCACTGACGTGTAATGGACTCCTTTCACAAAATTTTACATCCTCTTCCAGAATAAATAAAGGTGGACGCTTCTCATCCAGCATTGACAATTGAGGTAAACACTGGACTGACAGCCTTCCACAGATCAGGGGCAGATCTGTGTCTGGTCTAACCAGTAGTAGAAACACATCCATGGTGTTATGGGGTACTGTCTAAATTTAATGTTTTTGATCTCTCTTGGCTGACTTAAAGCATGTTTATCCTGTAGCAGCCATCATAACTAGGATTATGGATCTGAATTGGGAGGGGTAAGAAGACAGAACTCAGTTGACCGTCATCTGTTGTTTTCATTTTTATAAAGTTGTTGTAGCTCTAGAGAAGCTGTAATAGGAATAAGATTACTTGCGCACTCACCTATAAATGCTAAACAGTGTATCCGGTGTAGGTCACAGCAAGTGTCAAAACAGACAGAATGCTACTGTGTGGGAATTAGTGTGGGAATATTTTTTGTCTTGCTTCCAGTTTTGGAACTATAAAATGTGAAGTTTAAAAAGCATGGACATATACCAGAATTGCGGTGTGGCTTGCATTGAGGTAGGGTTTTCAAGGTATGACACTTTTTATGCCTTTCTAACTAACTGGTAGCTGTCAGAAATGTACCCGTGTGCCTGTAGGCACTTTTTCTCTGTATTTACTCTGCAGGAAATGTGTCTTGGAATATGATGATTCTCATACAGGATCTGGGGTTTAAAGTAGCATATTTTTTTGTTCTTTGTTTTCAAAGGGGATTTTTGACTCGATTTGACTGATGTGTGTGTGTGTGGAAACAATTGTCTTTAAGTTAAGCAGCAGCAATATTGTGGCTATACATTTTGAAATTATGCCCTCCATGAACTATGTTATACTATCTGCAACTGCTGACTGTCTTGACTAAAATGCCAACACATCAGGCTCAAGTAAAATCATTAACTTGCTGTCCTGTTCCAAACAGTGGTATGCACCTATTCCTTTCACCCCATAAAGCAGCTTCACCTTAAGCATCTCAGTATTTACCCTTCTTTAAAGTCTGAAAACCTCAAAATTATGCAAGCATAGGGATCAATGAGTTTGGAATGTAACAAACACTAGAAACCAAAGATCAGGACATCTTGACCTCTAAAGTATTGATTATTGTTTTAGTCTCAGATCTTGTGGGAGGGCAGTTCTAAATGAATTGAATTGAATTACACATTTAAGGTACCACAGCAGCAACACAGATTTCCAAATGTGTCTTCTTTGCTGTAAACTCTTCTGTAAAAAGAGTCCAAGGCAAAACTCAACCCAGCCATATTGGTAACTCTTAATCATTGCCTAATATCTGGGTCCTAAGCACACATGCTTGAGATTTCTCAAGAATACGCAAAGACTTTCATTTGGGAGCACATTTTCATATGTGATCTCTGATTTGACTGGCACATCAAAAGAGCAGCCACCCCTGTTTGATACTGAAAATGAAAGTTTACCTTGTTACTTTAAGCTGAACAATAGCAAACATCAAACAAACACAATGTCAGATTTAACGCCAAAGGCAAGAGCAGACTGCGGAAACCTGAGAACTTAGTCACTGCACATATCAAAAACTGAATTGTTTGATATCGTTTACATAAGAAATTTTTTAGATTTACCTAAGTGGAGTTTGTGCAACTATTGTTCTGTGGTCCCAGTTGTTGTTTTCACTGTTACACTGTTGCCCTGGAGCGAGATCAGATAGAAGAGACTGACATCTATTTGGCACTCAGAGGAAAGCCATTCAAGAGTTTTTATTGGATGCAGTTTGGATGTTTCAATATTAGTCTGTAGTCTCCAGCATACATCATACAAACTCAGAAAAGCAATTCACACAAGGATTTTTGTTGAGTACAGTATTTGATTTTATTGGATAATTCCCCTTTCAGACAACTGCTACGGTGATATTTAGGAATGCATTTCTTTTTCGATGATTATGTGCAATAGACATTGGAAACAATTATCACAGTGAATCTACAAATACGGTACTGTGAACAAGTATTTGATCACTGCCTGATTTCTTTTTTTTTTACGTGTTTTTCACATTTGCATGCTTCAGATCATCTTAACTTATTTTAATATTAGACAAAGATAACCTGAGTAAATACAAAATGCAGATTTAAAATTATGATTTCATTTATTAAGGGCAAAAAATATTTAAACCTACCTGGCACTATGTGGAAATAGTAATTGCCCCTTAAACCTAACACATCACTGTGGAGGAATTTTGACCCAGTCTTCTTTGTATAATTGTTTTTATTCAGCCACATTGGAGGGTTTTCTAGCATGAACGGCCTGTTTATGTTCATGCCAAATCATCTCAATCTGATTTAAATCTGGACTTTGTTTAGGCCGCTCCAAAACCTTCTCTTCAGGTCCTGAAGCAGCAAAGCAGCCCCAGATCATCACACCACAACCACCACGCTTAACTGTCGGTATGATGTTCTTTTTATGAAGTGCTGTGCTAGTTTTACCTCAAATGTAACGAGACCCAAACCTTCCAGAAACTTCAGTTTTTGTCTCGTCAGTTCACAGAATATTTTCCCAAAAGTTTTGTGCATCATCAAGATGTTTTGTGGCAAATGTGAGAGGAGCCTTTGTTCAGCAGTGGTTTTGCCTTGGAAATCTCCCATGGATGCCAGCTTTGCCCAGTCTCTTTCTTGTTGTTGAATCGTGAACTCTGACCTTAACAGAGGCAAGTGAGACCCGCAGAGCTTTAGATGTTGTTTTGGGTTCTTTTTTGACCTCCTAGATGCATCGTTGATGTGCTCTTGGAGTAATTTTGGTAGACTGGCTACTGCAGGCGAGGTTCACCCCTGTTCCAAGTTTTCTGCTTTGTTTGTGGCTTTCACTTTGATTCCTGGAGTCCCAAAGCCTTCGAAATCATTTTGTAACACTTTCCAGACTGATAGAGTTCAGTCACTTTGTTTCTCATCTGTTCTTGAATTTCTTTAGATTGTGGCACGATGTGTTGCTTGTTGAGGCCTTTTAGCCTACTTCACTTTGTCTGACAGGTTCTATTTAAGCGATTTCTTGATTCAACAGGTCTCTACAGATTTGACTGATATGTGAATGTGAATTTGGACAAAATAGGTTTTGGATGTTCCTCAACATCCTCTTTGAGCTGTGCATCACAACTAATCGTAATTCAAAATACTTGAATGACACATTTATTTTATAGCATGGACACAGAACAAAGATGTGACACAAGTGATGTGGTCAGGGCCTTTGTTTTCTAACATTTGAAATGTAAGGTGAATAACATATTCATCAAAATATTCCTGTAGTCCTCTGAGTTATTGCTTTCATTTAGTTCTAATGGTTGACTGCAGCACTTACTGAACGCAACCTTTCCTACATGTGTCTGTCACCTGGTGATGTATTATTATTACAGATACATCAAGGCATAAGCAGACACCCAGATTAAATGTAAAACACTGCAACAATAATGGCTTTTCAAAACCGTAGGTGAAAATAAAAGAGAAGGGAGGTATTTTTATACTTACATACACTGAAAATATGCACATATTGATTTTATCACTTTTAAATGTACCTTTTTGGTTTAAAAAAAAAATAGTAATAATCCTGCCAGAAAATTGATTCCGTTCATTTCGACGTAGCGTTTCCTCCTCCTCGAAACGCTGTGCCCAGACGAACAAGATCAACTTTCCTTACCTGGATGTTTGAGCATGCATCAAGCCAAACCTACTCGTGGTCAACACATTCAGGACATTATTATCTTTCAGTGTTTTTGCAGTAATGGACACACATGTCTAGCCCACTATTGTGCTGTGAACACAAATGGGATATGGGGAAGTAGAGGTTAGTCCCCCTGTGTCCTTGATTAATGTCACATCACCAGTAAATCTGCTGTTGTGGACTGACATTAGCAAAGAGACTCTGCACAGCAGAGGACGTATGAAGGCCAGAGTGGTTCCTGAATGAATAATGTGTTCCTATATGTCTGAGCAGTGACAACATAACAGCAGCTCAGGGGGGAAAGCAGGAATAAACTATCTAGAATGTGTAAAGATAACCCTCTTATCATATTTTGTTTAGAGTGTGATATCTTATTCCACATGGCTTTTGGCACAGGCATCTTGTGAATTTCACATTCATAAAATATAAAGCAATAAGGCTTATCTTCTTCTGGGTTCAAAGTCTTTGGTAGGGCAAGTTTATGTTTAAGCAAATCCATGAAATCCGCAAACATCTGTGAACAGCCTCCCACTCAAATTGTTATGCCTTTTGACAGCCAAAGAAAGACATATTCCGTTTGTTCTCAAGTAGCTGTTTGCAGTTACTAAATTGGCCAAGTCACATTTCTATCTCCTGATAGGAAGTCCACCGGGAAGCTAAAGAAAAGATGAAGAAGGAAGGCGTGCCAGCGGCGGACTCATCTCTGCCTGGCACTGTTTGCTCTTGTCAGTGGTCTGCTAGTCTTTCATTGTATGCTGAGTGTTTGTGAGCCACTTTGTGTAAAGGAAACCCCTAAAGTAGTGGTGGTCTCAGTGACTCTCTGTTACATCTTTCCAACGCTGTTTATTCAGTCATCACCAGCTGCTGCTCTCTGCTTTTGTCTATATATGCATTTGGTCAAACTCTAAATCAGTGTCCAGCAGTGAGTATGCAACCCAGCAGAAGTATTTTTTTTCTATTTTTAAACCCTGCAATTTCATTTTTAAAGCAAATTGCATACCCTTACTACTTTGTTAAATAAACAACAATAGAGAGATGAGATGGAATCACACAACACAAATCGGATGCCAAGTACCCACAAGATTTAACTAAGTAATCAAAAACAGCACACTTTACTAAATCTGCAAATCCAAGTACTGCCACATTTAAAGTAACAGAAGGTTTCAGCTAGAAGGTACACTGTAAATGTGTGCCCTGGCACACTACGGATAACCTGTAAAAGTATACAGATATTTCACGTTCCCTTCTACACATACGTCCCTTGTCTCATTACCACGTTTGGTGCACAGCGAGGGAGTTTTTGGAGCCCTATGTAGGTCAGGGACAGGGTGTGTAGGAGTTGGTTTCATCTCTATTCTGTGATGTATCTCATTTTCCCCACAAGAATAGCTTTCACACAGCACCACTCCTGGGGCTCTTTATTTTTCTAAGCTTGAGTCTGTTTGATGGCTTGTCCAAATGCTTTCTTTCAAAGAAAGTTTGCTCAGACTACCTGTCATTTTAAATCTGAGCGGGTTATTTCAAGTTAAAGATTCTGGCTTGCAGTTTTCTATTAGTATTCACAAGCAGAGCCTTTGTTTAATGCTGTCCTGAATGTGTTGACTATGCTGTTGACTTGTAATAATTCATAAATATCAATATCTCCAGTATCGTTCATATGTTTGCTCAAGCCAAGTGTATAGTATAACAACTGAGAGTGATTCTCCAGTCAGCAAAGCTTTTATCTGTGGAAGCTTAGTGCCAGAAACTTTCCAATAAACTTAATATTGAGCTTGGCTGGTGTCTATTTTTTTACTTTTTTAATTTTACCCTTCTAATATTTCAGTCTGATAAATGTATGATGAAGGTGATGATATTTTCATTAACCTAGATAAATAAATAAAATGAACCACTATGCAGTACTGGCTGACTAAATTATTAAACTTTTCTACTTGGATAGCTGGCATCAGACATATTTCTCTGTTAAACTAATTATAATGTCATCAGGTGCTGCAGTCAGCGATGCACTGTATCCCAACAGCTCCCCTTCCCCTGTTAGTTGTAAACAAGCATAGTGAAACGTAAGACGGATGAGGCAATATTCTTAGCTAGAAAATGAATGGTAGTGTGCAGCGTCAGCACCCCCGGGGGGTCCAGGCCTCTCCAAAAGGGTTACCGTGTCCCCTAAGTTGAATTCTACTGACATACTTTTTACAATTATGAGTAAAATTAAGTCATTCAGTTCTATAATGAAAAAGTTAAACACCATTGCTGATAAGTTATTGCAGCAACAACCCAGCTCATGTTAAATTATTCAGTTAATAGTAGCTTAGTCTGTCTTCAGCTATCACTTAGTAAGACTTAGGAGGACACTGATTTTTGAACACATGGGTCTATGTAATTCAGACTTTGGGAAGAACTCCTCATGACTCTTTTTAACTAAAAAGGTCATTCATCAGCTCACGAGGCTGTAGTTTTGAAGCATGATCGCACTTGAAACTATGAAATGTGTTGAGGAGTTTCTGTGCTCACAGTCAGTGACCCCAACTGTCTGTGCGGTTACTTCATTACTCAACTTCTGCACCAAATTAGGGTTACTATAATGCACACTGGTTCATAATGTGGCTGAAAGACGATTATTAATGCTTGCACCATGGCCTCAGACGTATAGGTGCTAATTCTCATGCCAGCTACTTCACACTCTGCTGCATGCCGTTTCAGAAAGCTGGCGGTCACAACCCAATTAAGCCAACAGGATCGCATCATCCGCAAAAAAGCAGAGATGAGATTCTGAGGCTACCAAGGTGGAAGCCTTCCGCCACTTGGCTATGCCTAGAAATTCTGTCCATAAAAATTATGAACAGAATCGGTGAGAAAGGGCAGCCCTGGCCGAGTCCAGCACCCACAGGAAACGAGCCTGACTTATACTGACTATGGTTATGACTATGGTTGGACAGGGACTGAAGGGCCCACAGCAACGGACCAGACACCCCATACTCCCGCAGTACCTCCCCACAGGATACCCCGAGGGATGCGGTTGAATTCCCTCTCCAAGTCCACAAAACACATGTAGACTGGATGGGCAAACTCCCACGACAGGCACTAACCATATTGTGGTTACCTTTGAGCAACAGCCTCAGATCAGGCAGGCCGTTCCTCCCGCGGTGCAGTGAAGCAACCCTCTCGTCTAACGGTGAAAACTCCAACATAGAGGCAGCAAGCCGAGTCGATACAAGAATACCCATCCCAGCTTGCTGCCTCTTGCCGAGGGCAACTCCAGACTGGAACAGAGTCCACCCACTCTCCAGGAGACTGGTTCCAGAGCCCAGGCCTTGCATTGAGGTGAGCCAGACTATATCTAGCTGGTATCACTTGTCCTCACGCACTAGCTCAGGCTCCTTCGCCACCAGAGTGGTGACATTCCATGTCCCGATAGCCAGCCTCGATAGCCGGAGATCGGTCCGCCAGGGCCTCTGCCCTTGGTCTACGCACGACACACACTGGACCCAACCCCTATGACGCCTCCGGGTGGTGGGCCGACAGGATGGCGGATCCATGTCTCCTCTTCAGGCTGTGCCCAGCCAGGCATTGGAGTAGCTGCTTTTTCAAAATTTAAATTTGCATTGTATTAATAATGAAATTAGTAGTCCAGGACACCTTGACTTTTTTATAGATTCTTGATGGGGACCTGTTCCAGCATGCTATCATACACCATCGAGCTGAACTGAGATCCAGTTTGAAGTTTTACCCTTTTTAGTTGCGACTTTCTGAAATGGTCCATGTAGCTTCATTCCATTCCATTCCATTTTGTTAGGTACACTTTTATTCTTGCATTCCAACATTTCACGGCTAACTAGGCTCAGTTAAATGTTCCAGCAATAGGGATTGCCCTCTGGTGGCATTTTCATGCCGTGCTCTACATTACATGACCTCAATACAGCATCTCAGTATCAA
This sequence comes from Archocentrus centrarchus, assembly GCF_007364275.1. Lineage (NCBI taxonomy): Eukaryota > Metazoa > Chordata > Actinopteri > Cichliformes > Cichlidae > Archocentrus > Archocentrus centrarchus. The sequence goes on along the minus strand of NC_044350.1, from coordinate 30,658,976 downwards.
TTTAATAGAAAGGGGAGTGTTTTTTTTTTTTGTTTGTTTGTTTTTGATATTAAAAGTACTAATGTTGGGATTTCTAAATGTACCAATATAACAAAATACTGTAATATTGCTGCTCTTTCTCTGTTCTTTATAAAATTAGGCATTTTTTCTTTTAAAAAAATCCTCCTTTCTTTTACAAATTTGGATAGCCACAGTCTGCACAGCCCAAACGTCCAGTGAATTAATCAGTGCCACAGTGACGAATGTAGAAACAATGCTTTTGAGGACAGAACAGAAGTTTTCCATCCACAAAAGAGTCATTGTTGACTTGACCAGCGAGTGGGCCGAATGGAGAAACTGTGTATGTGGTACAGAGGCTGTGAAAGAGGCCAAAGGCTGTGGTGGCATGTAGCTGTTAACAAGCAGTGAAACCATTTCTGAAAAAAAGGGATGTTTTCTTGATAAAATTATTCTGTGTTAATTTAAATACATTAGCATATTTACAATTTTGCAATGTTTTCTTAAAACTATAGTCAAGTTTTAGATAGTTGAATCAGCCTTCTGTTCCTTACCGATCACCTCCAAAATCACCATTCTTAATCTGTGCAAAAATGCATCAACTTCATCTAACACTAACATGAGGTGAGTCAGATGAATCAAGATGGTATCTCCTTAAGTGAGTCTGTTCTCTTCTTCTACAGAATTTCTCCTGTGTTCCCAGAACAGTGCTTCCTTTTTAGCAACAATGGAAAGAGGGAACTGTGTAATCAAACACTAACTGGAAAACATATCCATTTATTTAGTGCATTAGGAATCTCTTAATTACCTGAAGAGGAATATGCACAGAAGAAAAAACATTTTAGTGTTCATACTGGTGTGTTATTTATGTGTCAAAATGAAAATTAGTGACCCTGTTCTTCAAATACATTTGATTTAGGATTGAAAGTCATCACTAAACCAGAAGCACAGCACAAATAAACATCATCCAAATTGAGCTGTCAGCCAGCAGTAAAAGCTAATGAGAGCCATAACGGACATTATCCTTGTATCCAGGTCAAACAGAATTGCTAACAATAATTTTTACAGTCCACAAGCAACATGTTTCATGGCTGTGTTCCCGTGCAGCGATCCTGCGTTTAGCTGCCTCTGCTCCGTGCTGTCATTTTCCCAAAGCACCCTGACAAACTGCCCCGCTAATCCCAACAATGTTCCAGCTCTGGAAGCAGTTTGGTGCTAATCAAAATGCAAAGCAGATGCCGGGCTCAGGAGTGGTACACTAAAATGGGTTAAACAGAACTAGTGCATCATAGAAAATCCCCACTTTTCTAAAATATTTAATAATTATGTGCACAATTATGTTCAGTACCTTTTCATTTTCTCAGCATGAAGTCAAACATTTTGAAAAAGTATACGGATGTTATCGCTGTAAGAAAAGTGCACTCTCGTCCCGATGAACCTTTGGTTCTAAAAACAGTGGAGGGTTAAAAGTTCATATTTTTAGTTCACTGTTGTTTAGTACAACACAGATCTTTATCTCCAACTTATTTGTGGCTGTTAAGCAGCTTTGGTATGTTTGCAAAGTTAAGACAGCATTCCAGCCTTCAAGCCTACCTTTTTGCCTTTATCCTAGTAATAAACTGTAGTGTTGGGAGTTAAAACAACATATTTCATGTCTGCACAATGTTGTATGATGGCACAGCTTATTATTAGACACAGGATAATCTTATAACCACCATCTTTTCTTTGCTTTCTGTTTGTAGTGGAGAAATATTTGAAAAGTTGGAATCCCTTGACAAGATTAAGTCTTATCATGCTGTCATTCAGTACATTAAGTAACCTTTTTTTTTCAAATCTTTTCTGATTACATGGACTCAATATATTTTACACTAGCCTTTTCACTCTTTTTCAGAGATCATGTCTACTATGATGTCCCAGCAATTACCGAAAGAGGATGAAGAGGATGATGATGAGGAGCAAGGGGAAGAGTTTGAGTTTGATGACAGTACAGATGAAGATAAACTTCAGGATGACAGTAAAGCCATGACAGAGTGTGTCAGACCTGTCCAAGCATCAAAAAATGGGGACAACTTGACATCAGGTGGTGCATCACAAACATTTACTGACAGCGCGCAGCTTCCTACAACCTCACCTTCTGCTGGACCAGACAGCATCGTCACCAAGGATCCGGCTTCAATTTCTACTACAGGTAACTAGTTTTCAGGAGTAATATTTTGTGCAAACTAGGGCTGGGTGATATGGACCAAAAGTAATAACTCAATATTTTTTAGCTGAAAGGTGATATATGATATATATCTCAATATTTTTTTCTTCTCAAAACAAAAATACACTTCTGAGTCAAAGCTACATGTCCCAAATGTCACACAGACATTTTTATTAACATTCAGCTGTAGATGTACATGAGAAATTGTGCAAAAATAAACTATTGGCATATTTAAATAATAATGCTCCTCAAATAAATTAATGCTTTTTTTCCTCTATAAAAAAAAGACTCACAGCTGTGCTATTAAGAAAAGATACAGAGCAAAAGGCTGACTTATTCTTTAAAAAGCGAGTCTGGTGAAGTCTACCTCACTGGAAAGTGCTTCCTCCTGTGTGCACTCCTCTACATCTAGTACTCTGTAAATAACAAAACATGTCAACAGACTGAATGAAGACAATTCCATCCTTCAGTCAGCAGGGCTCTAGACAGTAAATCCATAGACATATGTGCCGACCTATCACAGCAACGGGCCCAATGCGGCGTCTGCAAGCACACAAACAAGACCCACTTCCGCTATTAAGATCACGTGACTTGCGGTACAACCCACCTTCTGCTAGTTGAGGTATGGCCAGGGACTCTTTGGGGTCCAGGTCATGCCAAAGCGTACGAATAGACGAATAGACGTAGTACGAAGGCTGTATGTATACAAAACACGGCGACAGGGGAGGATTTCAGGTTTCCAAAAGTCGCCGGGAAAAGTAGCTACATTTGTTGCAAGTGGCTTTTAGGGGAAAAAAAAAGTCACCAGGGGGGTCTGAAAAGCCACTAAATCTAGCTACAAAGTTGCTAAGTTGGCAACACTGGCATGCTGTCGCTTCCTGCATGATGTAGGGTGAAGCGGAGAGAGGCGGGGTGTGTAAAGTTGTGCAGAGACAAACTGGGAGAAGAGAAAGGTGAACTGGCGGAGCTACAAGTATGATTGTAACGCGATTATATCGATATAAACGATATTGTCTCATCTTATATCGTGTATGAAAATATATCAATATTTCTTAGAAACTTGATATATCGCCCAGTCCTAGTGCAGACTAATGCTCATTAGATTTTTTTGTTGTTAACCAATACAAATGATAAAACTTAGTTTAGCTGTTTTCTCATGTAAATTTGATTTTTGATTGACAAGTTGCTCATTTTGTAAACTAATGAATAAATTCTACAGCAGGAGTAATTGTCCAATCTAAGGTGTACACTGGGTGCTGTGCAATTATGGTTATTATATTTATGAGCAGGAAAGCCAGCATTCTTCTTTATACAGTTATTTATACTAAACAGATGTACCTTTTTTTTTAGTATTTTTGAATGCTGGGGGATTTGCAAATATTCTGTTTCAACCGAAATCCTTTTAAGAACAGGCATTTACTCCTTATTTTATCTTCCACTACTAAACTCTATCAAAGATCTCCCACATCAAACACATAAAAGATCGTGGGATTTCAAACTCATTTTAGCTGATGGGCTACATACAGTCCCAGTTGTTCTCAGTGGAAACTGCTGCATAATAACACATATAAAAAATAACCTTCACAATGTTTTTCTTCCTTCCTTTTCTTTTTAATTTAAGAAAGGCAATAAAAAAAAAACAAGCTTTCAAAAACCTGAAACCAAGTGAAAAGCAGCCGTTGTGCAACTTGCCTGAAAATTCCCCAGGCATCAGAAAGTATTTGGCTATTTCCTATTAAATTATTTTCTGAATTAATGAGTCTTCCATTTCCAAAACAGATGATGAACAGCCTGACAGTCTACTGCCATTGCGTTCACATTACAGTTTCAGGTTCCCACCGGAGAGGCGCAAAACAATAGCAGCATTTTTCTGCCTAGATCTAGAATTACTTTTAGTTTTCCTGATATTTTCACACCTGCGTAGCAGTACTGGCATCACCACAAAAGGAAAGGATGTCCTTTTTTGTTCAAACTTAATCTAAGCAATTCAGCGGGCCGAACTGGATCTTTTGCCGGGCAGGTTTTGGCCTCAGTGCGCATGTTTGCCACTCCTGAACTCAACAGACATTGTCAACAAAGAGCCAGCCAACAGGCCGGTGCTTGCCACAGAGGCACAGCAGCATGCAGGCACGATCCAGCTCTGCTTAATAACAGACTGTGCTCAAATCCACAGCAGTGAGCTACCAGAATATAACTTCAGCGGTGACTGTCTAGGCAACTGAAAACCTGTTCTTTATGGGAGTTATTTTGCTTCTTTTTTTGTCGGTTGCAAGCTGTCTTTCCCACTATGTACAGCCCAGCTTCTGCAGCTTTATTGGGTACGCAGTAAAGCTGGAAATGTTGGTACAGCCTCTATAATGGACACAGGTAAACAAACGGATATAAACAGTTTTTTTCTTTTACTACAAGAGACCAGCAGAAATATATATCTAAAAAAAGTAACTTAGTAGGCGTTGACAATAAATGAATCATAATCTAATGCATCTCTTTAAATTACTGACAATACTAGCTAATGCTGGCATACTTAATTATAACATTATTGAAACATCAATACTGGTCAGCCATATAAAACACTTCAAACTGTTAATCTTTGATGGTACATGGTGTTTTAACCTATCAAAAGGCTGGGTACAGAGAGTTGTGGAAAGTAGTGAGTGATACTAGCTGATGTCATGCGCTGTATTTAGAAAAGAAGGAATGCTGCACTGAGGTCAGTGTGGCTCGTTGGTCTAGGGGTATGATTCTCGCTTTGGGTGCGAGAGGTCCCGGGTTCAAATCCCGGACGAGCCCAATTTTTTTGTTTTGTTTATTGGACTTCTGAAAGTGTTCAGTATGCAAAGAATTCCAAAACGAAGTATATAAAATTACATAAGTCTTAAGTGAAGACAAAAACACACTGTAACACACAGTTTATTTCCTGCCTAGGAGCTTTAAGTATACAGTAGTGATATCTGCAGTTTTATATAACTCTATTCTATTTCAGTACTCTGTGTACTTTAGTGAAGTTTAGAACTTCACTGAAATACAGAGTATTAGCCTAGGTAGGTCGATACTTTCAGCTGCTCCTTTGTTTCCCAAGAGGTCACCACAGGAGAGGGATTCACATGTTTGATTTGGCAGATTTTAGACCAGACGCCCTTCCTGGAGTTGGGTGTCTGGTGTATAATCTGCCCCGGAGACTGAGTGTTTCTCCTACTGGTTTCTCCCAGGGACAATTTGCAAGTAAGATGAATGTGTAAACCACTACATCATGGAGCTATAGTCTTCATAAATATGTTATGTTATATTTTGTTAATATTGCTCATGTCAAAAAATTCCAGATGTGGATATGCTATACAATTTAATAAGCATACAAAGCTTTGGACTCAAAGCTTTATGTCCTCCTGTCTGTTGCTCTAAAAAAAGGGTTTTAAGCAAATAACTCGCAAGTGTTGTGAGGTGGAAATATGAAGTAGAATAAAGTCATCAGTTTAAGTGAAAACATCTGTGTGGGTGGTTGTTCAGGGGTTTCAAATAATCAAAAATGACCACCTATTCTGGCTACAGTAGACTATTAAAAGTACATTGGAAGTACAACTGAAAGTACAAATAGAATAAAATGGAACTTTCTTATCAATAACGCTGAAGGTTACTGTCCTGTGATATTTCCCACCTCTGAAACCCCACATGCTTCAGCCACTTATGGTGCAGCCTTTCATTAAACTGCCCCTGGGCATAACAGGGAACTGCTAACTACTTTGCCACTGAATAATAGCTTGTCTCAGGTAAGCTGAGCTAGAAATAAAAATTTTCTTTACTTAATGTGATCTGATCAGTTTTCTGTAGCCACACAGAGTCTGGGTGACTTCAACCAGTTGTACGTGGCTTTAATCTCTGCGTAAAAGGATTTAATTGTTGCCTGAAGCAGACAGGCATTAGAGAGCAGAGTTAACTTTCCTCTTAATTGGATGAACTTATGTAGATATAAGTATGATATATTTACTACCTGGCTAATGTTGCCAAATAGGCCCTGGTAATTACATGCTCAGATAAAGAGGGAGATTTAGGTCTTGGAGAAGTTCTGTTGGACAAAGTGAAGTGATTAGTGCTTAATTAAAAAGCTTTTTTAGCAAGTGTATGTGTGGTAATCCGCTAAGTGGGCTGCGAGATGCGTAGGGGAATTCTGGGCGTCGATAATAGTGTGCAGTGGAGGTCTTATGTAATCGAGGGCTGAGAACAGCTAAAATTTAGATCCTTCCTTTACTTAGATGACACAGCTTTATGTGGAGGGAGCCAAAGGAGATCGATCATCGCCTTCGCTTAATGGCACCATTTTTATACATAAGACATGCTGTCGGAACACACTACAACTATACAAACCACGTTTTACACAGCCTGCTCAGTTGCCTGATTTTAGTAATACTCGTGAATTATATTAACATTCTTAATGCAAAGTCAGCTTATGTAAAGTTCTGTTTATGAGTGGTAAATAAATAATAACTACATCAGAGTCACAATGGCTTTGATCATGTAGCAAAGTTGCATTTCTGATTTTTTACATGTGTGTTTCCTTTTCTTTGGAATAACTTATCTCATGGTTGCTGTTTTGCTCCTTTTGACAGATGTTCCAGTTACTGAGTCACCCAGCTGGTAAGTTGCCTTTGATTACGATCAGACCATGGGGAAAATCATTAAGGGGCGGCGGAGAAAGTATATCACTGCTATGTCATTATGCCTGAGATAATGTCATCCTTGCACTTCATCCAAACATGACATTGAGTGGGAGATACTGTGATGTTATAACAGTTAGATGCCAGATGGTATGTCACACAGTGACAAGTGGTAATGTCAGGTATGAAGTGCTGCCGCTGATACAGTTCTAGAGGGAAATCACAGCACTGCCAAACTCACAGTGATGCGTACAGTACATTAAGATTAGCCTCGCCTGCAGTTCATAATGCAGTAAAGTAAATTTAACAAGCCTTCTTCCATTGCAGTTTACTTTTATTCATACATAACATATATTATCTTAACACACTTTACATAGTGAAGACTAGACGTGGCTTCCCTCCAGTAGGTTCTGTTAAAGTGAAGTAAATCTAAATGTATGCAGGCGCTGACAGTGAGGCGCATGCGGATTACAAAATGGGGGCAGTGTTTCTGTGAAGACCGGTGTGTTTGTTTTTGTTATTGCTTTGAGTGGAACAAATTCAATTCCATTCATCTTCATTGTATAAGTGTTGTGACACCTGTTAAAGCCCTGCACACATATGGAACGCCCACAGGTTCATTGCAGCTTTTTTTTTTTTTTTTTGTTGATTACACTTCTTAGAACTGTGTGGGTGTGTATGACTGTATAAATGACAGCTCCCTCCCTCGCCTGTTAGCTTTGCTCTGAGATGTGGGGGAGGACTCCGTGTACTGATATGTGCACACGGAGTCCTCACATAATTCCAAGCAGAGGTCTGACTGCCTCCAACTTGAGGAGTGGTCTAATCAGCCAGAATAGCTGAATATGCTTGTGTGGGAGTACAGGGACATTAAGAGGCAGCTCACGCCGTAACTTGGCCCATAATAGCAACTGCATGCTTCTGTGCTACGGGGAGTGCATTTTATTTAATTTTGTTTTGATCTTGCAAAGATGACATGCAATACTTGACATTCACGGATTACACTTCCTACATACATGAATACATGAGAGTCCAGTACCGGAGTCTTGATCACTGGAAATGTAAAATGAACTGCAAACACAGTATCCGTTCCTGAGAAGGTGCATGAAATGACCTCGGTGTTGATGTAGTCAGAAATCCTCTTTCATATAGTTAAGGTGATTTGCTGTAAGGCGTCTGCTTAGTAAATGATTTGATTTATTGATTCCACTAAGGAAACTGTCTTGTTGCCTACCGCACTCCAGGGGGAGGTCAGCAGTCAAAGTCGCTTACCGAACAGAAGCCCCGGCACCGACAGTCTATAGTCAGCTTGAACTCACCATACGCTTGAAATGCAGCCATCCTATTAAATCCCCAAAGCAAAATGAATCCCAGTAATAAACACAATAAAATAAAAACTGAAATCAACCACAACATTGAAATTATCGGCAAGTGAGGTGACTTACACTGATTATCTCATTACAGTTGCGCCTATCAAGACGAAGGTTATACTCGATAGTAAGTGATGCGTTAGAATCAAGGAAAAAAAAGGACAATTATGGCTACCGATAATAATCTGAGGAAGGATAACGAGTGAACCAGCATCAGGGTCATGGCTGCTCAGGGTTCAGCACATTCAGCTGAAACTGACCCGTGTGGTTCAGTCCCACAGGAGAGATACTCTGGCAGAAATGTCAGAAAACCTGTGAAGATAAAGATGATAGAAAGATGTCAGAACATGACAGACCCGTCAGAGAGCCTGCGCTAACCCCGTGCCCTCTGCTGAAAGTGCCTTAATGGGCATTTGAGTGTCAGGACTGGGCTGGCGAGCAGTGGAAGTAGATGTGGTCTTATGAGTCACATTTTCTTTTATACTATCCGGCTGACTGTTTGTGTGGCAGCAGGATTCACTGTTTGAAAAAAAGGCTGCAGAGGCATGCTATGGGCGGTATTCTGGGTTGTAGCATTCATTGGTGTTTCATTTTGACCCATAACACTCATTGCTTAGTGGTGTAACGTTCCGTTATGTCACCCAAGCACCAGGCAGAGGTTTCGTTACTAACACCATTTAATCAGGCCGGACACACACAGAACAGCTCTCGCCGGATACAGCCAACTCTAACTCACACAAGAAAAAAAGAGACCTCCCTCCCAAGAGCGACCCCCCACATCTCCTTCCGGTTCAACCCCAAAACAACCTAACTTAAAGAGAACAATAACTGTGACACACATTTAGCAATAACGTCCATCATGGATCATTACACTGCTCCCCCAACAAAAAGTTCCTCGTCCTCGAGGGAAAAACACAGTCTCTGAGGCGGGGAGGCAGTTGACGTCGCCTCTTTGGCTTCCGAGGGGTGGCATGAACTACAGGAAACTGAGGGGGAGAACAAGGGGATGGGGAGGGAGCCATGTCCAGCTGGGAGTCCAGCTGAGCTGGAGTGTGGGGGATTTGCACGCATCCCTCAGAGAAAGGGTAAGGAGAACGACCCTTATAAGGGGCCATCCTGTCTCTGTGCAGGACCACTTTCCTGCCTCTAGGTGGTAACTGTACTCTATAAACCACTTCCCCAACTCGTTCCAGGACACTGCAGGGTCCAACCCAGTTGCTGTCCAGTTTAGGACACCGTCCTTTTTTCCTCTTCGGGCTGTAGACCCACACCAGCTCTCCAGCACGGAAGTGCCTCCCTTTAGTAGTCAGGTCGTAGTTTCTCTTTTGCCGCAGTCCCGCCTTTGCCAGCTGGTCCCGAGCATAGGAATGCGCCGACTCCAGTCGGTCCTGCAGCTTCCTGGCATAGCTTTGACCCGGTGGCGCATCCGGAGCATCAGGAGGTTTCCCAAAAGCCAGTTCAGCAGGGGTCCTTAGTTCTCTCCCTAACATGAGCAGGGCGGGTGTGCACTGGGTGGAGTCCTGGACGGCCGACCTGTAGGCCATTAGGATGAGTGGGAGGTGAGTGTCCCAGTCACGCTGGTGTTCTGACGTGATGATGGCTAACTGCTGGGCCAGTGTCCTATTAAACCTTTCCACCAGGCCATCACTCTGGGGGTGGAGTGGCGTGGTGCGGGTCTTCTGAATTCCAAGGCGTTCGCACATGGCAGCAAACACCCTGGACTCAAAGTTACGGCCTTGGTCACTGTGAAGAACCCCTGCCGTTCCAAATCTGCTGAGCATTCCCTCCACTAATGTGTCAGCCACTGTCTCCGCCTCCTGGTCCGGGATGGCGTATGCTTCCGGCCATTTGGTAAAATAGTCCATAGCAGCAACCACATAGCGGTTTCCCCTATCAGTCCGGGGAAATGGCCCCATGATGTCCACAGCCACTCGCTCCATCGGTGCACCTGCCGGTTGCTGTTGAAGTTGAGCACGGGACTGGTCCAGCGGACCTTTGTGGGCAGCACAGGAGTCACAGCTTCGGCAGAAGCCCTCCACATCTCTACGCTGCTGGCCCCAATAGTAACCCTGGCGCAGGCGGCGAAGGGTCTTTGACACGCCAAAGTGGCCAGCGCCTCTACTCCCATGGCAGGCTTCCAGCACCGCTGGCCTTAGCGACTTGGGTACCACAACTTGCCACCTTTCCTCACCTGTAGCAGGATCTTTCCAGCCGCGCTGCAGCACTCCCTTGTCCAACCTTAGAGCATTGAACTTGGCCCACAGCCCTTTGGTGGCGATAGAGAGCCCGGTAACCTCATCCCAGTTAGGTCGCTGCTCGTTCTCAAGCCATCGTAGTACTGGTAGCAGGTCGGTGTCTTGCTCCTGCTGGGCCCTCCATTCTGCCATGTCCACCACTAGGAGTGCCCTGCAGGAGAGCTGTGCAGGATTATCTGTTGCTGTGAGTTCCCTCTCCTTCTCCTCCCGCTTCCCACAATAGCGGCAGCCTGTCGCGGCACATGGGCGGCGGGATAGTGCATCTGCATTGGAGTGGTGTGCCCCTGCTCTGTGCTCCACAGTGAAATTAAAGGCCTGGAGCTCCTCCAGCCAACGAGCCACCTGCCCCTCTGGTTCTCTGAAAGACATAAGCCACTGGAGGGCGGCATGATCAGTCCTGATGATAAAAGGCGTGCCACATAGGTAGTACTTAAAGTGTCTCACTGCCATCACCACAGCCAGGAGCTCTCGCCGTGTGACACAATAGCGTCGCTCACTCTTATTCAGGACCCGGCTGAAGTATGCCACCACCTTCTCACCTTCAGGTCCGACCTGCGACAGCACGGCTCCCAGTCCCACACTACTTGCATCTGTGTCCAGGACAAATGGTAGTGCGGGGTCAGGTGGGGCAAGGATCGGAGACTCCGTCAGGGATCTGCGCAGGGTGTCGAATGCCTGCTGACAGTCTTGGGTCCAGCTGAAGTCGTGATCCTTCTGCAGCAGGCGAAAGAGTGGTGCAGCTATGGAGGAGAAGCCTTTTACAAACCTCCTGTAATATGACGCCAGTCCCAGGAAGCTTTTTAGTTGCACCTGGTCTGCGGGAGTGGGCCAGTCCCTAATGGTCTGCACTTTTTCCTCCAAAGTGCTGATGCCCTCCCGACCCAACTTGTGACCAAGGAACTCCACCTCCCTCCTCATGAAGTGACACTTGTCCGGGTGCAGCTTAAGGCCTGCGGCCCTTACTCTCTCCATTACCTGTCTCAGGGTATCCATGGTGGTTTCAAAAGAGGTCCCATGCACCAGGAGGTCGTCCAGGTAGACCAGACACTGCTGTCTTGGGACACCAGCCAGCACACCGTCCATAAGTCTCTCAAAGGTGGCTGGGGCGTTGCACAGGCCAAAGCTCAGGACTCTGAACTGCCACAGTCCCCTGTTCGTGCAAAAGGCCGTCTTTGGTCTAGAATCTGGGGACAGAGGCACCTGCCAGTAACCACTTCGCAGGTCCAGGGTGGAGAACCAGGAAGACCCTGCCACCAGGTCGAGAGACTCATCGATTCTGGGAAGGGGATAAGAGTCCTTTTTAGTAACTTTATTAAGTGGCCTGTAGTCCACGCAGAAGCGCATTCGTGGACTGTTCTTCTTGGGCACCATCACCACAGCAGATGCCCAGGGACTTTCAGATGGCTCTATGATGCCCATCTTTAGCATCTCACGCAGTTCTTGGTCAGCCGCCTCCTGATGAGCCAGAGGAAGGCGACGAGGACGCATTTTAACAGGACGAGCATCCCCAGTGTCAATAACGTGTTCCACCAAGTGTGTCAGGCCTACATCACACTCTGTGAGGGCAAAAATGTCTTTAAAGTCCAAGAGCACCTGCCATAGACTTCCTTGCTGCTGCTGAGTCAGGCCCTCACAGTTCCTGGACCAGACGTTTCTCACTGCTGACAGCCTCTCCTCTTCATCAGTTCGCTGTTCAACTAGTGGTAATACAGGGGACTCCGAGGTGCAAGCCGCTATTACAGCAGGGGATGGGTTTAAAGGTGGGGGTTTAAGCTGCACCCTCTCTCCTCCCAGGAGTAACAGACAGCCTTCCCCGAGGTCCAGCACACCATCAATGGCTCGTAAAAAGTCCAGCCCCAGGATGCAGGCATCCTGGACGTCAGCCACCCAGGCAGCAAAAGGCATGGTTAGGTCTCCAACCTTAAACTGAAACATCCCCCTCCCTTTTATGGGGGCCAGGTCACCAGTCACTGTCTTAAGCTGCACATTGGTTGTTTGCATGGCAGTCCCAGCTGGAATGATGTCAGGTCGGACCAGTGTTGTGTTGGACCCTGTGTCGAGGAGTGCTGTGCAGGATACCCCATCAACCACCACCGGAATGTGGCAAAAGTCACCAACTTGGGTCCAGCCTACAGTAATGACCATGCCAGGTGACAATGTGGGTGGTGTGGGGGTGTTGGTCACGACGGCCCGTGTACTCCCACCTACACGGGCCCCTGACCGTTTCCCTGCGCCGCTGCAAACCTGGGGCACTGCCTGATGAGATGTCCAGCTTGTCCACATCCCCAGCAGCTTTGTGGTCGGCGGCGTGTGCCAGCACGGGGAGAAGGTGACTGAAGAGCAGCCGCCTGGGTCATGCTGTGTGGTCCCCCCTGCCTCTCCGTCCGCTCAGCAGGTGCAGATGTTGCTCTGACCACTGGTGAATCCTCAGCCCCTCCAGGAGGTCCTGTCAGCATCTCCCTCTCCAACGCCAACTCCAGAGCTGCACTGAGTGTGGTTGGACGAGCAAGCTGTGTCTGAATACGGAGCTCCTTGGGACTGAGGGCCTGTAGGAACTGATCACGGGCGAGCTCTGTCTGCACTGCAAGGGGCATGTTGTCATAGGCCCGCCTGCAGAGGCACTCAATGTCATGGGCCAGGATACGCAGCGGTTCTCCAGGCAGTCTCCGTCTGTTGTGAAACTCTGACCTCAGTAGCACAGGCTGGTTATACTGCCCAAACCGTCTCTGGAGTGCCCCAACTAGAGCAGTATAGTCTCCCCTCTCTCTTTCACTCAGCAGCAGCAGGCATGCTGCTGCATCCTCACACAGGCACAGAGCTAATTGCAATGCTTTATGTTCGACAGACCAGCCAGCTGCAGCAGCTAATAGTTCAAACTGAGCAATAAACACTTCCCACGGCGTCTTACCGCTGAACTTGGGTGTCTTTATGTTTACCGTAGCCGGCTGTGCATGGGCGCCGCCATCATTGTTTACATCACATGACCTCCGCTCCGTCCCGCCGAAATGGCGATCATGGCGCGAACGGCCCTCCAGCCGAGACAAACCTGGGGAGAACCCAGCTTCAGCAGCCAGCTGGAGCGCCGCTTCCCTCACACTGCGAGCGGGTCGGATATCCATCTCCTGCTCCTCCTTCTTAACAGTGTTCCTCCGCATAATCGGGAGTTGTGTCCCTGAGCCGTGAGCAGAGCCGCTGGTAATAGATCCAGGCGTGGTAGTTCGTAGTTTAAGCTTCTGACACCAGTGTAACGTTCCGTTATGTCACCCAAGCACCAGGCAGAGGTTTCGTTACTAACACCATTTAATCAGGCCGGACACACACAGAACAGCTCTCGCCGGATACAGCCAACTCTAACTCACACAAGAAAAAAAGAGACCTCCCTCCCAAGAGCGACCCCCCACATCTCCTTCCGGTTCAACCCCAAAACAACCTAACTTAAAGAGAACAATAACTGTGACACACATTTAGCAATAACGTCCATCATGGATCATTACACTGGTTAGAGACCATATATCCCCCTTCATGGTAACACTGATGGCAGTAGCAAAGTAATACCTCTGACTCCACTGCAAAAAATTGTTTAGGAATAGATTTAGGTGTTGACTTGGCCTCTGAATTCCCTGCTGCTGCATCCTATCAAACATCTGTAGGCTGTGATGGAAACTTAAGTGTGATCTATGGAAGCCCAACTTTGCAACTTATAGGACTTAAAGGATCTGCTGCTAGCGTCTTGTTGTCTGATACCAAAGGACACCTTCAGAGGTCTCGTCGGCTCCGTGGCTTGATTGGTCAGAGTTGTTTTGGCATCACAAGTGGTGCATATACATGTCAGGCAGGTGGTTTTAACACTGTAGCTGTTTTGTGTACTTCCTAGCTTTACTTACTACTTATTGTACTATATTTTACATACTGGCCTTGAGGGTTTTTTTTTTCAAAACAGCAACAAAATGGCAAAAGCCCTTTGGTTGAGATCTGTGCTCGGTGGAAGCCATGAAGCAGCCCGGTCTGTGATGGGATCTCCCTCCTGTGCTTCTAGGAAGTGTGTTCAGAAACCTCTGCTGATAGTTTGGATTCCTGTGTGCTTTCCTGTGCTGAAAGGAGTTGCCTGTATTTGCACACAGGTGTGAGCGTGTCTGTATGTGTATGTTTCTGCTGTGTGCATATGCGAGTGCATAAATGATTATATACGTGCGCGCTTGCGTGCCTGTGTGTGTGCGATAAAGTCACAGCGAGGTCTTGGCAATTTCTCATTCAGGAAGATTTCTGCTGAGTGCACGTTTCCAGTTCGGTTTAGTCAATAGTGTGCCTTTTAAAGAAAAGCTATCAATAGCACTTTCCACAATCAAGGTGTTAAGACTGTCAGCACATCCACTAAAGCTGTCAGCATTTTTAGAATAATATTGCCAAAATTACTTTGCGATTGTTATTGTAGAAATATGTTTTTTTCTTTTTTTTCTTAACACTGCTATGACAGCACATTAGCTCGTTTCAGCTATTAGGCTCAAAGCGCAGCACTTCTCTCCGGAGTTTTATGTGCATGCCAGTGTTTGATACCGGCATTTACTTCTGACTTCACTTTTTATCCCGTGACAGATAGTTTTCATTAAACGGATGACACAGAACTTCAGCAGTGAAAAGATTAACACAAAAGACCACGGCAACGTGGTGTGCATGCAACTGTTTTATGCACCCGGAGCTCTAACCTTAGAGAATAAAACTTCTCTTTTTCAGTTTTTATTGTTTTCCCCGATAGAACTTTTTTCCCTTCACCTTTTTTATCCTTTTGGAACTTTGCAGAGAACTTTACACAGTTGCCCTTGGAAAAAAAACAAAAAAAAAACGCATCTAATCTACCATGAAGAACACATTTATTTCTCACAGCTGCTTTGTTTGAAGAACTCTCACCCTGTACTTGCCTGTGTTGGTTGAGCTGTGAAAGAAAGAGAAACAAAGGTGATGCTGTAAAAACCTTTAAATCAAACTAGCATATAAATATAATGAGAAGCCATGAACTTAAGACTTGCAGTGCAGTCTAATTGGAGTCTGTCATGTATAGAACAACTTAGCATTAAGACAGGGCGCAGTGTGGGAAAGGTTCAGCATAAGGAGTGGGTAGGTGAAGGATTACTCAGTGTGCTTAATAAAGACATGAACATTATTACTGTATATTATTTGTTCATTAGATTATGTTTGCGCATAACTTTGACTTAGATGAAGATCAATCAGATGATACTTTATGGGCAACCACTAGAGAAATCCTGATATTTCTAAATGGTTTCCAAGTCTTTTTCTTTCAGTTCTATCAGATATAACCAGGAGAGATCGGGGGGGGGGGCAGGTAGAGCCATGTCACGTTGTACTGCTCTGCTGCAGTAAAGAGAATGGAAACAGACGGAAATGCAGGATTTGCATTCAAGCAGCTTCCACTTTAGGCTGTGCTCTGCCCCGGGCGATGTCATTTGCATTGAAAAATCATTCCTCTTTCTCTCCTTAAGCTATATGACTCACTGGGGCTTATAGGCAGAGATAAGTTGTGACGGGGGTGTGCAAAGACATTCCTGGATCGATCGGTACCCTGCTCAGATTACTCATACTTGACATGAATGCGCACAGTCAGGCGAGCAATCTGTGTATCACTATTGTTCTGACTCTGCTCTTTTCCCACACAAGTAATTTTAATGACAAGAGATCAGTTCATTGCAAGAAATGTGAAGAGAAATGGCTTTTTTTTTTGGTTTGTTTTCATGTGGGCGGAGATCCCTTTTGTCCTTCAGATTGAGATGAATGATGCTACATCATAGACAATGCATCAGAGTAATACTTTGGAGCACTTGACACCACCACAAAACCAAATGGTATTATCAGTAGCTCTAATACAACATGTTGGCAGGGCATATCTACTTCCAAGCATGTGGCGGGAATTTATTGTGCAACAGGGAAAACGTGGCACAAATGAGTTTAAGTGTATATTTAAAGAGAATTTAAAAGGCCCCGTTTCT
Source organism: Archocentrus centrarchus (assembly GCF_007364275.1). Taxonomy (NCBI): domain Eukaryota; kingdom Metazoa; phylum Chordata; class Actinopteri; order Cichliformes; family Cichlidae; genus Archocentrus; species Archocentrus centrarchus. The sequence goes on along the minus strand of NC_044350.1, from coordinate 30,642,503 downwards.
TATGTTTCCATCATGTATCATTTCCATCGCACGTACTTCCATATTCCATAGATTGCAGATGGTTAAAAACTACTTTCTGCTGGCTTTGATCATTGCGTGCTCTCTGCATGCTCCTACAGTAAGAGATAACACTTCGCAGGATTGTTGAATGCCAGTAGATGTTTCAAGTTTGCAAGTCTACCTCCCCAGCAGTTCTTGTGCGCAGCAATCTTCAGGCACGTCACATTTGTCTACTAGTTGCCCATCACTCTGAGTAGCTGCCACCGCTGCTACCGGCATCGCAAGTATTGCTGAGGTGTTTAGCAGAGACAATTTAATTAGTGTAGATGAGATTTTCCTACATGCTGGATCCTGTCATATTATCAGTCATGTGGGGGAGAAAAATGCCTCACTGGTAGCATCAACACAAGCATTGTGATAGCTGTATCAACACGATTTCCCCCTGTGGTGCTCGAGTCTGATTTTAATAGCTGGTTCAGGGCATGTTTTCATTCATAAAGCCAGTAGTAATTATAGTCAGCCTCAGGCATGACAGACAATGATTTGACAGTGCTCAGGGACATGTTAAGTGACTCAAGTAGCACGCTTTGGGCATGTGGCTTTGCAAAAGTTCTTGTGAATAATTGAAATAGTGCAGTGTAGTCCAGTTATAGCTGAAGGTATCACTATTTTATTTTTAATTAATGGCATAACCCTACTGTCATGAGCTTTAGAGGCTGAGCAGTCCACTGAATTTGATATTGGTTTTTTTTTTTTTTTTTTGCATTTTTGGCCACAGCGGCTTTTATGGGCAGTGGAGAGAGACAGGAAATGGGGGAAAGCTAGAGCGGAAGACACGCAGGCAAATTGGCAACAGGCAACGCGGCATATGTATGTGGTCGCCGACTTCACCGCTAAGCCACCCAGGCGCCCTTGATATTGGTTTTTGTCCTGATTTCTCAACTGCATCGCAATACACACAGCGGCACTGTGTCCACGTGCAGTGACGGCAACAAGTCTGTGTTACCTTACATGACAAAAATTTATGAAAAATCTTTCCTGTTGTTTCTGGTGGCTCCGTAAACAAACTTTTATGTTTGATGTTTGAAAATGTTTGATTAAATGAAACACCAGTGAACAAAACAAGCTGAAATTATGCTGGAGACCTGCTCTTCGGAGGGTGCCACAATTCCTCTATGCAAGAAATAAAAAAAAAAGAACCTGTTATCACTTCCAACCAAATTTCTTTGAAATCTGTTTTTTTGTTTTTGGAAAAAAACCTTTCTTAAATATCAAATAAACACAAAGACAATAGGGACAACAAAACAGCCTCTTTGGCAGAGGTAAAAATGCACCACTGGCCATATTGGGAAAAATCCTGTTCCTGTAGTTACTTCAGAGACATCACAATAATTTGACTGTAGCAAGATGCGTTCTGTCAGACTTTAGGGAGTGTGCATTTTTTATGCTTGAACAGCAAAGAACTATTTACAACCCATCCCCCCCTGCCACCCTCCAACCACTCTGACTCCCCTTCCTCACACTGAAATTAACTTATTATGAGGCACACAGCACTCAGTGTTAGTTTAACTGTGCTAATGTTTGGGTACCTTCCAGGGCCTCGGCAGCGGCAGATGAGCCCAGTACTTCAGTTCCTTGTGCAGGAGAGGAGCTCCAGGGGCTTCCTGTGGCACCGTCAGCTGTGGAGTCCCCGGTCGATTCGGGAGACCACAGAAAAGAAACCGTCAAGGAAGGCTCGAGGGGCATCTCTGAAGGTACAAAACTAAATTATATTGACAGTGAACTGATACACCTTATACTGTAGATCAAGGGTTCAATTTCAGACCAAAAAAGATTAAACCTAAGCTTGCCTTGGGACTCAGACTCATTCCACCTACGTATTACAGTGTTCACATTGCGGATAGATCTGATAGAAAAGCCAATACGGCCTCCAGAATTGGGTAAACAGTACTGTGGACCACACTGTAATGAGACTGGCAATATGAATTGTAAACAGTATTTTGTTAGTATTACACATTGCATCTCTTGACCTTGATCAAAGGTGGCAAGAACACCATATTACAAATCTGCGGTCATCTCATGGCTCATTGATTTCTACATTGAACGGCCAGACACACACATAAAGATGCTTCCATGTGTACAAACACATACACACGTATACACACTCCATTCAAACATTTACAGATGCAGCACCCACTGGCTCGCGCACATATTCTGTGCCATGATTTGATTTTTACACAGACATGACATGAATCCAATTAATTTAGGATGAGGATCAATAGAGTACCATTTCCATGAGGGAAAATTGCTTTTGGATTTCGACTCAGTCAGCAGTGCTGCTGTTATTTGAAGGTGGCTCAGAAATGAGAGATGTAAAGGAGCCCTGCAATACTGCATGACATTTTTTTTTCATGTCCCACCCCCTCTGATGCGTTTTCACACGGAGGCTTCTGCTTTAGTCTGAATGCGTACAATGCAGTTAAATTGATCGAATAATAGAAGCACATTAAACCTTTCTTCCCGATATCTAAAATTAAAATACACAAAACGGTAGAAGCAAAACTGACTTAAAACAAGAAAAATGACTATTGTTGTGCTGATCCTAGTGAGAAATTTATTACTATTTCACGCTTGCCACAATTTCAGATAAAGTCTTCAATTGTTGGACTTCATATTTTGTGTGTGGATAAACCTCCTGTGGAGCCAAAATTGTGCATTATTTAGACAAATTACAATTCACTTTGACAAAATGTTCTGTGAATAATGAAGTATTTCCTCTTTGTTAAAGCAGCTATGGGCCATCAGTCCTTGGTTATGGCCTGGCACATACTTCTGTAATCACTGATATTGTATCGATAATTTTTCCATATTTTTTAGATACCATTTAGATTCAGTGAGAACTGTGAATGAGTTTATTCGAGTGTCATTTTGTTGCTGTGGAAAAAATATAAAATAAGAAAACACAGTGAAGAACTTCTGGTATACCACATCTAAAGTAAAAAGCCACGTTCCCAAGAGGCCCAGCAGCCACTTTCCCGATACGCTGAGAGTCAGGCTGATAGCCCAAATCCAGTTGTTTTCTTCTCTACTGTGAATCCTTTCTGAATGCACAAGCACCGGAAACCAAGTGAGGTATAACGAACATTTGTGGAGCTAATCCTTTTTTGTTGAGGGGAAAAAAAAAAAAAAGAAAAAGAAAGAAAAGATTAGTTTATCTTCTGGCTCGTATGCAAGGTTATTTTAAATTTTAGACTGAATAATCCATGATAGAATATACATCTTCAGTCAGATTAATTGAAAACAGTGATTGTTGCTGTTCGGGGTTTAGGGGAAAGTGCTGCAGACAAATCACAGTTTAAGACCAAATCGATAAAGCTCACTGAGCTAAATTAGGCTGAAACACTCTCAAAGCAGTTAATGACAAATCCTGCCAAGCGTGGAGAGAGAATGGGTCAATAGCTCAAACAAGCCTGATACAATCATCTTACGTCATGTGGGCAAAGCCGTTGTGGCAACAATATACACATGATATTTGGCAGAATACCATAAGCATGGAGCGCCTATTTCTGCTGTCACTGAAATATTTAGTCAGCGCAAAGCTGAGTTCGAGTGTGTGTTTGCTGTTTATTGAGAATTATCTAACACCAGCAGGTACAGCTATTGTACTGAAAGTAAGAACAACAGTATTTATTTCAGTTCCGCTGTTTTACTCCGCCAGCTTTATCTGCGACTGAAACCGACCCGCAGACAGCCGAGGCTTCCGAGGTGATCTATGATGACGTTCCAAGCGAAGAACCCCTCTCTCCTGATGAAGGTTAGGAGCCGCAGACGTGCATTAGCTTTTTTGTTTCCTCTCTCTTAGATCTCGGTATGCGGTTTCTGATGTGTAATTTTTTTTTTTTTTTGCATTGAGCAGACATGATCTACGAAGATGTTCAGAGAGACGGCGGTCCTCTGGAGGCAGACAACGGATGGAGCTCCAGTGAGTTTGAGAGCTATGACGAGCATTCTGATAACGAGGCCAAACTGCCAACAAAGAGCAAGGTAGAGCACGCGTGAACGCGCTCTCGATACCTTTTTTTTTTTTTTTTTCACCCCCGCACACACAAATTGTCATCTCTCTATATTGCAAATGGCATCATAACCGACCAGGTTGTTTTGGTTGGTTTCCAGCACGTAAAAAAAAAAAAAAATCAATGTGAATATTTCATCTGCTGCTTCTCTAGTGCAGTTGTCTTTATTAATGTACAGAACTGTAAGGAAACTATAAATAACATAAAAATGTACACCGGGCTGTCTAGCTTTATACTTTCATTGTGGGATGAAAGTAAACAGAAGGCATCTCTTTTTGAAAACCCTCAGATCTCTTTGCCTCTTTTCTGCCAAGGATGTTGTTAATCAGTGTTCTGCTTCAGAGTGTCCTTCCACATGATGGCACTGTGCTCACATTCACATTGTGCTGCGTTTCCTTTATGCTTCACCAGCCTGCAACGTGCATACCCACGTTGCGGGCGTGAGGAAGATTTCTATCATTCTAATAAAAAAAAAATATTTTGCTCAGTTGAATCCTTATCAATGTATAGATTTATACCTACCTTTACATATTTTTACATATTGAAGGTGTTGATATAACTCCACGGTAATCCAAGAAAATCCCAAGTTAAATTAATGCTTCGAGAAGCAAGGGAGACCAGGGTAACAAAATGCTGCTCGTGAAGGGAGAGAAAATGAGTTCAGGTAATTACACAGGGGTGTGGTGTGAAAATCCCCCCCAACACACACACGCACAGTTCCCCCTGCAAACTCGTCCCAGGCCGCTGAACAAAAGGAAGAATTCATCGGCATTGGCTCAACAATTAATGAAAAAAAAAACTGTGACCATTAGGGCGCAGTTACCCTTTTTGGCAAGTACAGCCTTGATCAAAAACATGTACTTTTTAATTAGTTTCACCCAATTAATTTTTCTACCAAGTGTACCTTAAGTTCTCATCTTGTCTAAGAAACCTGGGAGAGCTGCAATAGAGTTTGCTTATTTAATATGTTCACTAAACCGCCTGCAACCCCCGCCATCCTTCTATAAATCAAAGGCCATCAGTCTGATACAGCATAACCCCTTTGACCAAAGCAGTGCTTCGAGCTTTCACTCTGTGCTTGTGATTAATTCCCAGTGTTTCGTTGCTTGTTTTGCCTTGATCTCTTTGCCTCCATTTCCCTTTTCTATTTCCTTTTTTCCCACTCCTTCATCCCCCTTTTGACTTTTGTGGCTAAACACAACCTGCACCCGTGCCCTGCCCCTCCTTGTCCGATACCTGTAGCTCTCTCCTGAAATGCATCGGCTGAGGGAACGGTGCGCCTGGACCAAACGGGAACTGGCTATGAGGCTGTCTGGAAAACACAACTATGACATCAAGGTATATCTCCAGCAGCAAGTGAACACAGCAATATCTCACCGTGTCTTTAGAGAGCTAGATGTTTGCCAATAGGATTGATGTTCACCCTGAGCTGAAATATGCTGCCTTGTATGTTCAGCTGATATAAAGGCTTAACTGGCTTGCTGTACCATCCTTCCCAACTTGCCTGTGGACTGTGACTTTGCTTTGAGATTCCTGGTTGGTCTGTTGGTCTCTCTCACTCTCTCTTTCCCTGCCTGGTTTAATATTAAGATATATTTATGGAACACATTAATTATTCACTAATATTCTGCATATTTACTTCCATAAACACCAGTGCAGCTTGCCCCCAATTAATGACCTACTTTCCTGAAGTTGTTCCATTGTTTAAAAATACTAGCACCGTGGGTATATTCTGGGTCTGTGGAGTCTTGTTGCAGGGCTTCTGTGATACTATGGGTGGAGTTTGTGGTCAGCTGAATGCTCCCACCATGAGCAACGCAGCTCTGTTACTCTCATGTGGAACCCTGTTACCATAATCTTCCCATGATACGCTCATAGACTCACTGATTAGAGCCTGTACAGCAACCCACGGGGAGTCACAGATGGTGAGATTCATGATGAGTCTACTGAGCGCCACTTGCCTCCATTTCTCTCCAGAGGAGCACAGTAGGTTACCAAGTTGCCACAGCATGGCACTTTCCTCATGCGCTAACGCTCTTTGTTGTCTCTGTCTGCTCTTTCTAACTAGGTTCAGCAGCTCATGAAGGCTGCGAGAAGCGGAACGAAGGATGGGCTTGAAAGGACTAAAATAGCCGTCATGCGAAAAGTTTCCTTCCTGCAGAGAAAAGATCAATTGGGTAATGCAGGAATAGTCTGAAAAGTTTGTAAATCTTGGTCAACTGGCTTTTGGGGATAGAAGTTACACTATGTTTATGAAGTTGTGAAGTTTGGGTTTTGTAACTCTTTACAGTTGACACTTTGAATTATAGGCAGTTGCTTGTATATAAAGCTAGCCAAGCCAAAGAAGCGTTTCAGGCAGAGAGAATAGAAGGTCTTACTTTTTCTTTATACAAATCCCTTCAGGGAGAAATGAAAGCACTGTGAAAAGCAGATCTCACTGATTATAACTGTAATAAATAAAACAGACATGCTTCCTCAGTTTTCACACAGACAGTGTGGTCGAGTGATTTATTCATTTATTTTATTTATTTTTTGATGTGTGAGAAAGAAGAAAGATGAAGCACCTCTTGTGCTCTCATATAGGTTGCGTTATAAGGACCTCCGCTTAACAACCGAAATGGATTAGCATCCATTAATGGAGAACTGAGCAGCCCTATAAACCACAGATACCAAACCCACACCTCCAACAAATCTTAAAGCCATCACAAAGAGGTAAAGAGGCCAGTGCTGCTATTTATAGGTATTGATGGAGGGGAAATCAGCACAACATTGTATTCTTTTTCCACCAATCCTCTGCTATCATTCCAAAGTCTTTAATTGGAATTTTGGAAGCTTCTAGTATTTATGTCTTTATGGTTATGGGTGAAGTAGGGATTTTAGAAACTGTTGAATGTCTTTGTGCCAATGCAGAGATGAGAATGTGTCGGGCTGTGTTTTGCAGTCACACTTCTTTGTGCCTCCTTTACTCCTACAGAAATACAGTATTGGTTGATTTTTTTTTTTTCCTCCCCCTTTTTCGAAAGGCCTCTCTGCCTCACCCGCTTTCTCTGTCTCGCTCTCTCTCGCTTCTTTCTCCATTGCGCTCTCTTTTCAGAGAGTACAGAAGTCTCTTCATATTTTAGAGGTAATAAACTTAGTGTGTCGCAGTTTTTCTTCAGCTGCAGTGAGATGTGAGGGCTGCATTTCTGTTATTCTCTCGCTCCCTGCCTCAATCTCTGTCGCATACGCGCTCTTTAACCATTCTGTGTCATTCTCTTTTTTTCATTTCTCAACAGCTGCAGAAGAGGAAGATGATGCAGGATATCTGGATGTGGCTGTGTCAGAAGTGAAGCATCCTCCCCCACAACTGAGCCCGATGCCAGAGGGTCTGACTAGCCACCAGGTACACCGGAGCGTAGCAGCTTTATGTTTACTCTGGTTCCAGTTGAGGCTGTTAATATTATTTGTTTATTATTGCCACAATTTTTACACAACATCACAAATTTAAACTCTCCATCCTGTTTGGAAAACTGTGCTTTGTACCTGTTGCAACAGCTGCTGTCGTGTCATAGGAATTCCAACGATTCAGCGGTCTGTCTTTGAGTCTTTTCCTCCAGTGACAAACACATTATTATAGTTCAATCCATCAGACTGTGCCATGCTTAACTGAAAGCATATACATACTTCAGCCCAATCATGTCCCCTTAGCTCTAGATTTTCTGACTGGTCTGTTGTCTGCGCAGGTTGTCAGACGCCATATCCTTGGCTCCATCATTCAGAGTGAGCGCAGCTATCTGGAATCTCTTAGGAGAATCTTGCAGGTAAGCTATTTAGTCTAGTTGTCCTCTTCTGCCACATGCAATATCATTAAAATGTAACCATTATGAATTACACTGAAAAGAGAAGTGATGGTATCAATCAAATTATTGAGGTGTCTCGGTGTAAATAATCCTGATAAAACGCCCGTCTTCATTTTTGTGATGTTGTGCTGATGCCGAGGGAGAGAGAGTCTATCAGAGTTGCATAGAATGGGCTGCAGCTTCTTGTTTTTAATCTCCCTTCTTGGAGGGGAAAAGGAGACTTTTTATCTCCTAATCACTGAAAAATAAGAGGCGCACCTACCGAAATGCACTCAACAGTGATCAATGGCTACAGTGAAACATCTTTCACTGTAATGATAGAATGTTGTTGAGTGACATGGTTGCATGTTATACTTAAAGTGGTATAGCTCTTGCGAAATCTCTCTTCTCTTATGAGAGTCCAGATAAATATAAAGTAGTATCCTGAAACATATAAAAATTTGCAACTGTACCTAGCACAATTACATAAAAAAAAATTGTAAATTCATTATTATATCTAGCTGCAGCGGTGATATGCTGTGCTGCCTTGCAAATTTTTATGTTAATTATCTGTTTGCTGTGGTGGACTTGCAAATCATGAACAACTAGCAGGGCACTTGGAGAGCAAATGTTTTGGCGTTGCCAACGCCCTCTCTCCAGTTAGCGTGGAGTTACAATGCACAGTGTGCCATATTTCTATTCTTGGTCTCTCTTTGACATCACACAGGTCCAAAAGTAGAAAAAAACTGTTGGTTATCAACCATTCAGAGCTTGGCATGAGGTTTTGGTTCATAGGGATTGCTTGCACGTACACTGACCTCATTATTTGAAACTTGGTCAACTATAATAAGAGTTGCTTGCACCATGCAACAAGTAATGGGTTTTTTCTTTAAATAGATCAGTCAACTTAATACACTCTGTTTTTACTCCAGTCTGACATTACCTCAACTGTAGCAGACATTCAGTTGTGATCAGAAGTTTACATACACTCATGAATATCTTGTTAATTTTGGGCATTTATTGATTTCTTTGAGCTGTTCTTTACAATAATTGTATAACATACCTCTTTAATGACTTTCAAAAACAAAAATTTATTTTGGATTTTCTCTAATCCACACAGGGTCAGTAGTATACATTTGGGCTCAATTATCTACATTCTCTAACTTAAATTTTTAATAAGTGGCGCTGAAGGTTCTACAGTGACTTTGACTTGACAAGTCCAAGACTTTTTAGCTTCTCGTTAGTGATCATTTTTAACTGTAACTTTTAGTTTCTCTTTGAGTGTTGTCAAACAAATCCTGCTTATGCTGATAAAAAGGATTTATTTGACGGCACTTATTGGATCGACCAATACTGAGAACAATGGGAAAGGAGCTCAAGGAGCTCAATGAAGACCTAAGGAGGAGAATTCAGTCATCCAGGTTATGGTAGTCTCTGGAGCTTGAATAAAGGCGACTGGGCTTCTTTAAAAGTTCTTGAAGAAGCCTTTCAGATGAGGTGAAATGTCTTCAAGAAACTTTATACAAGTCCAGTCACTTTTGTCAAGTTCCAGAGACAGCCTTTTAAAGCATCTGCAAAGACTGTTTATGTTCCACAGCCAGCACCCCAGAGATTCTCACCCTGCTTGGGGCCTCCCCTGAGACTATTGCTCTGCCCGGGGCCACCCCTAAGATTGAGCACCCTGCACCTGTCCCAGTTCCTAGGGTGAGGGTGGCCAGGGCACAGCCTATCCCTGCACCCGTCCCTGTTCCAAGGGTGAGGGTGGTTTAGTGACAGACTCAACCCCGGCTGTCAGGGTGTCCAGAGGAGACTGGGTGCCCTGGCTGAGCAGCCCCAGTCGTCACATCTTGAGTGTCCCACTGAGCAGCCCCAGTCATCGAATCTTGAGTGTCTCGAGAGAGTGCAGTCGGACTCACCACAAGCTTCAAAAGGCCCTGATGAGGATCCTCTGCCTGTGCCAGAGCCTGAGGGTCCCTCTCCACCTGCACCTGAATCTGAACCTGAGGCCGTGGCTCCCTATCTGCCTGAGCCTGAAACTGAGTCCGTGAATTCCTCACCGCCTGTGCACAACTATGTGGGTCCCTTGGTGCCTGAACCTGAGTCCGTGGGTCCCAAGCTGCCTGTGCATGAGCCTGAGTCAGAGTCAGAGGGTTCTACACTGCCAGAGTCCGAGAGTCTGGCGCCGCCCAATCCCAAGGGTCTCTGCTTCCACTGCTGGTCAACTGCTGTGCATCCAGAGGTGTGCTGCCACCACCACCATTTTAAGAGTCCTGTTGCCTCCACTGACGCCAGCCTCTAGAGGGTTTCCTTTATTGTCAGACCCCAAAAGGTCTTCTCCACCAGTGTCGGCCTCCAGCCATGCTACCTGAGGGTCTCTGTTGCTGTCATCAGCCTCCAGCTGTGCCACCAGAGCCTCTAGCCAAGGCTCTGGGCCACTAGCCACTCAGCCAGCCCCCAGAATTGCTTTGTCTTGGTCACTGGCCACCCTTCCGGCCCCCAGAGTTGCTTTGCCCCTGTCATTGGCCACTGCCTCTAGGTCCTGCCCCGTGGTCAGGCCGACCCCAGAACACTGTGTCTTCTGTCTAACCTCATGGCTGGGCTGGCCAGCAAAACTGTTCCTCTGCTTTCTGGGTTTGAATGCTCCCCTTTTTGTCTTTTTTGGTCTGTTTTTGTTTATTCAACTCTGTCTCCAAGTCTGCATTTTGGGTCCGCATGCTTTCCATCCACACATCACATGACACAACCATACTGAAAAATTTGGAATACACTTTAAAAAATGTTTTAAATGAAGAGTGGTTCAGATATCCAGCCAGAATTATGCCAGAAGCTTGTTGATGGCTACCAGAAGCATCTGATCGAGGTGCAATTTTCTAAGTGATATTTAACCAAATGTTACTGGGGGTGTATGTATACATTTGAGTCTCTATGTATACTTGACCCTATATGGATTAGAGAAAGTCAAAATAATTTAAAACCTGTGCACCCACCCAATTCTCATTTTTGAAAGTCATTAAAGCTGTATACTGCACTGTACCCTGTAAAAAGCAGAGTTCAAAGAAATCATTAAGAGCCCAAGATTACCAAAGCATTCTTGCACATGATGAGTATATGCAAACTTCTGACCACAGCTGTATGCGTGGAAGGGTATTTTGAGTTTCACTAACCAAACACTAGAGATGCCAACATAATGATGCATCATGATGGTGCATGCATACGCAGAGGCTAATTGTCCTACCGTAGCTAGACCCATAGCTTTTTTTTTTCAATCCATAAACCATTGTTTTGTGTGTTTTGTGACAAGAATCAGTCACCATCCTGGAGTGAAATGATTTAAAGGTCTGTGGCGTACATTGTGTGTAAAAGATGGACGTCTCCTTCTGTACTGAAAATTGAAGCCAGTGCAGTACTGCCTGCTCTCTCTTCTATGGACCAGCACAGGTTGACTCCTCGGGTTACAAATAGGAATCTTCTGACATCATTTCCCTCAGTCAACATTTATCTGATGACTTAATGCTCTCTGCTTTAGTTTCAAGTCTAATTTAATACAGCTTTTTGTTTGTAACTTGTGTTTCAGTTGAGAATAAAATATGTTTTAAGCCAAGTAACTTTTAGGGAGGTTCTACCATGACAAGGTTCTAGCATTATAAGCCTACAGTGTTTATCAGTTAGATCCATGATGTGCTTTTCACATCAATAAACCAGAATGGTGTTGGCCAAAACTCTGAACTTGAGACTTTAAAACCAGTCTACAAACCAGTAGTTGATGTCTCTGTGAATACGTCCATGTTTTATATACCATATATAGTGTGGACCAGGAAAAATGGCCAACATGGTTTCTTTTGGTGTTAAATACTGTTTTTATCTTTAATTTACAGCTTACACGTGATATCTATAGTTCAGGTTCAAGGAAGTTACTTGCTTTGTATCCACAGAGCGTTTGTCAAATCATTCCTGTATTAATCTCTGCCTCTTTTCACCATGTTGTTCTTTTCATCCTAACTCTGCTGGGAGGTCTTTTTTTTTGCCATTATTATTCTGGCTTTTATGATTACAGGTCACATTGAGTTCTGAACATGTTTGTTAGTGGCAAATGCTATTTTACAATCCTTGAATTACCGGGCTTCTAGGCACAAGGTCTGAATTTTCTTACTCTCCCTGATTCACAAGAAATTTGCTGGTTACCCTGCAGTTTATGTCTGTTTATGCTGCTGACAAGAGAAATGCTTAAGAGAGTGGATTGCTGGTTCATCTTAAGAACCTAACCCCACACCCACATACAGTGTATTGATATAAGCAAAAATGAAAACACAATTTTCTGTCACAATGTCCCCAGGAGTACCACAGACCACTGATGGAAGCTGATCCACGCATCCTGAGCCCACGGAAAATCCGTCCTATATTTTACCGAATCAGGGAGATCACCCAGTGCCACTCCATGTTTCAGATTGCACTGGCGTCACGTGTGGCTGAGTGGGACAGCACGGAGAAAATCGGAGACTTATTTGTTGCCTCGGTTAGTGTGCGTGCATGTGCATGTTTATGGTGTGTACATGTGGCAAATGGAATTGAAATTGGAGGCTAATTTGCTGACTTATGCACGTGTGCGTGTGTGTTTATGTGCTTTCTCTGTTTCTAAAATGCAATCAAAGTCTTGCATTCTGTTTAGAAGCACTCATATTGTTCTAGCCATTTCTATCTAACATTATAACGCCATCTTTGCTACCAGAGTTATAATGAGCCACAGGTTTTAGATCGAGCAAACAGCGATAGTTTACTCCAAACATGGAATCAATTACAGTTGTGATGAATATCTCAGATGCATCCAGTTCTCTCTGGGATACGTGTTTACAACTTTTGGTGCTCGAATAGTAGTGTTCAGCATGAGCTTTCCTTTGTGAGTCTCAGCCATGTGCTCATCCATAAGGTTGGCTCATTATTTGCCTATCAGAGGGGCTGATTTGACTCTCTGCACTGCTGGTCATTATAGTGCTATTCCATTGATATCATAATACCTACCACCAAATGAGGACACATTGGAAACAAAAGTACTGGGACTGTGCACTCCTCACTGAGCAGCCTTTTTTTCATGTGGTAATGTATCTGTACCTGCAAGGCCTGTTGTAATATCTGAGAGGCAGTGTCCTGAGGGCCAGTGAGAGCAAAGAGGGTTAAATCCTTCATGCAATTTGCCAATTCCCCACTACACCTCATAGTGCCACTATCAGCTGTCTGGTTTGGGTTTAATTGAGGAGAGAGAATAAATGACACAAAACAGACACACCCCCTCACACACACACACAAACACACGCACATACACAAATTCTGCCACCTCATTCCTCTTTGCCCAACTTCTCAAATGGCTCGTGAAGGGTGTTTTTCAGTAACTGGAATGGTAAACAAACCATTTTAAAGCACTATACTTAAGCATCCATTTTCTGGCCTCTCTTTACATTAAAATTACGTGCAGGTTGTCCTGTGAAAAGGATGGTTAGTCATTTGAGATATTAGAGGAAATTGCATGACAGTGTATACTGTTATAAACAAAAACATGAGCACCTGAACCTCTTCTTGTTGAGCTGACTCAAATTCCGAAAATCATGCTTCCTGTTTGTGGTTTTTCTTTCTACAGTTTTCCAAGTCCATGGTGTTAGATGTATACAGTGAATATGTGAACAACTTCACTAATGCCATGGCTCTCATTAAAAAGGCGTGCATGTCCAAACCAGCTTTTCTGGAATTCCTAAAGGTGAGCTTCAATCCATGAGCAAAGTATACTATGCATATATATATATATATATATATATATATTTTAAATTTACAATTTAATGTTACTCAGTTGTGTTTTACCTCCTATTTTTTTTCTTTTTTTAGTGTTTAGCAAATGCTGAATCTAGCAAATCCTCAAATCTCATTGATCCATATAATTTTAGCTTTATGAAACATACAACTAATTAAGTTTATAAAAAAAGATGGTTATTTACACAAAAATGTGATTTAGCTCATTGACTGTATTATGTCCTGATTTTGTGTGTGTGTGTGTGTGTGTGTGTGTGTGTGTGTGTGTGTGTGTGTGTGTGTGTGTGTGTGTGTGTGTGTGTGTGTGTGAGATTTAAAGGTGTGTTCTTCTGTTTCCTTAATGTTTCAGACATTAATTAGAAATCATGTGCTCATGGGTAACACAGTGTATGGAAGGCGCCATGAAATGATTTGAACAATTCCCTCTGCTCCCAGCATTTATGCATGAGTATGACCCAGATCATTGAGCTGTAATGCTGATTTACAGAACCATATCACCCAGCTGACAGGCTCCAGATAAAATGTGTCCTGTTCTTTCTCTTGAAAGGTTCCTCTTTCTCTCCCACCGCATGTTGCACCTCTTACTGGCAGTGCAACGACAAACAAAATTACAAATTACACGGACCCAAACAGGGAAAAATGCTGAATTGATGATGGGCTTTAATGGGTTGGTTTTAAAATATAGTGGAAGCAGTGACATTATCAGACTATTTCAATGTGATAACAAAGTAATCACTGTAGGTGTAGACATCCATCTTGGTGAGCTCAGTACTCATCAGTTGATAGTTTTGGTGCACTAATTAAAAAACATTCTCAAAGGGATTTACATACAAACAGCTATTTTTTTATTTTTACAAAAATCCTGAATGAGAAAATTAGACAATACATAAACTATCAGTAACATTATGACTGTAATTAGGTAATTCAAATTAGGACTAATTGTAGTTTCAGACATTCTGTATTTATGTGCATAGTAGCGTAGCTTAAGTTCAAGGGAGTTTGTTCTTGGATGGCAAGACTTGTTATTAACCCTGCTGGAGATGTCATTGGCCTGATGCACTTCGTGTCAGCTGTGGAGAGAAGTATCCACTTGACAGGTTCCAATCCAGTCTTGCCCTATTCCCCTTTTTCCTTCACATTAAAAATTGATGTCAAGTTTTCACCCAAAATTAGCAGTCAGTTACAGCATGTCTGTAAATGCTGAGGCTTCTTGCTGTTTAATGTTTAGGTTGCCTGGCAACAAATACAGTTTTATGCAGTAAGGTAAAACTGCATATATTTCTGGTGGCATTGCCAGGTGCGTACTTTGGAATAGAATAAAATTGATTGATCTTGCATGTGCTTTGTGCTTTTTGCTGCTGCTGTCTCACCTGCTTGGTGTGGCTGACACTGCAGCAGATACTCAGAAGACAGTGGTTTGGATGACAAATGACAAAAGGGGACGACTTTGTTGCATTATCCTACATTGCGACTGTCAGCCAAGTACAGCTTATTTTCCAGAGAAAGACGTTTTTTTCATGGATACTTGGATCTCATTTAAACAGCCTTCATGTTTTACTCAGGAGTTAAAGTGGGTGGAGGAACCCTAAAATGTTTTCTTTGGCCCAGCCTTTGAGGACAGGCTGTGTTTAGCACACCTGCACTGGTGTTAGCTATGAAGTTTACTGCTTTTTGTAGATTTATCCAAGGGCAATCTGCATTATATAAGCAGATGTTACATGATCTGTCATGGCTACTTTAGACCTCTGCCCAGTATAAAGCCAGTATAAAGGTGAAATTCAATGTCAAGTAACATGATAATTAGCATTATCAGCTTGAAACTGACTGAAATTGACAACCGCTTACAAAGTCCTTATATAAGCAAGGCTTGCCACTCACAGCCATCTTGAAATCCAAAAAATGATGTGGGCTTTAAAGATAATTGGGAAACTTTTCTGGGAAAACCTGGTCTTGTTAGGAGAAACGGCATCCATCCCACTTTGGATGGAGCAGCTCTCATTTCTAGAAATCTGGCCAAATTCATTAACCCCCTCCCCAAAAAAAACGTGACTACTCAGGGTTGAGTTGCAGTCTTACACGCCTCCCGTCATCCCTCCAAAAGCCCATCGCCATAGAGTCGGTGATTTTAACATCTGTGTAGATGCAGAAAATGACAAACTCAACATTGCGTTTAATCTATTATTAGATTCAGTTAGCTTCTCCAATTGAGTCCACCCACCACTTTAATCACACTCTAGATCTTGTTCTGACATATGGCATAGAAACTGAAGATTTAGCAGGATTCCCTGAAAACCCTCTTTTGTCTGATCATTTCTTAATCACATTTAAATTTACAGTAATGGATTACACAGCAGTGGGGAATAAATATCATTACAGTAGATTTATTTCTAAAAGTGCTGTAAATAAGTTTAAGGATATAATTCATCCACTATTATCCTCTTCAACACCATGTACCAACACAGTGCAGATCAGCTACCTAAATCCTGCTCCCACAGTGGTCGATTATCTTGTCAGTAATTTTACATCCTCACTGCGTACGACTTTGGATGTTGCTGCTCCTCTGAAAATAAGAGCCTCAAATCAGAAGTGCCTGACCCCCTGGTATAACTCACAAACGCACAGATTAAAGCCGATAGCCCGTAAGCTGGAGAGGAAATGGCGCCTCACTAATTTAGAAGTCATTTCTCATCAGGATATGCAGATATTAAACAAATATTTAAGACTGCTTTCTTGCATTTGCACAATATCTTTAAAATTAGAAACATCCTATATCAAAAGGATACTGAAAAACTAGTTCATGCATTTATTACTTCTAGGGTGGACTACTGTAATTCATTATTATCAGGCTGTCATAAAAGCTCCCTGAAAAGCCTTCAGCTGATCCAAAATGCTGCAGTTGGAGTACTGACAGGGACTAGAAAGAGAGAGCAGATTTCTCCCATATTGGCTTCTCTTCATTGGCTCCCTGTTAAATCAAGAATAGAATTTAAAATCCTTCTCCTCACCTACAAGGTCTTGAATAATCAGGCCCCATCTTATCTCAAAGACCTCATAGTACCATATCACCCCAATAGAGCACTTAGGATTTGAAAGTTGAATGGGAGGCAGATCCTTCAGCTTTCAGGCCCCTCTTTTTTTGGAACCAGCTCCCAGTTTGGAATCCGGAGACAGACACCCTCTCTATTTTTAATATTAGGCTTAAAACCTTCCTTTTTGAAAAGCTGATAGTTAGGACTGAATCAGGTGACCCTTAACCCTCCCTCAGTTATGCTGCAGTAGGCCTAGGCTGCTGGAGGCTTCCAAGGATGCACTGAGCATTTCATCTTCACTCACCCCTTTTAACTCTGTTTATACACTGCTATGCATTTAATCTTTAGTTATTATTAAACTCTGGCTCTCTTCCACAGTATGCTTTTTATATCCTGTCTCCATCCTCTCACCCCCAACCGGTCGCAGCAGATGGCTGCCCCTCCCTGAGCCTGATTATACTGTATGTTTCTTCCTGTTAAAAGGGAGTTTGTCCTTCCCACTGTTGCAAAGTGCTTGCTCATAGGGGTTGTTTTGATTATTGGAGTTTTTTTTTCTGTAATTATTGCACGGTCTTTATCTTACAATATGAAGTGTCTTGAGGTGACTGTTTGTTGTGATTTGGCGCTATATAAATAAACTTGAATTGAAATTGAATTGAAATAACTCCAACTGTTCATTTATTTAAGCAGTTATTGATGAACCATTGTATATGTTAACTTTAATTTAAAAAACTGCATTGAATGGCCAGTCAAATCTGATAAAGAAAGACTTAAAATCTTTGCTGGCTGTGGCTCCAAATAGGATTTTAAACAGTTTTTCCTTTTTTTATACTCCTGCCACCATATTGGCTGTTGCAGAATCCCCCCATTGATTTCATTTAGTGCCGTGTTTCTTTCTTATATCTCTTCAGTCACCTGTGACCTAACCTAACAATGACGATGGACACTGCATCCCACCCTGCACCAGTCCAATATACCTACTGTCAAGGAAAAAACAACATTATTGTAATCCAATTTGTTGTCAGTGGCATTTCACATTATGAAATAATCAGATATTGCCATCAGCACATACAGATCCACTATGAAAGGGCTACAACGAATTAGGACTTTACATTTAAACTTTAAATCCTTTTTGATCTGTGAGAATAGCATTATCTCATTACCTCACAGGCTCTGATGCAGACTGCACAGAAACAGTTGTGTGTTTGGTGATATTTGATGAGCTTTTTAAATGGTTGCATGGAGAACTTTTGCAACTTTAATGACATCTGCATGAACGCGTGACAGATAAGAAGGAAAACAAGGATATGTGTGGAGTGCAGGCGGCACCATGGGGTAACATTACTTTCTGATTTGTTGGCTGAGTATCTCTGCGGCATCAGCTTGAAGCAACGCCATAAAAAAATTAACCCGATTAATATTATGTGTTAAACTGCCTATCAGATTTAATTACTCGTTAACTGCAGGTGCCCTAACGGTGTTCCAGATTGTTTTTGGCCCACTTTTACCTCTGATGGGAGCTAATGTTGACTTTACATGGTTAAATCAGTTTTCACCCTCTTTCTAGATTCCTTAATGGAGAAAACCTGTAGTTCCTAATATATTAGGAAACAACTCCAGGGTTTCTCTGGACATGTCTTATTTGTGGGGAACGAGGAGTCCTACTCTGCTTCAGCTGGTGTTTCCCACGACCTCTCTATTCCATGAAAGAATTCAGATCATGTCCTGAATGAGGAGTCAGGTGAACGTCTGCTGCATTCAGATAATCTGAGACAGTATTATGGTTTTATAGGCCATCTGTGTAAGACAGATTTGACTGTACATGACTGCCCTCCAAAAGGGAAATAGAGACATTCTTTTTAAAACCTCTCTCACCTTCAACTGCCTGACACCACTCAAATATTTTAGCGCATCAAGCAGGGAAAATCTACAATGACTTCCTGACTTGGTCAGCAGTGTTGAAAAAGATTTTAATCAGAGCTTTTGAATCTTTTTGCAGAATCCGCTCAGAGTGTCACCTTTGGTTTACAAAGTTACCTTTGAAAACTTATGTGTCTGTCAGTCTCTGAACATTGGATCAGGCAGATAAAATCTTGGAGATCACTGCCTTGTACCTGCGACTGTGATTGAATAGGTGGGTGGTTGCAGACCACTGCCAGCCCGTCTTTGTCAAACGATTGTGTCTAGCTTGTCTTTCTATGTTGGTACTTTCTTTATACAAGATGTTTCCTCTTAAGGCCCATTTACAAGGTACAATATTGGGCTGCAACTGATAGAGAAGGAACAAGTTAAAATCTTTGCCATCATTAAGGAACATTGGTCTTTGATCATACTGTGAGACCAGATTTAGATTGCTTCAGAAACTAATTGGAATATAACATGGATTGAATCAGAAAATAGTAGCACAGAGCCTTTTTTTTCTACTAAATACTATGCTTTCTTAATTGGTGTAAACCTTACTGATATACTTTGATGATAGTCGGTGTGTGATGATAAAGGAGATAATGAATGAAGGTCTGATGATCTAAATGTGATGACCAAAGAGTGGAGATATTCATCAGCTATTTCACTCAGCTAGAAACATCACAGAAGTTTAGATATTCATGAATTTAATAGCCTGCAGCATTATGGCTAAATACAAATTAAGGGCCATAATATTACAATTACTAAGATGTTCTGTCTTAAAAATATAAATATTAATCTGACATATATGTCAGATTAATATTTATATTACACTGTGAAGTAGAAATTAAATTAATAATGATAATCATAAGGGAAATTATCCATCCATCCATCCATCCATCTGCTTCCAGTTGAGCTGGGCTATTATGCATATATTTAACGTTAAAATATGCATTCATAAAAATGTAAAAAAAAGGTCAAACATTAAAAACTTCCAAATCAACATGGACAAAAAAACCTCTCATTTCACTGGTTAATTGGTTTAAATCACCTTCGAAGGACACAGAGTGTTTCAGCACTGAGCCTCTATTGGTGCGTTTGAGATGCAATAAGGCACTTTAGCGACATACATGAGGTCAGAGTTCGTACACAGCTGAGAGTCACCCCAGTTATTTGGAAACCAGTAAGCTTTCTTGTCCCATGGTTCTGCTATCAGGGACTCATCACAAGCAAATTATTACATCTAATGCACTGCACACAACGTAAAACGTCATACACCGGCATCAATGCTCCACCAAAACCAAACTCAGAGGGCACAGAGGGACGTTTGGCCAAATGCAGTTCCTCTTCAGTGCAGACATGTCAGTCGTCCCTGAGTGACAAACTATCCTAATTTAAAAATCATTCCAAACTAAAGTCAAAACAGTTTATGGATTAGCTATTGCACTTAACAATTAATGCCAGATATCCTAAGTTTAAACAATGCCCATTTTCTCTGTTTTAATTTTTATTTTTTACAGTTTATTTTATCTAAACCTTTCCACATGCAATCTATTACTCTAAGTCGGTGATTTGCCTTCTTACTTTGGTGGTGTCATCACGGCACAGACTTAACACTGCACCAAAACGACCTGCACCCACAGTAATACATTAGATATAACACAAAAAAAACCTCCCCTTTTAAACACTGATATGACTAATAGACCCCAATTTTCATGCCTTATTCACCCACTCATACACCCACGTGTGGTCTAAAGAGAATTTTGACTAGCTCCTTTTAAACTAGGAATAGTGTAGTTTCCTTTTAATGGTCTTTTTGAAAGACTGTTTCTCTGACTGCACAATTCTGTTTTCTTTTTTTCCTCTTTTTCTTTCAGAAAAAGCAGGCGTCAAGTGTTGACCGGATCACTCTGTATGGCCTGATGGTTAAGCCCATTCAACGATTCCCTCAGTTCATTTTGCTCCTGCAGGTATAAAATGTTGTTTGTAAGAGCGTAGTCATTTTATTTCTTGTATTTTAATCAATCCCTTTAGGTCTTCCTCGCTCTCAATATAAGAAACTAGAGTCAAATTAAAGACTGAGCAAATAAACTAATAAAGATGCAAAGCTGCAGTGCAGTGCAATTGATTATGGATTTTAATTCTAAAGTACAAAACGTGTTTGCTCTCATACTTTTACAGCATGAAAAGCAGCCAGCCACATCAGTTTTCTTATACTGCTGTCTTTACATTCTGGATTCCATTTTCTGTTTTGAGCAAAGATTTGGATTTGAGCTTGACTTGCTGGATCTGCAGTAGCTCATTTCATCCCTCAGTAGGCATTGATTATCCATGAATTCAAAAGATAAGTTATGAATGTGAATCAGGCATTTTCTTCCAGCCTAAACTCAGTACTCCAAAAGAAGAAGTGTGTGTATTAAATCATACATTTCAGGGAAGTAGACCTGATGGCACAGAAATGCATCTGACATTCATATCAAGAAAAACTGTTAACTTTTCACTATGTCATAGATGCAGATGTAAGCCACAGGATGTCCACGGTGACAGACTTACGTCATTTGGGGTTTTTGAATCGGTTTTGTTTGTTTTTTTTTTATTTTATGGAGTTAACATAATCACTGGGAAGTCAGTGTAGTAAACACAGTTTTCTAAATGTCACATTCAAACACACTTAAACTCAAAGGGAGTGTTTGATCCTGATTAGAATATTTTAAGTTGGAGACAGCACTCCCAACCAAACCACATAAATGTGGTACAATTTACTGTAATGCAGGAAAGGCATTCTGTCAAATACTGAATGGTTTGCAATTCTAACAAGTTGCTTTAACTTAAAACTTTTCTCGTGACCTTTTTCAGGACATGCTTAAGAATACACCGAAGGGCCACGTGGATCGCCTGCCCCTGCAGCTTGCCCTTACAGAGCTGGAGATGCTGGCTGAGAAGTTGAATGAACAGAAACGAGTGGCTGACCAGATTGCAGAGACTCAACAACTAGCCCGCAGCGTTAGCGATCGCCTTCTCAGTAAGGTGACCGGATGCGCACGCGCTCCCCACATACGCATATCTGCATTTGCACACATGCGCGTACAGCCCAATCAAATCAGCAGTGAACTAGTCCACTGAGCCCTGTAACGCCATGTGTTGTTATCACTGTGAGCCAAACACCTAGTATAAAGCAATCACTTATATCACTTTCCCAAACATTAATCTGGGGAGGCATTTTTATTTAGAGAAATTATCTCATAGAAATGATGGCCATTATCATCCCAAAACAGTACCAAATGCAGTGGCAGAGGCGTTGCTTCTCCATTACCACTCTGAAATTACAGTCCTGCCGCTGCGAATCTGAACAAATGCTGCTCTGAATAAGAAGAATTAGGGGGTAAATGAGACATTTAATTGGAAACTGTAAGAGAGCTATCTCTTTCACCCTGTCGGTCTCCCTCTTCCTCTCTCTCTCTCTCTCTATTCTACCCCTCTCTATTCCCCTCTTGCACTCCACTGCTTACTCTCTTGCTTACCTTCTCACTCAGCTTATATACTCTTCTTCTCTTTCTCTAGTGTGACTGCTCTTTTCTCTGTCTTCCTCACTTTTTCACCCTCCCTTTTTACTTCTCTCTATCAGCTCTTGCTTTCCAGGACTCTGAGATGAGCTGATTCGGCCAATCTCCTCCACTCACACAGAATTCCATTTGCTGCGGTGACACTGCAGAATTCCAATAGGAAACACTCTCCTTTATTGCCCCCATAACTATCCAATGAAATATTCATTCTTTGTCTCAAAGTATCTAAGTCACCAGAACAGGACAGATAACCATGTGAAAGAGTTTCACACACCCTCATACACAAATGCACTCCCACTCACATAAGCACACATGCATGGTGCAATGCCGTGTGTGCCTATTGAAGCTTGAACACTTTAAGGATGTATTCTCAGAGCAGCCCACATCTCAAAGGAGCTGCATGGTTTTGTGCCTATCAAATAGCAGTCCAAATCAGACTAATGACTCATTCTGTGAGCTGTTTGAGCCAAAATCAGCTACTGCTTGCAGCTAGGACATTCTTTTTTGTGAAATGTGGTCAGCTGCATTATTGCACTGCAGGTTGTAGAATGAAGACAGTAGAGAGTTTCATTATTCGCTAATGTGCCTTTTAGCAAGCATAAACATCAGTGTATCGGGATGCAACCTTCATCTTTGGACTGGCATTTGCAGTACAGTGCTATTACTTTAATTGTGGTGAGCCTGGCTTATTCTGGTGCAGTGTACATAAAATAAAAGTATTGATTTAGGCAGTCATAAAAGAAGCTGGACCAAAGTGATAAAAAGCTTTCTTTTGCTATTTCCCTTAGCCAAACATATGGATGACTCAAAAGGAAAGCATGTGCCAACATGGTGTAGCATAAATTGCATCTGTTATTGGATTCTTTAACTGTGTCTCTGTGTGTGGGTGTTTGTGTTAAAGGGGTGCACGCAACAGTTAATGCATTTGTATCCCTGTGTAGTGGCCCTGTTGTGGTGGAAAGGATTGTGTGTCCAAGTGTTTGTAAGCTAAGCCAGTTTGGACTCTGTGTCAGTGGGAAGGTAGATAGTCAGCAGGGCAGAGAATCATTGCAGGCATATTTCAGATGCATTGGGGGGAAAAAAAAAATATATATATATTTTTATATATATATATATATATATATATATATATATATATATATATATATATATATATATATATATATATATATATATATATATATATATATATATATTCCCTGCGAACCTTTCTTGCCCTTGGAGCCGAACTAAAGTGAAGGTTGGCTTTATGATCGTCTGTCATTACTTAAAAATTGTATGAAAAGCAAAGCAAGGCAGAAGGGCACGTGCGGGCTTACTTTAACTAAGTTTGCAGAATAAACGGCCTATAGATGTATTTGTGTATACATGCGGGACACACACATTAAACGACCTTGACGAGAACGAGTGTGTTGCTAATCCCATATGAGACATCTGTTCCTCCAAGCCCGACTTCTGTGTCCTCCAGGCGCTGAGCTCCAGAGGACTGGCCCTTTGTGATACTGTCTTCTGTGCCTCTGATCTGATTGCTGTGTCCCTTTTAGCAACTGAACTCGGAGCAGGGGTCACTCGTCCTTTGTGAGACGCTTATTGAGACTGTGTACGGCGAGCGGGGACAAGTCCTGAAGTCGAAGGAGAGAAAGGTCTTCCTCTTTGATGATGTACTCATCTGTGCCAACATAAATGTCAAGTAAGTCCCTCTTGTAGAGCAAATTGAGCTAAATGCCCTTGCTTCCTAGAACACTTTGCTAATGCATTCGTAATGTGTAGCTCTAGCATGAAGTTATGTGCAAGTTGTGAAAAGACAGCCTGGCAAACTGCACAGTTAGAAGAAATTGCTATTAGGTGGCAAAAGGCTCTAATGTTATGCCCTAGGTTTTGCAGGGATATTTTGGCAAACTGCATAGTAAAGAGAAATAGCTGCTAGGGGTTTTGAGCACTATCTGGAATTGCAGGAGCTTTATCAGCTTTAAACAAATGGTAGAATACCTAACTACAGCTTCAGGACTTCTAGATTACTGACATAAAACATTTTTTGGTTTCTGTCCAATTTATCTTATGTGACAGCACCACTGATCACATCTCTCTCTCCCTTTCTCCATTTCTCTCACTCTTTCCCTCTCGCTCTCTGTCTGCCCCTCTCTCTCTCTTGAGAGAAGTAAACAGGAAAGGGATTTTGTATATTTTGCAAAGCCCCTGTCAAAGATGTCGCTTAAAGCCTTCTCGTTCAGCCTTCAAAGCAATTATCACTCTTCATCTCATTCAACTCGAGTGTCCCGAAGTTGACTTTGTCTGCCCTCCAGGAACTTGACAAACCGATCACAATGTTGATTGTCTGCGTGATTACAGGAATACATGAATAACAATGAGCTCCTCCTCACAGCCAGGGGTACAATTTTGGTGGGGAACATGGGTGATCATAAAAATTCTAATTCCCAAAACCAGCCACCTTTGTAACATTTTGCAGAGCATCTCCGTCTATGGAGTGTTTGGTGTAGTGCCATTAGCAGGAGGATGTGGATAGGGCGGGATTTTCTCTTGAGTTGTTTTCCTTTTAATTACATTCCTCCTTTTTTTTTTTTTTTTTTTTTTTCCTCCAATCTCCAAAAGAGGGCCTCCAGATATCAGCAGCCTTGTCCCTGTCGGCCCCAAGTACACAATAAAGTGGAGCGCCCCCTTACAACAGGTGCAAGTAGTAGAGGTTGGGCAGGAGGGCTCTCAAAGCAAAGACACCTTGTTCCAGCAGAGCAGTGCTAAGAGGACAAGTGGCGCCTGCACTTCAGGTAAAAACAAAAATGCAAACATATCAAACTGTCTTATCTCATTTATGCCCCATATTTTGTTACTCTCATCTCTGGGACTGACTGTTAGCCCCAGCCCCTTCTACTGACTCAGCAAGGCTAATCTGTTTCTGTTCTGAAGTGTCGCATGGAGGGGAGGAGATGCATCTGCACCGCTTGTCACTCTGATTGAGGATGTGTTTGTGAGAAGGATAGTGATGATGGTCACTTGTTCTCATCTGCCTGGGGTGTTTTATCTTGGAGAGCGATGTGGGGGTAGTGAGCCCCCTGCTGCATCATCCTCACAGTCTCATTTCACTGTCTGATAGACCACAAACACATCTAGAGTGGAGTCATCAATCTACAGAGATTATTCCCTCCCTTTCCAGGCCCAATTAGAGAGCCAGTAGCTGTAGATAGGAATCTGTGGTTGAAACACTAGTTCTCCCACCACCCCTCGCAAAACTCTGGTGTATACAGAGCTTGACGAGATCCCTGATAAATGTGCCATGGGAAAAGGGAGATACAAAGCCTTATCAGGATGTAATGCTACACACTTTTTAAAGTTGCAGCTCCATGACTTAAATATTAATGGTGCCTTCTTCAGAGCTCTCCGTGTCACGCTCAGCAAGCTGCTAGTGTTTTGAGAGTTGGTTTAGATTCTCAGAGGATTTAGTTTTTGCAGTTGTTCAGGTAGTCTATAGTTGTGTACTCACTACTTTGCTGCAAGGTTTTGGGATCATTTAAGGTTAGCTCTCGCCCACCTGTCTGTCTTGCTTTTACCTGTGTATACCTCTGCAAATGTTATGCCCCTCAGAGGTGCTGGATACTGAGTCTTACATTCTCTGTTCTCTTTTTTTTGCCATTTCGACACAGTGTGGTAACCTTAATCATGTCTATCCAGAAACCTCTCTGAACATCTGTGGGGCTGTTTCCCAAATTTTCATTCTGACTGGCAGTCCCATCTATTTATAGTCCCCTGTGATGTCATTCAGTGGGGTGTCTAGTCTAAATCCTTCTCTCCCTCAGCACGGCTCAAAATGGAGTCATTTTTCATCTTCTGCAGGCCCCAGTACCCTTCTTTATTGAAGAAAGCTGGCCTTTAGAGAAATGCAGGCCAGTCTTCTTTTTTTACTACCCAATGAGTGGACCCTGCGTCTCCATCGTGTTCTCTCTCTCCGCTCGTTTCTCCTTACACACACAGAAGGCCCAACAATGTTTACATTTTTTTTTCTTTCTTTCTGGAAAGCCGATTGTGCCAGTCGTTCACTTTCATGCTGTCTTACCTTATTTTGCCCTTTTTATTGCTGTTTCCCTTTTGACCCACTGTCAGAAAAGCTTTTTTTTTTTTTTTTGTCAGAAGTGTAGCAGTGAAACAGCAGGCTTTTGGCTGCGAGTCAGACAAGGCTTTTGGTGCAGGTGTGAATCTGCATTGTCTCTAAAGCTACCAGCTAGCGTTGCCGGTACAGCAGCTGAGTGCAAGGATGGACCCCTCTGGGCTCAAGCCTTCCACACCACTGAGTTATGTGCCTGGCAGCTTGTGTGGATAGCCATGTCTGAGTGTATAAACCATATCGTGCCTCACCAACTGGATTATGCTGGATTACAACTCAGCACATTCACCTCTCGGGCCATAGCCAACAGCAAGCCCGAGAGGACTTGACAAACCTGCACAGGGTTCCAGGCGATCCCTTTGGGGAGAAAAGAAAAACATTGTTTTTGCGGCTTGCAGCACACCCCTTTGTATTCAGATGTCTCACCTATTGATTTCCTCGCACAGATGACAGATGTCACTGTCTGTCTGTGTCAAAGATCCAATTAAACCCCAAAAGCTACAATGGAGCTTTCTAGATGAGCAATACCAGGCCACCCCTCTCCTTTTCTCTCTCCCTTCCCTGTTTTGGCTTTACTCTTATTCCACTTAAGCACGTGAATAGACCAAAAGCTGCAGGTCCCATTGGAGATGCACGCCTCACTACGCCCGCCTACCAGCGCTACTCTTCTGCTACTTTATTGTGCGGTAGTGATGACAGTGCAGGACAGCTCTGGAGCAGAAGCTACCTGCAGAATTTAATTAGGTGGTTCTCATAGAGCCTGCTGCTGGGGAGATGTGGGCCAGGGGAGCGAGGACTGAGGATGGCAGACAGGAGGAGACACAGCTATTGATTCTTGGCAGTAGGAGAGAGAGACTTTGAAGGAAGCGGACCTCAAATCGATGCTGAATTTTGCGTCTAATGAGACACCTGCATTCCTTTTGGCCAGTAAAAGGGCATCATGGCTCCAAATAACAGTTTTTCCATCTAATTTTTTTTACTCATAAATTCACTCTCTGTAGTTCAACAAATAATGAAGATCGATCCATCTGCACATCGAACTTCTTTTATTAGTGCCACCGGAGTTTCAACAAAAGCAACTTTTCTTTCAGCACTTCCACGAGGAACAACGTCACCGTTTTCTCTCAATTTCTGCAACACTGTGACCTTGAGCTTATGCATATATACATAATATAATTCTAAAACCACATGTGGACAGTTGGTTCGTAAACCGAACAGTGTCTCCACTCTTCCTTTGTGCACAGGTGTAGTCATCAGTATGCAGCTAAAATGTACTTCTTTGTATAAATAATGAAATTTCATAAACTCTTAAACTTTCTGTGTTGCCTCTTAGGTAAAGCAGCTCTGGGCCCTCCACGGCTCTACCAGGAGCTGCAAGAGCTACAGCATGACCTTTCTGTTGTGGAAGAGGTCACTCTGCTTGTGGGTACATTGCAAGGGACATACCAGGTACGTGTCACTTTGTGCGACATTTGCTGTTCCTGGAGTGTCTCATGGGGAAGCGTGTATCACAGAACATATGTAGTACAGCAAAATATGTTCTGTGATACACACACAATGTAGTCCAGCAAAATCAGCTGAAAGACAAGATGGTGGGCGTAGACTTTAAATGAGCTCTACAGGCCAAACCGCAGAAGTCACGGCGCATCGTTTGTCGCATCGCTACACGGGCTCATTCTCTCAGAATTTAATTGTCAACTGTAAAGAAATAAACAAATAAAAATAGAACTGACCTTGAAGCATCCTGTTCTCTTCTCAAAAACTGCTTTCAGCATCACAAATTATTCATAAACGGGTTATCTCAAGGCATTGAATGAAAATGCTTGAAATATGGAATGTGTTCTGTAAACTGACAATACCTTCTAAGCTCTGAGAACACACTGAAGAGTCGCACAAGTGGCAAAGACAACAATGAAGTGTGCTCAGTTAAATTAAATCTCTGAACTCAGTGTAAACTCAGCGATCAAGCTCGGATGGTGAAAAGACCATTTAGGGAGTCTGTTTCTGCTGTTCCTCTAAGAGAAATTGCAAAAGCCTTCAACACGTTTTAAAGTATGATCAATGAGTTGTATAATAAGGTCCTCAAATCATCAGTTTCTAAAAGCCAAGTCTCAATCCATCTAATTATCAGAAGTGCCACAATGGTGAGAATGAGAGGCTCCCTTTGATGTATTAGTGTCAGATTTGTTATCTCGCAAAAGAACCTGTCAGTACCCCTCCTGCAGAGTTCAAATCAGGGCACAGTAGTGCGGCACATCACATTAACACTACCATACACTGCATACAGTAACACCTCCAGGGAGGTATACTCCAGCAATCACCAAAGAACCTCTCACGCTAATGGTGGCACCTTTGCCTCCCTGCAATAATGAACATAATGTCCTCAGGAAGAGTGATATTCGCCCAGCACTAAATGACATTCACTTTCCACAGAGTTCTAATATTGTCCACTGAACAAATAGACAGAATATTTCTGCACAGCTCATTGACTTCAGAAAATTGATTTGATTCTGTTTGACTTGAGGGGCTATGTTTTACTGTAAAATGGATACCAGCACTGAAGTGAATTCAGAATTTCACTTGATAAGATAAAAGTGCTTGTTCAGTATGTTATTTGAAGCAGGTTACACCTCAAATAATCTAATGCAGCTTTTTTTTTTTTTTTTTGAATGGATGTGTGATAGTTTCTCAGTTTGTGTGGATCACTATCAAGTACATCTTGTATTGTACTCAGGTCCGTACTAGATGACCTCGTGTACGCCACGGCTGAGAAACCGTTTTTAACTGTGTGTTTTTCTGTCAAAGAACCTCAACACCACTGTGGCCCAGGACTGGTGTCTGGCTCTGCAGAGGCTTATCCGCATCAAAGAAGAGCAGATCCAGAGTGCTAACAAATGTCGCTTACGCCTGCAGGTGCCCGGCAGGCCAGACAAGTGAGTCGTATTTCACATACAGATGCAGATCCAAGGAAAATGTACTGTTTATGTACTGTATGTATGGCATGATCAGCAAAGATTTAAAAAAAACAGCATCTCCAAAGAGTTTCTTTTTTTTTTTTTTTTTTTAAGTGGCATTTCAGATTGTTCAGAAATGGTCTCAATGATGGAATTACCAAACACTGATAGAACCTGGCAGTCAAATAAACCACTAAAAGATAACAGCCCGTGATGAGCATTTTATAACCAAAGATTATAATAATTAGTTATAATATTACTGTGCATGTTCTATCACCATGGAGAATTAGGCTTATGCTCAGCTAGAATCCATGCTCCCTATGCTTTGCAGCATTTTCATTCTTCCGTGCCAAGCAGAAGCCACTGAGGCTGAAAAATAATGCAACAAACTGCAGTTCCTCCAGTGGACCATTGAGCTCGAGTCACTTTAAATGCCCAGCATTACAGTAGGAGTAAACGTGTTTTTTGTTCCTTATCGCTATTCCTCCATTCACGAAAACAGGTATGAAGGGTGAACTTTGTATATAACCCAACCATTTCAACTGCATTAAGGCTTAAAGTTGGGCTTTATTAGGGGCTTGGAACTTTAACAGGCGGGTGCTGTTTTGTCTCTGTTGTTAAGTATCTGCAACAACAATTCCAGAAATGTTGGGACGTTGTGGAAAATACAAATCAAAACAGAATGCAATGATTTGCATAGCTCATAAATCCATATTTTATTCACAATAGAACATAGAAAGCATATCAAATGTTTAAATTGAGAAAATGTATCACTTTAAGGGAATAAAAAAAAAAAAGTCATTTTGAATTTGATGGCAACATGTCTCAAAAAAGTTGGAGCCATGTTTACCACTGTGTAGCATCCTCTCTTTATTTAACAGCTGAGGAAACCAGTCTGTAGTACTGCCTTTTCCAGATGTGCACCCCCCACCCCACCCACCACCATCATCAGAGATGTACGCGTTTGAGTGCTGGTAACACGCTGGGTGGTCTCTTTCTTCTTTAGTGTGGTGGATGTGGCATCCATGACCACAGAACAGTTTCCCACTTTGCCTCAGACCATTTTAAATGAGCTCCGGCTCTGAGAAGACAGCGATGTTTTCTGGATCCTGTTCACATATGGCTTCTTCTTTGCACGATAGAGCTTTAACCTGCATGTGTGGATGGCACAGCGAACTGTGTTCACAGACAGGGATTTTTCTGAAGGTGTTCCTGAGGCACCATGGCATCGTGTTTTTAATGCAGTGCTGGCTGAGGGCCTGAAGATCATGGGCATCCATTACTGAGTTTTGGCCTCGTTCCTTGCGCACAGAGATTTCTCCACAGTCTCACACTCAATTTTTATGATGTGATGTTTTGTAAAGGATGAGCTATTCGAGGTCTACGGATTGGGAAACATTATTCTGACATTATTCCACAATTTGCAGATGCAGTTTTTTGCCGATTGGTACGCCTCTTTAAGATGCTCTTTTTATACACAGTCATGTTACTGACCTCTTGCCAGTTAGCTTAATTAGTAACAAAATCTTCCTAAAGCTAATTTTTTTTAGTACCACTTTGGTGCTTTGAGGAAAAATTGACAACTTTGGCACAAACATTCATTTGGATTCAATTGATTAGAGTTCATAGGTTAATGTTTTTATGATGCCACGTCCCCTTTTATGTGACATAATATCTCGGGAACATCTGGAGGGAATTTATTTATATTTGCATTAAATGTTTACTTCATTTTATACATACATTATAAAGAAATTTCACACAAATGTCTTGTGTTATAAAATGACAAAGTGATGTCATATTATGCACAAAGTCTAAGGTCAAGTTAGAAAGACAAAGTCCTGCTGCTCAGCAGAGGCAGTCATCCCCAAAATATTAATTCTAATTTATAGAATTTTTTATTTACTTTTTAATATAGATTTTTTTTATTTATTGTATTTTTAAAATGCATATTTTTTTTTTATATTTGTTAAAATAAGAGAGGCAGAAAATATTGGAATAAAAAGAGGAATGGATAAAAGCAAAGAAAATTGTGGTGGCATACATACACTTAGATCACTGGACCAAAAGGCACCCTGACCTTTTGCAAATCAGATGTGAGAACAGTTTGTTCTGTCATGACTGGGTAATTACCCGACTCAATTCATTTTATTCAGTGCTTAGATTGAATAATGAATTATCTCCACAAAATGTTCCTTTTGGAGGGTTTAATGAGACGCTTTTTTTTTTTCTTTTCTTGCTTCAGCCTTTACTTAACTCTGGACTTTAATGCATAATTTTTATGAATTGCCCAGCTAATATTCTTATTCCTTTACGATATGTTTATAGTTGTCTGGAATGCAAGATATTCAGTGCTATAACTGGATTTCCTGTCTGTGGGGTGCCCAATATAAATGTTCACTTTTGTTCCCATGATGCACTGAGTATTTCTTTTTCACTCACCTCTTTTCACTCTCTATATGTTTATACCCCACTCTGCATTTAATCATTAAATATTATTAATCTCTGGCTCTCATCCATAATGTCTTTTGTCCTGTCTCCCTCCCCTCACCGCCAACCGGTCGTGACAGATGGCTGCCCCTCCCTGAGCCTGGTTCTGC
The DNA here is from genome assembly GCF_007364275.1 of Archocentrus centrarchus. Classification (NCBI taxonomy): domain Eukaryota; kingdom Metazoa; phylum Chordata; class Actinopteri; order Cichliformes; family Cichlidae; genus Archocentrus; species Archocentrus centrarchus. The sequence goes on along the minus strand of NC_044350.1, from coordinate 30,610,657 downwards.
TGGAGGTTTCTTCCTGTTTAAAGGGAGCTTTTCCTTCCCACCGTCACCAAGTGCTGCTCATAGGGGGTCGTTTTGATTGTAATTATTGTACGGTCCTTACTTTACAATATAAAGCACCTTCTGGTGCTGTGATTTGGTGCTATATAAATAAAGTTGAATTAGTAAAATGTGAGTTATGATTTATACACTTTAAAGGCTATTTTTTAGATACAGTGTATATATATGGTGTTTCTAAGGTTATTTTTAAATAAACGTTTAGACATTTTTTTCCTTTTCTTAGCTTAAAATACAAAGCAACATGCAATGCACAGACGGGTACCTTGTCATAGTTGAAGTGGTGGTCTTACATGTCGAGGTGCATCCTGGTGGGTGGATTGACTAATGAATGACTGAACACCTACTTAGAGACCAACAAAGACGGCAAGGAGAGAGCATATGAGTAGCTTAGAGTGCTGGAACAAGAACTGGAAAATAGCAAATAATGGCAGATTATAATGGATTCCATTTTGTGGCTTCTGCTGGGAATAGGATAAGAAAGAGGCAAGGGAGGACAAAAAGAGAAAGATTGCGATAAAGAAGCCAGAGTCCTGCTGAGACATACTAAGCAGGAGGAGGAGAGGAAGAAAGAAAGAGTGAGAGTGATGAGCGACCTCCCCCATGAAAGATTTGGCTCAGTGCCGGCAGGGCAGCGGCAGTCAGAAGAGTGGGCCTAATGCTTCAGAGCCAGGGAGAATCTAACTGTGCCAAACCAAGCTAAAGTGACAGCTTGAGCAGTGGAGCTGTGCAGATCACTTCTCCCACATCTCCCAGCTTCCTCATCGACTGTCACACCAGGCCTGCAGGGCCAATCTGCTTACTTAGATGTTTGGTGGAGCCAGATGCCATGCTTACGAGAGAGTCCCCCGAATTCCCCTTTAAGGGGTACCCTATTTGCTGAGTTCCTGTGATAACGTCATAAGTACTGATCTGACAAGGAGCTTTCCCACCCCTACATATGTCCAAGCTGTAGATTTGTACTTAAAGATTCAATTCTGTAGAGGAAGACTCATGCTGAAAGTTTTGGTGGTGATGTAAAAGATAACAATGTCAGCTGAAAAGAGAAATCTCCTGTAGGGAAAAAGAGCCAATTCTGGTTGTGTGATAGCAATCTAATTGAGGCTGGGCCTCAGTGCTGGGTGGCTGGACCGGCAGTGAGCCTCAGGGCTGGGGTGACAGGTGGCACAGCGGGTACCCAAGCCATTCTGACACTACCCAGGGTGCAATAGCGGCAGATTGTAGGGAAGAGCAGTGGAGAGACTATCTGTGTTTCTCACAAGCACGCGCGCACACACACACACACACACACACACACACACACACACACACACACACACACACACACACACACACACACACACACGTGCGTGCGCGCATGCACGTTACTTTTTCATAACTGTCCTTTTTCATTTTGCGACTAATATAGTTCACAGTCTCTGTTTCTCACAAACACAAACACACTCACTCACACACACATTGCTTTTTCCTTACTGACCTTTGTCGTTTTGTGACTAATGTGGTTCACAATCGCCCGAGCATTAAATGTGCTTCTACCGCCTGTACGCGTATGTTATGTGTATTCACATGTGCTTCCCACTGACAAATGCAACTGCAAACAAGCAAGCATGTATTTCAGATGAAGAGGCCCACAAACTAAGGGGCAGAAACACAGATACACACTCTTGCATGCAGAGCTAAGCCTTTGCTCTGCTGGTGAGAGAGTGGGACCGCAGCAGGGACCCCCTGTACTGAGTTGGTCCCCTCCTGTCTGGCCGCAAGCGACTCTCTGCAGTCAGGCAGCACATCACAGCCTCCACACTGCAAACAGACGAGTACGTGGAGAGAATCCCGACTGCTGCCTCAAAGGCACCAGCCTACGTGTGACAGCAGTTCATTAACATCCTCTTTTACTGCATCTGCAGGAGCAACCACAGGCATAGATTCATGGACCATACTGGCAAGCGACAGACACAGAGTTCAAATTTCATAGCTTAACCAAATGTGTTTGTTGCTTCATCCACTTACACCACCAGAACTGCATGCACAAAGGAGGTGTATTATAAGCCCGAGCTCCGTTTTTTTTTTATTTAATGGAAGCTTTTATGTGCAGACTACCTGCAAGGCAGGTGGCAGTACCTTCGCTCACAACTGTTTTATAGTTCATTCCGACTGACAGTCTTATCTTTGCATCTGGACAGCAGAGGGGTTTCCCTGATTGTTCCACATGTCTAACAAGAGATGTACTGTAGGCGTGACATGAGAGCCGGAAAAGGAAAAGGTAGTTTCTTCCTCTTCTCTCGTGGACTCCAGACTTGGAAATGGTGTTAACTTTAGAGTTGACTTATTCATGTTTTAACCAACTCTCAGATGTTTCCTCTCACACACATAAAATTGAACTAAAATGGAATTGAATGTTACATTACCTTCTTAGTCCAAAATTGACAATTAATGACAAGCAAATCTACTGCTTGAAGGAGCAGTGGGCTAACTGAATCGTTTGCATGGAAGGGCAGTGAAGTAACTAAATGACTGGATGACTCTTTTAATTAAGCAGAGCTGGGCTGAAGAGAAGGGATCTTGTTACCAGTATCTGGAACAAGTCATATATAGGGATACAGAGAGCGAGAGAGAGAGGTTGGCAGGTGAAGTATATCATCATCATCATCGAGCTGATGAGTAAAAGCACACAACTGAGTGAGGATCCTGGCCACTGGCCTAAGTACTGGAGAGCATCCAGGGAGGCAGGAGACACTTGTGTCCCAAATTTCTGAAGGTGGTTGCTGGAACATCAGTAACATACATGTGAATACATACTTATATCCACCTCTGCACCTACCACCGCTGCTCTCCTGTTTATAGCCATTTTTATCCCGGGACATCTTGCTGTTTTTTTTTCCCCTCTCCTTTCCTTCTCATTCCCACATGTGCAGCAGGTGCATTCACACCAATGTGTGGCTGAGAATAACCAAAGTTCTCTACTTTGAGCTGGTTATTCATTGTGGTGGGGCTGGAGCTGGGGGGGCTCCTGAGATGTGCCTTTGGTTTGTTTTTTTTGGTCAGCTCTAAGTGCAAACATTTCCCTGACTGCTTAGGTAGTCAAAACTGTCGGAAAATATGCTCCTATTAACTGACGAGGTATGTTATATTATTGAAACCTGTTTCCAAAAAGATAATAGCTTTTTATAAAATATGTATTTATATATATATATATTTTTTTGCCCACAGCGGCTTTTCGTGATAGTGGAGAGAACCCGCGCCGCCTGCACCGCCTGCACCGCAACGCGGCGTGTGTATGTGGTCGCTGGCTTCACCACTAAGCCACCCAGGCGCCCATGTATTGATATTTTATATAAACGCTTATAACCTTTACACTATGAATTTTAACTACTTGATGCCGCTCAATTTAGATGTCTTAGGCCTGCTTTGCTTATGGGAATTTGAAACCTGCATCATCAAATGTATATTATCACAAATTACCTCTATAAATCACATTCAGTCGTGACACACTTCAAGTCTGTCTCTTCTGAAGTTCTGTCCGGTCCTACCAGGATTAAATCTATCGAAGGGGCTCTGAATGGTTTCCTTAGTTATGTCTCTTTTGGCAGAGCAAACTTTCTCTTCGATTCTCGTGAGGAAGGAGGTGAACTGAAGGATGGGGTGCATGACAGGCTGCCACTCAGCACTCAGTCCTACATCTGTCCCGTCTTTGTGCATTAGTATCACACGTGTGCTTCGGCACTGACCTGCTCCCATAAATCCATTGGGCGAGCTCCCCTCTTCGCTTCCTTGCCCCGCTTTGCCCTCTCTCTCTTTTCCCCTCCCCTCCCCTCCCCTCCTCTCTCTTTACCTCTCAGCTTTTCTCATCTCTCCTCTGCCAGCATGCCCAAGTCTAGTTCTCCATTCTGGCTGTGCACCACACCTGCACTGCGGCTGTCAATCAGAGGGCAGGAGGGAAGAATGGAGACTGCGCTCAGTTTAGCATGTTTGATGCCGTGTGGGCATGAAGTGTTACCTAAGGAATCCAGCCAAGAGAGTAGCTGTATTCCCATCACACCCTGTCTATCCTTCTGTCTTCGGCAAATTGCCTTTCCTATATTTAAGCAGCAAATGGTATGAATTACACCTTTTTGTGAAATGTCCACTTTTTTCAACATGTCAGGGAAGTTTGAGATCTTACTTTATTCTGTGCCTGTCTTCAATCTCTCTTTCTCTCTATGTGCGTGTGTCTCTCTGACGTTTTCATCCTTCCTCTATGAAATAAAAATTAATTTGTGGCGGGCAGTGGCAGGTATGACAGAAGCAGGATATCTGACTGCGCACTGCTCTCCACTCAATTACCTTCTAATGATTCCTGAGTGTGAAATTGTCCTTCTTATGTGTGCCTGAGACCCCCAGCTCCTCCCCACCCCTTTCCTGCATTCTCTTGCACTTTTTTTTTTTTCTCATTGCCTCAGAATCACTGCAGAATAGTTGCACAGGTGATTGAGACTGAGCCATTATTTTGGAAAGCTGCTTAGTGCTCTAAAAAGATGCCTCATCCTCGGCCAGACAATTTACTTGTAGTTCCAGTGAAGCCTGATCAGTCCAGACACCACAGGGTCCCCTGTCTGTGGTTAGACACTGACTGAGTCACTGTTAACTCAGGGTCTGTGTCAGTCTTGTTTTAGACTGCTAAGAATTGAGAATTTATTTTGTTTGACTGAAAAGAGAGTGAAATATAAACACATGTA